>NC_044032.1:3477445-3777445 GCF_901765095.1 Microcaecilia unicolor | reverse complement strand
CGACTTTGGATGTTTTGAAAAAAAAAACCGACCGAAATCTGAATAGCAAAGAAGGTCAGTTTAAAAAAAAAAAAAAAAAAGTATATCTTTTGTTTTCTGAATAACGTTTTGTGATTTGGATGTTTTGTTTTTTTGGTCCATTTTCGAAAAAAATAAAACGTGAACGTGCAAAATGCACAAAATCAAGCCATTGGGATATAGGAGGAGCCAGTATTTTTAGTAGACTGGTCCCCCTGACATCCCAGGACAGCAATAGGACACCCTAGGGGGCACTGCAGTAGACTTCATAAAAAGCTCCCAGGTACACATCTCACCATTGCTCCCTTACCTTGTGTGCTTAGCCCCCCAAAACCCACTACCCCCAACTGTACACCACTACCATAGCCCTTACAGGTGAAGGGGGCACCTATATGTGGGTTCAGTAGGTTTCTGGTGAGTTTTGAAGGGGTCATAGTTTCCCCCCCAAGTGTAATAGGTAGGGGGAGGTAGGAGCCTGGGTCCACCTCTCTGCAGTGCACTGTACCCAACACTAGACTACTCCAGGGACCTGCAAGCTGTTCTAATGGACCTGAGATTGGCATAGAGGTTGGTAAGTAATGTTTTTCATCACATTTTTTTGGGGGGTGGAAGGGGGTTAGTGACCACTGAGGGAAAAAGGGGAGGTCATTCTTGATTCTCTCCAGTGGTCATCTGGCTATTTAGGGCACCTTTTTGTGCCTTATTCGTAATAAAAACAGGTCTAGCTCAAAATATCTAAGTTTTAGTCCTGGACGGTTTTGTCTTGTTCCATTATGGCTGAAAAACATCTAAGCCTTAAGAACACCCAAGTTCCGCCCTGAACACGCTCCTGGCACTCCCCCTTGAGATTTGGACGCACTTCTGGCGGACTTCAGAGAAAACGTCTAAAAATATGTTTTGAAAATGCTGATGTGGACATTTTTGTGAGATAAACGTCCAAATGCAGACGTATGCCACTTTTTGGACATTTTTCTCTTTTGAAAATGAGCCCAATAGTATACTACTTACAATGTCAACACAATATGTAATAGAACATTTTAATTGATAGTGAAGGGTAAAGCAAAAATGTAACATATAGATAGGTAAGAGAGTAAGGTGATTAATTTAAAGAGAGTAAGGTGATTAATTTAAAGAAAGTTGCACATGAGGTCAGAGAGATGGTTAAATATTATCTCAGCTAGGGTAGGAGTGGATAAACATGTCCCGCTGCAGTATGTGCAGCCCGAGTCACTCCTTGTGTGTGTGAGTGAGACTAACAAGTTAGTTATTTCTTCCATTAAAGGCCTGGTTGAAGAGCCAAGCTTTCACCTGCTTCCTGAAGTACAGACAGTCTTCCTTTAAGCGGATCCTTTCAGGCAGTGCGTTCCAGAGTGTGGGGGCTACTCCGGAGAAGAAAACAATCTTGTATAACACTATAGAGTGTGAGAGTAGTAGAGGCAGTGGCGTAGCCAAGGGTGGGCTTGGGTGGGCCCATGCCCACCCACTTTGGGTTCAGGCCCACCCAGTAGCAGCATACCTATGATGTGGCTGGCAGGGATCCCCAAGCGCCAGCCCCACCAGCCGAAAACTCCCAACAAGTGTCCCTCCTGCATACCTTGTAAGTAGCAGATCTTCGCCTGCAGTGAGCAGTGACCCCCCAGCCTTCCCTCTGATGTATTTCTGCCTAGGCGGAAACAGGGAGTTGCATCAAAGGGAAGGCTGTGGGGCCAACGTAAGCAGTGTGTATTAGTTGCTGCTCGCTGCTGGTTCAACATCTGCTACTTAAAAGGTATACAGGAGAGGGGGGATGTTTGAGAGACCATATGGCACTGCAGGCAAGAGAAGGAGAGACCAAATCACCCGTGGGACGGGGTGAGGTTCTTCTGCCCACCCATCTTGTGAATCACTGACGGCCCCAAAACGTAAGCTGCAAGCACTGCAGCGGCAGCGGAAGGAAAGGAGAAGGATGCAGCAGTGATCCTGGACCTGCAGGAAGGAAGGTAGCTAGCGATGCTGGATGTGGGGAAGGCAGAAGTGTGCTGGATTTATGGGAGGAGAGGGGCTGCAGGGAAAAGGAGATCTATGTGGCCGGGGGGTGCGGAGACCCACGTGACCAGGAGGGGGTGAGGAGACCCACGTGACCAGGAGGGGGTGAGGAGACCCGGGGGGGGGGGAGGGGTGCAGTGAAAAATTGCTCAGACAATAAGGGTGTCATGAACTGAAAAAGTTTGGGAACCCCTGCTTTACTGTAAAGGGGACAAAATGGTTTTAGGCATGCATTCTGCAGTGCAGTACCTTACCTGGCAGGATCTCCTGGTTGCGGTTCTTGGTTATATTACTTGGCTTTTTAGCCTCTTGGCAGATGTGTAATTGATGTATTTCTGAATATTTCTCCAGTGCCTATGAGAAAGGGGAAAGAGTAAGACCAACAAAAATTGAAAACAGAAATGATCGTTTGTGGTTATATAGCTCTGTTAATTCAACCAGGATCCCTAATGTTTTATCATTACATGCGTATTATTTCAGGGGTGAGCATTCAGCCACTTCTCCGATGTAAAGTTGAACAAACAGAGGCTCAGTGTGGGTTATAAAGTTCCTTTTATGCAATTCCAGTAAAACACCAGCTCTCCATACCTTATGCTGAAATTGATATATCACCTTTCTGTGATTACAATCAAAGTGGTTTACATATTATATACAGGTACTTATTTTGTACCTGGGGCAATGGAGGGTTAAGTTTCGATAATATGGTTGAGGATGCCCAAGTTGCGAAATTTAGGTCGACCTTAGAGATGGTCATCCTTAGAGATGGCCGTCCCCGATTTTCGGCGATAATGGAAACCGAAGACGCCCATCTCAGAAACGACCAAATCAAAGCCATTTGGTCGTGGGAGGAGCCAGCATTCGTAGTGCACTGGTCCTCCTCACATGCCAGGACACCAACCGGCCACCCTAGGGGGCACTGCAGTGGACTTCAGAAATTGCTCCCAGGTGCATAGCTCCCTTACCTTGGGTGCTGATCACACCCCCCCAAAACCCACTCCCCACAACTGTACACCACTACCATAGCCCTTAGGGATGAAGGGGGGCACCTACATGTGGGTACAGTGGTTTTCGGGTGGGTTTTGGAGGGCTCACATTTACCACCACAAGTGTAACAGGTAGGGAGGGGGATGGGCCTGGGTCCGCCTGCCTGAAGTGCACTGCACCCACTAAAACCTGCTCCAGGGACCTGCATACTGCTGTCATGGAGCTGGGTATGACATTTGAAGCTGGCAAAGTATCTTTTTTAAAGTTTTTTTTTGAGGGTGGGAGGGCGTTAGTGACCACTGAGGGAGTAAGGGGAGGTCATCCCCGATTTCCTCCGGTGGTCATCTGGACAATTAGGGCACATTTTTGTGGCTTGGTTGTAAGAAAAAAAGGACCAGGTAAAGTCGTCCAAGTGTTCGTCAGGGACACCCTTCTTTTTTCCATTATCGGTCAAGGACGCCCATGTGTTAGGCACGCCCAAGTCCCGCATTCGCTACGCCTCCGACCCCCTCCCACCAGGAACTTTGGTCGTCCCCGTGACGGAAAGCAGTTGAGGATGCCCAAAATCGGCTTTCAATTATGCCGATTTGGGCAACCCTGTGAGAAGGACGCCCATCTTGCGATTTGTGTCGAAAGATGGGCGTCCTTCTCTTTCGAAAATAAGCCTGCAAGTGACATACAGTCCCATACACGTCCACCGGGGTTCCTGAGATGCAAGGGTCCAGCTGGCATCTAGGTCTCATTTCCAAATGGTTGAACCTTATCGCCTTTGTCTTTTGTCAGGTTGCAAGATCACAGTCACATAAAAGGGAACTGAAAGATCTGAACTGGGGCAATTCAGCTGTGTACATACTCCTCGATGGTCCGATCCAACCTATTCCCTCACCAGCATTATCAGCACCTTTAGCTGTAGGCGAGGGAATCTAAGAATGTAAGCTAACATTGCCTCTTGGGCGTCTCAGATCATGGATTGGCAGATACAACATAATTCTTGGGCACAGGTGCTGTGCAGGGAATCTTATTGGAAGATGGGTTACATCTGCCTGATATAGGCAATCACCTGCTCATCAGGGGACGTTCGGGAACCTTTCACTTAGCCACAACTGGCCGCAGCTAATGGTGGGGGGTTGCCTGGGGCAAGTTATTCTTAAATATCCCAGGCTGGTGGCGGGAATACCTGTGCCTGGGTGATTGGAGTAGCGCTATCCATCAAGGTATGGTTTGGTGCAGATGGGTTCACTGTACCTGAGTTGGATGCATCTTGATTCATGGCGGGTGCGTCCTGGGTACAGCATCTAACGCATTGGTCAGTCTTGCTTATGGCGGCGGACTGGGTGCTTTAAGAGCTTACAGTTTTGGCTCGGGTATCCTGTTTGGGCTGTTTGTGTTAAATACAGTCATGTCTTTCTAATAAAGCTACGACCAAGTTGTTCCCAAAAAATTAACAAGTGTACGCGTTGTTATTATTAATATGGGTTTTGGGTGGAAAAGGGACTGGATCAGGGTGTCACAGTCAGTGGCGTAGCTACGTGGGGCCACAGGGGCATGGGCCCCCGTAGATTTGGCCCTGGCCCCCCCGCCACCAACCCGCCACTGCCGCTATTGGGTACCTTTGCTGGCGGGGGTCCCCAACCCCCCATCAGCCAAAGTCCTCTTCTCCGGGGTGGCTGCATTGCTGATCTGCAAGGGCAGATCAGCAACGCGGCCGCGCCGGAGAAGAGGACCCAACCCCCGCCAGCAAAGGTACCTGACGGTGGTGGCGGGGGAGGAGAGGAGATCGAAAGGGTTGGCGCTGGGGGGGGGGGGGGTCAAAGGTGGTGGTGGTGGCGGGGAGGTCAAAAATGGCGGGGGGGGGGATTTAAAAATGGCAGGGGGGATAGGCGGCGCTGGGGGGGGGGCTCTGGACCCCCCTCCCGCCAAAGTGTGGCTGTGCCCCTGGTCACAGTTGCCTATGTTATCAATACCAACTCTGCTGTCCTGAGGGCAAGTCTTGGATGACTGGGGCATTTATGCTTGGAGCTGAGCCAGATTTAAACTTCAGCACCAGTTGTGTGTTTGTAAGGCGTGAAAGTATATAAGTATTGCCATACTGGGAAAGACCAAAGGTCCATCAAGCCCAGCATCCTGTTTCCAACAGTGGCCAATCCAGGTCACAAATACCTGGCAAGATCCCCAAAAAGTACAAACCATTCTATACTGCTTATCCCGGAAATAGTGGATTTTCCCCAAGTCCATTTAATAATGGTCTATGGACTTTTCCTTTAAAAACTCCGCTAAGCTAACCGCCTTTAACACATTCTCTGGCAATGAATTCCATCTATTTCTTCTGTCCTTTGACAGCCTTGCACTAGTTTATAATGTGACCCTAAAATGTGTTTAATGCCTTTACTGTCATTCTCACTTCTAAGGATCTTCATTGCTGCAGTTCCCACTGCAAAGATACGTGAGCAATGCATTGTGTGTAATGTAGTTCACAGGCAATGCAGCCACACTTGTCAGTCTGTATAAGAACTGTTACCACTGGTGCGGCTGCCCAGACCTCCTCTCTCAGTCAAGCTTGGCTCCTTTGTCTACCTGCTATCATTTCCTGGTCATTCTTACTATCTCTGTCCTGAGAGGTCAGCCAGGTACGACCTTTCTCTCCAATCGAAGGCTGTCCTCTAGGACCACCCCTGCTACCCGATGGCAGGCTCTGTCCCCATTGGTCTATTTACCCCCTACTCCCTGGGCCTTTGTGAGCCCTTCTTAGCCTCTCCCTCCCCCTCGTCATGAGGCATTCTCCATCTTGCTTCAGACAGCACTTGTCCTGCTAAAACTCCCTGGAACGAACTTGGTTTTTTACCTTGAATATATCTTCCTAATGAGATATTGCACTCTCCAGTCACCCAGCTCTGAGCTACTTCTGCTTGTTCAACTATTCGCTCTCCTCTGCAATAAAGCTGCTTCTCTTGAGATTTCTACCTCCAACCACTGATACAGCTCTCAGAATTACGGAGTCTCTGTGCCCTGGGGCAACACTTCTGAACATCTGACTGTGAGTAAATTATCTGTGTTTATTCAATAAAGGAAACTTCAGAAAACAAAGAGACTTCAGGTTTGTTCTGGTGTGCCAAGGTTATACTTCAAGATATTGAGACTTTACAGTTAACAAGTCTTAAGAGGCTTGACACTATTCTCCCTCCCGCCGTGTATGACTGCACTAGCTGAAAGGTTCCATGGGTCCTTGACAGCGAGTTTATAACACTGTGGAAAAGTATCTCAACAAAGCCTCATCAAAACACTTTCCTGTCACTTTATGAGCAGAAAACATGGGGGATAAATGTTCAGCTGATGCAATCGCCATACTAAGTTAGCCCTGACTAACTGATACTTAACGTAATATGTATATTCAGCACCACTAGGGAGGCAGTTCTATAAGAGGGAGCCTCAATTTAGCCAGCCTGATGCTGTGCAGTGTGAGCCTATCCTATGAGGTCTGAGCTCCCGGATACCATTATAGAATCCTTTAGTTACCTGGCAGGCCTAACATGCGTCTGGCATAACTGCGATTGTGCAAAACATGCAAAGATGCACATTGACTTACAGTAAGTGGCATCATTGCTCACTTCCCACCCTTGCTCTGTCCATACAAAGTGATGCATGTGTGAAAGAGGAACCCAAATTATGTAATGCAAGGTTCCACATTAGGAGTCACCGATCGGGAAAGGGATCTAGGCATCATCATTATTGGTACGTTGAAACCCTCTACTCAGTGTGCTGTGGCGGCTAAGAAAGCAAATAGAATGTAAGGTATAACTAGGAAAGGAATGGAAAACAAAAATGAGGATGTTATAATGCCTTTGTATCGCTCCATGGTGCGACCGCACCTCAAATACTGTGTTCAATTCTGGTCACCACATCTCAAAAAAGATATAATGGAATTAGAAAAGGTACAGACAAGGGCGACGAAAAGGATAAAGGGGATAGGACGACTTTCCAATGAGGAAAGGCTGAAGCGGCTAGGGCTCTTCAGCTTGGAGAAAAGCCGGCTGAGGAGAGATATGATAGAGGTCTATAAAATAATGAGTGTACTGGAACGGGTAGATGTGAAGCGTCTGTTTACGCTTTCCAAAAATACTAGGACTAGGGGGCATGTGATGAAGGTACAAAGTAGTAAATTTAAAACGAATCATAGAAAATATTTCTTCACTAAATGTGTAATTAAACTCTGGAATTCATTGCCAGATAATGTGGTAAAGGCGGTTAGCTTAGCAAGGTTTAAAAAAGGTCTGGGTGGCTTCCTAAAGGAAAAATCCATAGACCATTATCAAATTGACTTGGGGAAAATCCACTGCTATTTCTGGGATAAGCAGCATAACATGTATTGAACTTTTTTGGGATCTTGCCAGGTACTTGTGACCTGGATTGGCCACTGTTGGAAGCAGGATGCTGGGTTTGATGGACCTTTGGTCTTTCCCAGTGTGGCAGCAGTTATGTACTTATGTAGCCTGTAGAAAAGACGGCTGAGGGGAGATATGATAGAGGTCTATAAAATAATGAGTGGAGTGGAACGGGTAGACGTGAATCTTTGTTTACTCTTTCCAAAAATACTAGGATTAGGGGGCATGTGATGAAGCTACAAAGTGGTACATTTAAAATGAATTGGAGAAAATGTTTCTTCACTCAACATGCAATTAAACTCTGGAATTCGTTGCCAAAGAATGTAGTACAAGCAGTTAGCTTAGCGGGGTTTAAAAGAGGTTTGGGTGGCTTCCTAAAGGAAAAGTCCGTAGACCATTATTAAAATGGACTTGGGGAAAATCCACTGCTTATTTGTAGAATAAGCAGTATAAAATGTATTGTACTTTTTTGAGATCTTGCCAGGTACTCGTGACCTGGATTGGCCACTGTTGGAAACAGGATGCTGGACTTGATGGACCTTCGGTCTGTCCCAGTATGGCAATACTTATGTACATGTGTATATGCCCCTTGCATTTCCATGCTATGCCACTTATGAACACCCTTAGAAGAGCATTTACATGTCTTGCTAGCACGTGTGTGTGGAATGTACACTTACCCCCAACAGTGCGACTACTCTGTAATTTTATGCACATAAATGTGGGCGTCCTGTTATGGAATTGCCCATAGGCGTAGTTTGACTGTTTCATTTGGGGGGGCAAAGGATGGGCGGAGCATATTAGCATATTCATTTGCATATATACATATGCAAATGAATATGCTAATATGGAGGAAGGAATTGAAATTTACAGGCAAAATATCACAGATGCACATTTCAAAAAGCTGACATATTTCAATTAATAAATTCTGAATAAAATACTTTTATCTACCTTTGTTGTCTGATCATTTAGTTTTTCTATTTGCTGTGGTCCCAGTGTCTTCTGTTTTATGCAGTGTCTTCTTTCCAGTAGGCTTCCCTCTGCTCCCCACCCTTCCAGTCCCATCCATCTCTTGCTCCTTCCCTCTGCTCCCCACCCCTCCCAGTCCCATCCATCTTCTGTTCCTTCCCTCTGCTCACCATCCCTCCGTCCCATCCATCTTCTGCTCCTTCCCTCTGCTGTGCCTGACCTCTCCCAGTCCCATCCATTTCTTGCTCATTCCCTCTGCTCCCCACCCCTCCCAGTCCCATCCATCTTCCCTCTGCTGCCTCCCCCCCCAGCAAGGTCCAGGATCGTGGACTCCGTTTACCCCCTCTCTTCCTCCCTCCCTCTGGCGCAAGCAGTAGTCTTCTTCAACCTTTCTGTGTTCCTGGCAGCGGTAGCGACGTACACGCTGCCTTCGGGCTGCCCCGGAAGCCTTCTCTTCAAGTTCCTGTTCCCACCTATGCGGGAACAGGAACTTCAAGAGAAGGCTTCGGGGCAGAGCCGAAGGCAGCGTGTACATTGCTGCCGCTGCCAGGAACACAGAAAAACTGAAGAAGCATGCTTGCTGCCTGCGCTGGAGGGAGGGAGGAAGAGAGGGGGTAGACGGACACGCTGTCTCCGTCCGCTTCGCTTCCCTGCCCTCTCTGTCTGCGTCCCGCCTGAAAGGAAATGACGTCAGAGGAAGGTGGTACGCAGACAGAGAGGGCAGGGAAGCGAAGCGGACGGAGACGAGCGCGTGCCTGCTTTTTTTTTTTAACTACTGGTGCAGCGGCGCCTCGTCATCGTTTGGGGGGGCATTGCCCCCCTCGCCCCCCTCCCAGTCTACGCCCATGGAATTGCCCTATAATGCTGGGGTGACTGTGTCCTGCACCATCCATTTACTTTAGGCTTGCTTATCTGTACAGAAGCTGAATATCACGGCTGAATGGACAGCTGTCAGTGGCACCTGCATCCCTCCCTAACCTGGTCCAACATTATACAGATAATATTTAGCCTTTTAGCGATTTACCTCCATCAAACTATGAATTGTAATATAAACACTCCCACTTTTTTTTTTAAACAGGGAGGAAAAGAGCTCATACAACTGTGACAAACTTCAGATCGCTGAATCATAGTAACATAGTAGATGACGGCAGGAAAAGACCTGCACGGTCCATCCAGTCTGCCCAAGAAGATAAATTCATATGTGCTACTTTTTTATTTGTACTGTCCTCTTCAGGGCACAGACCGTATAAGTCTGGCCAGCCCTATCCCTGCCTCCCAACCACCAACCCCGCCTCCCACCACCAGCTCTGGCACAGACCGTATAAGTCTGCCCAGCACTGTCCCCGCCTCCCATCACTAGCTCTGGCACAGACCGTATAAGTCTGCCCAGCACTATCCCTGCCTCCCACCACCGGCTCTGGCACAGACCGTATATGTCTGCCCAGCACTACTCCCGCCTCCCAACCACCAGCCCCAGCACAGACCGTATATGTCTGCCCAGCACTAGCCCTGCCTCCCAACCACCAGCTCTGCCACCCATTCTAGGCTAAGCTCCTGAGGATCCCTTCCTTCTGCACAGGATTCCTTTATGTTTATCCCACGCATGTTGGAATTCCGTTACCGTTTTCATCTCCACCACCTCCCGCGGGAGGGCATTCCAAGCATCCACCACCCTCTCCGTGAAAAAATACTTCCTGACATTCTTCTTGAGTCTGCCCCCCTTCAATCTCATTTCATGCCCTCTCGTTCTACCGCCTTCCCATCTCCGGAAAAGATTTGTTTGCGGATTAATACCTTTCAAATATTTGAACGTCTGTATCATATCACCCCTGTTCCTCCTTTCCTCCAGGGTATACATGTTCAGGTCCGCAAGTCTCTCCTCATACGTCTTGTAACGCAAATCCCATACCATCCTCGTAGCTTTTCTTTGCACCGCTTCAATTCTTTTTACATCCTTAGCAAGATACGGCCTCCAAAACTGAACACAATACTCCAGGTGGGGCCTCACCAACGACTTGTACAGGGGCATCAACACCTCTTTTCTTCTGCTGGCCATACCTCTCTCTATACAGCCTAGTAACCTTCTAGCTACGGCCACCGCCTTGTCACACTGTTTCATCGACCTCAGATCCTCAGATACTATCACCCCAAGATCCCTCTCCCCATCCGTACCTAGCAGACTCTCACCGCCTAACACATACGCCTCTTGGATTTCTACTCCCTAAGTGCATCACTTTGCATTTCTTCGCATTGAATTTTAATTGCCAAACCTTAGACCATTCTTCTAGCTTTTTCAGATCCTTTTTCATGTTTTCCACTCCCTCCGGGGTGTCCACTCTATTACAAATCTTAGTATCATCCGCAAATAGACAAACTTTACCTTCTAACCCTTCGGCAGTGTCACTCACAAATATATTGAACACAATAGGCCCCAGCACCGATCCCTGAGGCACTCCACTACTCACCTTTCCCTCCTCCGAGCGAACTCCATTCACTACCACCCTCTGGCGCCTGTCCGTCAACCAGTTCCTAATCCAGTTCACCACTTTGGGTCCTATCTTCAGCCCATCCAGTTTATTTAAGAGCCTCCTGTGGGGAACCGTGTCAAAAGCCTTGCTGAAATCTAAGTAGATTACGTCTATAGCACGTCCACGGTTCAATTCTCCAGTCACCCAATCAAAGAATTCAATGAGATTCGTTTGGCACGATTTCCCTTTGGTAAAACCATGTTGTCTCGGATCTTGCAACTCATTTTCTTCCAGGAAATTCACTATCCTTTCCTTCAGCATCGCTTCCATTACTTTTCCAATAATTGAAGTGAGGCTTACCGGCCTGTAGTTTCCAGCTTCTTCCCTATCACCACTTTTGTGAAGAGGGACCACCTCCGCCATTCTCCAATCCCTCGGAACCTCTCCCATTTCTAAGGATTTATTAAACAAATCTTTAAGAGGACCCATCAGAACCTCTCTGAGCTCCCTCAATATCCTGGGGTGGATCCCATCCGGTCCCATGGCTTTGTCCACCTTTAGTTTTTCTACGTACGCAGTTAAAAATGTTAATCATAGGTCAAAAAAACCTCCAGTTTAACTAGTCCTGAATGTGCAATCAAAACGTATAATAAAAATATGAAAAAATAGATGTTTAATCTTCAACGAATCTTTTCCGGAGAGGGGAAGGCGGTAGTACGAGAGGACATGAAAGGAGATTGAAGGGGGGCAGACTCAGGAAAGATGTCAGGAAGTATTTCTTCACGGAGAGGGTGGTGAACGCTTGGAATGCCCTCCCGCGGGAGGTGGTGGAGATGAAAACGGTAACGGAATTCAAGCATGCGTGGGACAGGCATAAAGGAATCCTGTGCAGAAGGAATGGATCCACAGAAGCTTAGCTGAAATTGGGTGGCGGGGGGAAGAGGGGTTGGTGGTTGAGAGGCTAGGATGGGGGAGGGCAGACTTATACGGGGTCTGTGCCCTGAAAAAGACAGGTACAAATCAAGGTAAGGTATACACATGAGTTTATCGTGGGCAGACTAGATGGACCGTGCAGGTCTTTTTCTGCCGTCATCTACTATGTTACTATGTTACTATGTTACAACACATTAGTGTCATATAATTTAAAGTCATAATAAGCAAATTTTGCCGCAGTTGTATGAGGTCTTTTCCTCCTTTTTTTTTTTTAAAGTGGGAGTGTTTATATTACGATTCACTGTTTGATGAAGGTTATCCTTGACATTTGTGGAGTGAATCTGATCTTTGTTTGCTTCTGTTAGCGATTTAAACAGTGTAATATTATCATATCGTTTTTAAAACTATACAGAGAGGAAAATTATGTGTTCAGCCATTCAGCAGCCAAAGCATAAACTTCCTTTGAGGATCAGTCCAGTGGATCCTGTTTCATGTGTAATTGGTTAGTCTGTGGATTCGGGCATAGCCAGATCTCACAGTGGGGGGGGGGGGGGGGGGGGGGGGGTCAGAGCCCTAGGTGGGGGGGTGGCACATTTTGGTCTGCCGCCCCCCTGACACCCCCCACCCACTGTCGCAGCAAATACCTTGGCTGGCGGAGGTCCCCAACCCCCACCAGCTGAAGTGTTGTCCAGCGCTGGTCTCTGGCGCCACCGCGTTGCCTACCCTGCTCTGTCTTCTCCTCACGTCCTGCACGCTCCTTTTCATGAAACAGCATGCCGGATGTGAAGGGAAGACAGAGTAGGGCAGGCAACGCGGCTGCGCTGGAGACGGGCGCTGGACAATGCTTCAGCTGGCAGGGGTTGGGGACTCCCGCCAGCAAAACCAGGGGCCCCCAGGAAATTTTTTGGGGGGGCCCAGGCCCCCATGGCCCCAGGTAACAACGCCACGGTTGTGAAATAGACACAGCGTACCTCGAACTCCCTGAGGTATCCATCAGTTCTGGTTAGAGGGTCCTGCACACTCTGCTTTTTCATATGATACTTTATGTCTTCCACAGGGACATCAGTGAGACCACAGAGAACAGCCTCTAGCAGTATATCATATAGGAAACAGTATTGCTCCTGGAACAGAAAGAAGGAAGAACCGGTGATATCCCAGCAAAGGAATGAGGAAGATTATAGAGAACTATTCTGCAGAGAAGTGACAGGATCTTCCACAGTTTCAACCATAAGGGCACCTGACCTACCTACTCTCTTAATTCAGCTGAAAACCGGAGAGCCTTGCTGAATATTTGCTTCATAGACTATTGAAAATACTCCTCCCAGAGCTGAATTATAATCAGTTATTAGTTTCCTAAGCCAGGCATGAAGAAACACATATTGCTCACCCTGAGTTTTCAGTCTCGTGATAGATCAGGTCTTAGAGCAGGTTTGGCTTTTCTCTAGTTTTCTTATTACCACTGAGTTAGCCCATGGGCACCTGAAATCTCAGACAGGAAAAATCCTTATTGGAATTTGCTGTTTTGTTTTGTTTTTTTGTAGAATCTGGGAACCCCACCGGACTTGTTGCCTTTGCCACTATAGCACAGAAAAAAAAGATAAATTTCCTCCATGGATCAGCTGATTTAGCTGTGGGTAGGAAAAGGAAGGCAGGTTGGAAAAATGAGCTCTCTGGGCCACAGTTGGGGGCAACCTGTGTTGGCTTTTCAAGTAAACAGAGTGCAAAGCCACTTTCTGGGACCCACATTGTTATGTATTAACCTGCACATGCTCATTGTCCACTTCCTTAGCGTCCCTCCGGACCGGACCAGGATTGGACTGATGGGTTGTGCTCGCCTACCAGCAGGTGGAGACTGAGAAAAAACTCTGACTCTAGAGAGCCAATAGGAGCCCTGGCCATGTGACCTTAGCCTCAGTATTTTCTCAGTCTCCCAGCAGCAGTGTTGCCAGGTGGGCGGTTTTACCGCCCAATTGGGCGGTTTTCCGCGACCCGCCGCAGGAAATTTTTGCCCGCGGCAGGTTGCGGTTTTTTGGGCTGCTTTTTGGGCTTCGGGCGGTTTTTTGGGCTGCTTTTTCGGCCGCGGTGGGCGGGGTTAGCGACGTTTTGGGCGGGGTTAGTGACGTGGGAGGCTGGGCCGATGACGTAGGAGGCGGGGCTGATGACGTGGGAGGCGGGGCCGATGACATGGGAGGCGGGGCCGATGACGTGGAGGCGGGGCCAATGACGGCGGGGGCGGGGTTGATGACGGCGGGGGCGGGGGTGATGATGCGGGGGCGGGGGTGTCAGGGGCGGGGTTTGAGTGTGGGCGGGTTTTGGGCTGGATTTTGGGCTCCTTTGGGCTGGAAAAATATTTTCCACCTGGCAACCCTGCCCAGCAGGTAGGAAGTGAGCCCATTAGTCTCTCTCTCTCTCTCTTTTTCTCTATAAGATATTACAGATATATTTATAATACTTCTTCTGTGCCTGGAATCTTAATTAGAGGCTTGACAGGGTTTCTTTTCTTTCTTTGACAGCCTCTGGGGTGTTAAACTCGGGTGTCTCGAGTCCACCCCCCTTCCTCCCCATCTCCCTGGCTTAGCAGGGAAGGGCCGTCCCTTTCTCTGGAAAGGTGTACCGTCTTTGGGAGAGGCAGCCACTTTTAATAGGCAGCTGTTTTTAAAGAATTAAATCAAGTAAAAGAAAATTTAAAAAATTAATTCAAATGAAAGGAATTTAAAGGAAGTAGTTTTTGCTTTCCCCAGTCTTATAACGAGCAGGTAGCTCTTCTGTCTTATTCTGTTTGAAGAGTCTTTATTTTCTTTTCTGGCGGAGCTATTTAAAAAAAAAAAAAAAAGTGAAAAGTCAGCGTCTGTGACTTTAATCGGTGGTTTTTTGTTATCTTCATTATTTTTCCTCTGCTATCCGGCGTTGTTAGCGGCGGTAGTTGTAAAAAAATAAAAGAGAGGTGCGAACTGTTAAGCGCGTGCTCGCTCTTGGACAGGTCTGTATAGCTTGGGAGCTGTATTGACGGTTCCTGTTCGGGCCAGAGGCTAAACCATGTTTTGTGCGGCATCGGAGGCTATCTGTTTTTCGGCGGCACAGATTTCCTGCTTCGTCGGTCTGGTCAGTGATTTTCTTCCCCGAACTTTATTCTTCTCATTTTGGCGCGCTTGGCCGCCATTGTTTTGCTTGCAGCTGCAATTTCCCTTGACGCGGCAGCGTTTTTCTGCTTTTACTGTGTTTGGCTGTTTGTGCAATGGAAAGGAGATATTGTTTCTCCGGTAGTTGGGGCAATTGGTAGTATATTTGCCCTGAAATTAATTTTTACATGTATTTTTCAAGCTATTTAAAAAAAAAAAAAAAAAAAAAAACAGTTGATACTGTATATATATAAAATAAAAAAATAAAAAAAAATGACTTTGCGTGGTCCATACCACTTCTCTGGTGGTTGCTGGTGAGCTCGGTTGCTGGAATATATACAAAACCTTAATGGGTCATACCACTTTTCTGGTGACAGTTGCTGGTGAGATCAGTTGCTGGAATATATATAAAACCTTAATGGGTCATACCACTTCTCTGGTGAGAGTTGCTGGTGAGCTCTAATATGAATGGGCCATGCCACTTCTCTGGTGAGAGTTGCTGGTGAGCTCTAATATGAATGGGCCATGCCACTTCTCTGGTGAGAGTTGCTGGTGAGATCAGTTGCTGGAATATATATATATATATATATATATATAAAACCTTAATACCACTTCTCTGGTGAGAGTTGCTGGTGAGTTCAGTTGCTGGAATATATATAAAGCCTTAAATATGTCATACCACTTCTCTGGTGAGAGTTGCTGGTGAGCTCAGTTGCTGGAATATATATAAAGCCTTAATGGGTCATACCACTTCTCTGGTGAGAGTTGCTGGTGAGTTCAGTTGCTGGAATATATATAAAGCCTTAATATGTCATACCACTTCTCTGGTGAGAGTTGCTGGTGAGCTCAGTTGCTGGAATATATATATAAAGCCTTAATACCACTTCTTTGGTGAGAGTTGCTGGTGAGCTCAGTTGCTGGAATATATATATATAAAACCTTAATACCACTTCTTTGGTGAGAGTTGCTGGTGAGCTCAGTTGCTGGAATATATATAAAGCCTTGAATATGTTATACCACTTCTCTGTTGAGAGTTGCTGGTGAGCTCAGTTGATGGAATATATATAAAACCTTGAGTCATACTACTTCTCTGGTGAGAGTTGCTGGTGAGCTCTAATATGAATGGGCCATGCCACTTCTCTGGTGAGAGTTGCTGGCGAGCTCTAATACAAATGGGCCATACCACTTCTCTGGTGAGAGTTGCTGGTGAGCTCTAGTACTCGGTTTTGCCAAGGAATTTGTGGCTGCTAGGATTCCATACGGCACAGAAGTTCTTTCTTTCTTTCCTGCTTTGTTATTCAAATACTGAGGCTAAGGTCACATGGCCAGGGCTCCTATTGGCTCTCTAGAGTCAGAGTTTTTCTCAGTCTCCACCTGCTGGTAGGCGGGCACAACCCAACAGTCCAATCCTGGTCCGGTCCGGAGGGACTAAAGGAAAGCAAATTAGCAGGTAAGATCTAATTTCTCCTTCAGTGTGGGCAGCCACCGTCTAGAACTCAAATGCTCAGCTACTATATCCGTCACAAAAAAGGGGCATTTTCGATAGAACATCTAAATCAGAATTTGGACGTTTTACTAAAACGTCCAAATTCTGAACAGGAAAGAAGGTCATTTTCGAAAAAGATAGACGTCTATCTTTTGTGTTCGAAAATATTATGGATGTCTTTTTTTTGGGTCCATTTTCGAACAAAAAACGTCCAAATGCAAAACATCCAGAACAGAGGAGGAGTGGCTTAATGGTTAGTGAAGCGGGCTTTGATCCTGGCAACATGGGTTCAATTCCCACTGCTGCTCTTTGTGACTTTGGGCAAGTCAAATGCACAAGGGCCATTTTTGGATATGACATCTAAGTCTGAATTTGGACATTTTTTGTAAAACATCCAAAATCAGAACAGGAAAGGTCATTTTCTTCAAAAAGGTCTATCTTTTCCTCTTGAAAATGCTGTTTGGAAAAACATTTTGTGATTTGAATGTTTTATTTTTTGGTCCATTTTCAAACAAATACATCCAAATGCAAAATGTACAAAATACAGAAGAAAATCCACAATAAAGCAAAACCATTCACATGTTCTAAGTGTGGTAAAAGCTTTGGTTGTAATGTAAATCTCAAAGTGCATCAGAGAGTCCACACGGGAGAGAAACCATTTGCATGTACAGAGTCTGGTAAAAGCTTTGCTCAGAAGGTAAACCTCACAATGCACCAGAGATTGCACATAGGAGTGAAACTATTTACATGTCCTGAGTGTGGTAAAAGCTTTGGTTGGAAAGAAAGCCTCACACGGCATCAGAGAATTCACACAGGGATGAAACCGTTTACATGCACTGAGGAGGTAAAAGCTTCAGTTGCATTGGGACAGGTAATTAGGGAATGTACACTCTGGATATGAAGTATGGAAAAATAGTACTACTACTACTTAACATTTCTAAAGCGCTACTAGGGTTACGCAGCGCTGTACAATTTGACTCTGGTATTTAGATATATGCAGTGAGACCTCATTTTCATCATAGATCTGAATTCAAAGCCCAAATCTAATGATAAACAATAGACACAAGGCTTAGATGTTATAAAAAAAAAATAGAAAGTGTGGAATCAGATAGAATAGTGGAAAAGTGACATCCCAGGAAAGCAATAGGGCATCCTTGGGGGCACTGCAGTGGACTTTATAAAATGCTCCCAGGTACACATCTCACCATTGCTCCCTTATCTTGTCTGCTGTGGGTTTCTGGTGGGTTTTGGAGGGCTCACAGTTTCCTCTAATGGACCTGAGTATAACATCTGAGGCTGACAAGTAATATTTTTAATCACATTTTTTTGGGATGGGAGGAGGATACTGACCGCTGGTGGCGTAAGGGGAGGTGATCCCCGATTCCCTCCAGTAATCATTTGGGGCACCTCGTGTGGAGTAGAGGAGTAGCCTAGTGGCCAGTGCAGCAGACCCTGATCCTAGGGAAGGGGGCTCAATTGCCACTGCAGCCATTGACCTTGATCCTGGGGAAGTGGGTTCAATTCCCACTGCAGCTATTTGTTATAAAAACAGGACTACCTCAAATCATTTTAGTCTTGGATGTTTTTGTTTTGTTCCATTACGGCTGAAAGACATCTAAGTCTTAGGAACACCCAAGTCCCGCCTTGAACATGCCCCTGGCACGCCCCCTCGAGATTTAGAAGTCCTTCTGATAGACCAGAGAAAAACGTCTAAAAAGAGGTTTCTAAAATACCGATTTGGACGTTTTTGTGAGATAAACATCCAAATGCAGACATGCCGCTCTTTGGACGTTTTTCTCTTTTGAAAATGAGCCTGAAAGTCACATTTAGAGAAACTTCATTTGTTTGCAAGGGTAAGGAAAACAGCATCAGTTTAATGAACAAAAAGGCCAGTCACCAGGCTGCTTTTCCTGTTTGAGTTTCTTAGGACAGGTAGTCAGTGAAAGGCACTTGGCAGAGGGAACATCTTTTCCGTAGCTGTGCCTCTTTATTCTATATGGCTTGTAAGACCTCTGCCGCTTCCCATCCTCTCTGACTCAGTTTTCTACCTTCTCGTACCATTCTGATGGCCTTCAGTTCTGCTCCTGTACTACCTTTCCTTTGCCGTCCTCGGTCAGCTTAAGTGGATTTTCTACACTAGTCTTCAGACCAATGCACTCCCTTCCCCTCTTCCAGATCTCGTTTTCAAGATCTCCAGAATATGTAACTAAGTCTCAAGAGGTTTTGCTGCAGTTATTCTGAATAACAGACCCTTTTGGGGAAATAGGAATAGGGAAAGGAGAAAGAAATGGATTTGAGATCCACTGGTCTACATCACTGCTTCTTGTCTTGAGGAGTGCAATTCAGTGCCGTAAGAGAAACTTGCCTCAGAGGCAAAAACTCATAGTAATAACTTTTCAGGTATATCAGAAGCAGAAAGTCTGTAAGGTAATCTCTGAGACTGTTAGATCATTAAGGAGCACTGAAGGTGAACAGGGCTATAGTAGAAAGGCTGAATGAATTCTATGCCTTGGTCTTTACTGAAGAAGATGTAACACTTGTCTTCGGAGTGCAGCAGACGCAACACAGGATTATATACGTGTCCATGAGCAGCAAGAGATGAGAAATGTGAAATGAATCTTTACAAGAGTAGTGAACCCCTGAAGCAGCGATAGCGAAACGGGGATTCCCTGTTGGGTTAAGATTGGTGTGACGGAGCCAACTTTATTGGAATTAAGATAAGTAACCGGCAGTATTAACACATCACTAGATTGTAAAGTACTGAATATATGGAAATCCTGTAATTTATGGATACACTAGTAAAAAAAGGCCCGTTTCGGAAAGAAATGAAACGGGCGCTAGCCAGGTTTTCCTCGTAGTGTGTAGAAGCGCTGCCGGGCCGCCTCCTCTTCCACATTGCGCCCTCTCTCCCGCCTCCTCTTCGTCGTTCCGCCCTCTCTCCTGCTTTCGGCTACTGATTGGCTCCTTGAATGTGCTCCGCCCTCAACGTCATGACGTTTGACGCGAGGGCGGGGCCCACAGACTGTGCTACAGAGCTTCGAACCCGCCTCCTCTTCGTCGTTCCGCCCTCTCTCCTGCTTTCGGCTACTGATTGGCTCCTTGAATGTGCTCCGCCCTCAACGTCATGACGTTTGACGCGAGGGCGGGGCCCACAGACTGTGCTACAGAGCTTCGAACAAACGAACTGGCTTCATTGACGTCAGTGGTCAATGGAACGTTGAGAGTGGTTTTTATGTCCAGATGGGGCGTGGCCTAGGGCGCAGATGGGCGTGGCTGAGTGCGGGAGTCCAAATAGCCTAGGTCAGGAGCCACAGTTGGAGTGAGGTGAGCTTCAGAACGTCTGAGGGGGATTTTATTTATATAGATGAATTTGCTCAATAGCAACTTTTGAAAACATTTACTATTGTGGAGTTTTTTTTGGCGAGATGATGGTGCGCCGGGCCCACGCCTTATAGTCGGATAATCTCTGGCTGGCTGGGTGGCCATACTGAAGCCTTTTTTCTCCACTTAAATTTATACAAATTGATACTAATCGAAATAAGAGCTTCTTCTTGTATCCATTGTGTTACACAGTGAGTGTGAAGCTGTGCTTTGGAGTTACAGATTTACCAGTACCAGAGATGGTTTTCAAGAGTGACGATGCAGAAATCTCAATGAACCTAGAAGACGTACTGAGCCAAATCGACAAAAGTAGTAAATCACCTGGCCCGGCTGGCATACACCCCAGAGAACTGAAAGAACTCAAATATGAAATTACAGATCTGCTGTTAGTGATCTGTAACCTGTCGTTAAAATTGTCCGTAGTACCTGGAGGGTGACCAATGTAATGTCTATTTTTAAAAAGTGATCCAGAGATGATCTGTGAAATTATAGACCAGTAAGCCTGACATAAGCACTGGGCATAATAGTGGAAACCAGGGGCGTATCTGGACTCTGGCAGTAGGGGGGGCCAGGGCCAGAGGGAGGGGGCACATTTAGCCCCCCCCCCCGGCACCACCGACCCCCCCCCCCATTGCCAGAGCCCCCCCTGCCACCGACTCCCCCCCCCCCGCCATTACCAGAGCCCCCCCCTGCCACCAACGACTCTCTCCACCTCCTCTCCCGCCGCCAACCCTCCCCCGCTGATGTTGTTTACCTTTGCTGGCGGGGACCCCAACCCCCGCCAGCCGAGGTCCGCTTCAGGCCTGCATTTAAAAGTAATTCTTCAGCTGGCGGGGGAGCCCAACCCCCTCCAGCCGCCGAGGTCTTCAAAGTTCTTGTTCGTCGTCCTCCTCCGTGGCCATGCTGTACGCTGCTGATTCGGAGTCTGTCTGACGTCGCACCACGTTGTACGCACGTACAACGTGGTGCGACGTCAGACAGACTCCAAATCAACAGGGTACAGCATGGCCACGGAGGACGACGAACAAGAACTTTGAAGACCTCGGCGGCTGGCGGGGGTTGGGGTCCCCCGCCAGCAAAGGTAAACAACATTAGTGGGGGAGGGTTGGCGGCAGGAGGGGGGCCAGGGCGAAATCTGCGGGGGCCCAGGCCCCTGTGGCCCCACGCAGATATGCCCCTGGTGGAAACTATTATAAAGAATAAAATTACTAAACACATAGACAAACATGGTTTAGTGGGACAGAGTCGACATGGATTCAGCCAAGGGACGTCTTGCCTCACCAACTGGCTTCATTTCTTTGAATGCGTGAATAAACATATCAGGGGCGTAGCCAGACAGCAGATTTTGGGTGGGCCTAGACAAGAAGTGGGTGGGCACGTGTTCTTCCCCCCTCCCCCACCAACTTAAAAAAATATCTCAGCTGGCAGGAAAACACTGTTCACTACCTTGGCAGCCTGCAGCAGGCATGTGCTGAAAACTGAGCTTGCGCAGTTGCCAGTATCGGCAGCTTAGGAAGCTCAGACTTCTGGAGAGCAATGTTTTCAGCACCATCAGGAGGAGGTCTTCAGCTGGCGGAGCTTGGGATCCCCACCAGCTACCACTAAATGTGTGCTGCTGTTGGGTGGGCCTGAGCCCTAAGTGGGTGGGCCCCAGCCCACCCAGGCCCACCTGTGGCTACGCCACTGAAACATATGGATAAAAGATGAGCCGGTTGATGTAATGTATCTAGATTTTCAGAAAGCGTTTGACAAAATCCCTCATGAGAGGCTCCTGAGAAAATTAAAGAGTCATGGAATAGGAGGCAATGTTCTGTTGTGGATTAGGAACTGGTTGACGGATAGAAAACAGAGGGTAGGGTTAAATGGCCAATTCTTTCAGTGGAGGAGGGCGAGTAGTGGAGTACTCCTGGGACTGGTGCTATATAGCATATTTATTAATGATCTGGAAATGGGGAAGTTGGAAGAATGAGCATCCAAATGGCAGGTGAGATTTAATGTGGACAAATGCAAAGTGATGCACATTGGGAAGAATCATCCAAATTATAGTTATTTAATGCTAAGTTCTACCCTAGGAGTCATCATGGATAATATGCTGAAATCTTCTGCCCAGTGTGTGGTGGCAGCCAAAAAAAGCAATCAGAATGCTAGAAATTATTAGGAAAAGGATAGAAATAAGGCAGAAAATACTATAATGCCTGTGTATCGCTCCATTGTGTGACCACTCCTTGAATATTGTGTGCAATTCTGGTCGCTGTATCTTAAAAAAGATATACAGTGGTGGAAATAAGTATTTGATCCCTTGCTGATTTTGTAAGTTTGCCCACTGACAAAGACATGAGCAGCCCATAATTGAAGGGTAGGTTATTGGTAACAGTGAGAGATAGCACATCACAAATTAAATCCGGAAAATCACATTGTGGAAAGTATATGAATTTATTTGCATTCTGCAGAGGGAAATAAGTATTTAATCCCTCTGGCAAACAAGACCTAATACTTGGTGGCAAAACCCTTGTTGGCAAGCACAGCGGTCAGACGTCTTCTGTAGTTGATGATGAGGTTTGCACACATGTCAGGAGGAATTTTGGTCCACTCCTCTTTGCAGATCATCTCTAAATCATTAAGAGTTCTGGGCTGTCGCTTGGCAACTCGCAGCTTCAGCTCCCTCCATAAGTTTTCAATGGGATTAAGGTCTGGTGACTGGCTAGGCCACTCCATGACCCTAATGTGCTTCTTCCTGAGCCACTCCTTTGTTGCCTTGGCTGTATGTTTTGGGTCATTATCGTGCTGGAAGACCCAGCCACGACCCATTTTTAAGGCCCTGGCGGAGGGAAGGAGGTTGTCACTCAGAATTGTACGGTACATGGCCCCATCCATTCTCCCATTGATGCGGTGAAGTAGTCCTGTGCCCTTAGCAGAGAAACACCCCCAAAACATAACATTTCCACCTCCATGCTTGACAGTGGGGACGGTGTTCTTTGGGTCATAGGCAGCATTTCTCTTCCTCCAAACACGGCGAGTTGAGTTCATGCCAAAGAGCTCAATTTTTGTCTCATCTGACCACAGCACCTTCTCCCAATCACTCTCGGCATCATCCAGGTGTTCACTGGCAAACTTCAGACGGGCCGTCACATGTGCCTTCCGGAGCAGGGGGACCTTGCGGGCACTGCAGGATTGCAATCCGTTATGTCGTAATGTGTTACCAATGGTTTTCGTGGTGACAGTGGTCCCAGCTGCCTTGAGATCATTGACAAGTTCCCCCCTTGTAGTTGTAGGCTGATTTCTAACCTTCCTCATGATCAAGGATACCCCACGAGGTGAGATTTTGCGTGGAGCCCCAGATCTTTGTCGATTGACAGTCATTTTGTACTTCTTCCATTTTCTTACTATGGCACCAACAGTTGTCTCCTTCTCGCCCAGCGTCTTACTGATGGTTTTGTAGCCCATTCCAGCCTTGTGCAGGTGTATGATCTTGTCCCTGACATCCTTAGACAGCTCCTTGCTCTTGGCCATTTTGTAGAGGTTAGAGTCTGACTGATTCACTGAGTCTGTGGACAGGTGTCTTTCATACAGGTGACCATTGCCGACAGCTGTCTGTCATGCAGGTAACGAGTTGATTTGGAGCATCTACCTGGTCTGTAGGGGCCAGATCTCTTACTGGTTGGTGGGGGATCAAATACTTATTTCCCTCTGCAGAATGCAAATAAATTCATATACTTTCCACAATGTGATTTTCCGGATTTAATTTGTGATGTGCTATCTCTCACTGTTACCAATAACCTACCCTCCAATTATGGGCTGCTCATGTCTTTGTCAGTGGGCAAACTTACAAAATCAGCAAGGGATCAAATACTTATTTCCACCACTGTAGCAGAATGTAAAAAAAGGTTCAAAGAAGGACAACCAAAATGATTATACGCATCTAGCTTCTCCTATATCTGTACACAATTTTGGAATGCACTGCCGAATGCCATAAAAACAACGCACGATATGACATCCTTCCGGAAACTACTAAAGACTAAATTGTTTAAAAAGTCTTATCAAAAGGATCCGTCATAAATCAACCAGATCAAGTTAACAGTGAACGCTTCTATTTGATTACTCTAATTTCTATTTTCATTACTGAATGTTATTCATTACCCTTGATTTCAAACTCCTCAAATGTTCTGTATATCCATTTACTTCTAATGTACTTCACATTTTTGTACTTTAATTGTAATAATAACAATATGTACTTCTCACTCCGGAAATGGCTACCGTCATTTCGGCATAATGTAAGCCGCATTGAGCCTGCAAATAGGTGGGAAAATGTGGGATAAATGCAGCAAACAAATAAATAAAATAAAATTATGAGGATGGGACTTCTCTCATATGAAAAAAGGCTTACGAGGTTAGGGCTCTTCAGCCTAGAAAAGAGAACGGAGGGGGGGGGGGATACAATAGAAGTGTACAAAATACTGAGTGGTATAGAACGGGTAAACGTGAATTGATTTTTTACTCTTTCAAAAAGTACAAAAACTAAGGGACGACACTCAATGAAGTTACATGGTGCTACTTTTAAAATGAACATGAGGAAGATGGCGACCAAGCAGGATGCATGACTAAGACGCTCCTGATAATTCTCTATAATTTACCTTTTCTTCGATGAAAAATGCCAAAAAGGAAGGGCAAGCCGAAGGGATCACTCCTCCCGAAGCAGGGCACTTCCTTGCCTGGACAGCAGTCTTTGCCTGCATCTTGGGTTTCTACTCCGAACGCGGACGTTTCCATTAGTGGGGCTGGGAAGAGCCCCGCTCTGGAGAGCGATTTCTCGCTCAGCCCGCTGGGACCGTTGACTCCGACGCCACCGCGGGCACCCGGAAGCGCTGTGCCGATTGCGGACAGAAGCGCAGATTCGAAGGAGTGGCGCGCTCCGGTTGCAGTAGCGATGTCCGATGTAAGCTTGGGGCTGGCAAAAGGAGCCCAGCGAATGACCGGAATATCGTCGGGGGAAATCCTAGAGGACTCGCCGATAACAACTACACAAGAAGAAGTAACTTCTTGTGTTCTGGCGATGCAGCCTCTGATTAAACCCCAGAAGGTATTGCTGGAGACGATTTGGACGGCCCTAGAATCACTTCACAAGGTCTGTACCTCATTTATTACTGTCTCCTTGAACAACTCTGCACAGATAAATTCACTAAAATCTCAGACTGAGGGGTTATTGAAAAAACAAACTGACTTGGAAGGACAAATGGGGAAAATGTCTCAACAACAAGCATTAATTTCAGGGGATCGAATTCTAACTCATAGGAAGCTTGAGAACCTTGAAAACTTGTCAAGAAACCTGAATTTAAGACTATTAAATTTTCCAAGATCCAGATTTGTCACTCGTAAGGATATGTTTGTGAAGTTTTTAAAAGAGGTATATAAATATACTGATCAATCATTACCCCCACTTCAAAACTTTATTACCTGGAAATGAAGACCACCCCAAAACAAGATACTCTTAAACAGATTAATCCATCTGAAATCTTGGACTTAACAAATTTTCTAGAGCAGTCGATGGATAATACAGAGACTAGAGCAACCTTAATTGTTACTTTTGTCTTTTTGCAAGATAAAGAATCTTTAATGAGACTTTATTTTAAAGATATTCATCCAGATTTTAAAGGAAGTAAAATCTCTATATTTCCAGACATTGCACGATGGACACAACAAAGAAGAAAAAAATTTTTGGACATGAGACAAGAGTCCCTCAATATAGGGGCGGTCTTCCAGTTACGATTCCCTTGCAAATGCATGCTGATATTCAAGGAGAAAAAATATATATTCTTCGAACCTGACCAATTGCGGTCCTTCCTTGATATGAAGAGGAACCAGGTTCCACCCCAAACCTTGAGTCCTGAAAAAATTTAAAATTTAGAAACTAATGCTTGTTTTCCTTTAATTACTTTGATTATGCCAACTTCCTTTGGTTTTTTTCAATCCACCTTGATCTCCTTATACTATTCTAGTGGACTATAAAATCCATTTTCAATATAAGATTGATGTATAGATTATTTCCTTTTAACTCTGTTATTTGAATTGGATGTATCTATTCAAAGAGGTTTATCTTTGTTTAATTTGAAATTAATAAAGAAATGTTAAAATCAACAGGAGGAAATATTTTTTTCACTCAATGAATAGTTAAGCTCTAGAACTTGTTGCCAGACGATGTAGTAACAGTGGTTAGTGTATTTGGGTTTAAAAAAGGTTCAGACACGTTCCTGGTGAAAAAGTCCACAGTCTGCTATTGAGATAGATATGGGGAAAGCCACTGGTTGTCCCTGGGATCCATAGCATGAATCTTGCTACTATTCGGGATCCTGTCTGGGTACTTGTGACCTGAATTGGCCACTGTTGGAAGCAGGGCACCTATGCTCTCGAATTTCCTGTAGTTATACCTAAACAGCTTTGTCCTTCTCTAAAGCTCTGTAGATGTAATTTCTTTCTGGCTATCTGACATTAAGGATTTCTGGATTTGGACTCTAGGACATAGGGTTTTGGTGAGTATCACAAGTTTCATCACAGAGTAAAAGACTTTACATTTTTGTTAATCGCATTTTATTAATTCAACAAGGTCTTTTATTGATAAGAGCAGAGAGATAAATATTGAAATAAAAGTGCCACAAAATTATAACGAATTGGAAAGCATCAAGCACATCTATAAAAACAGCATCCTAGAAAATAAGGCAAACCCCCCCCCCCCAACTCTGCCTTAGCAGGTTACAAAATACCACCTCAATTTTTTGATATAACCAACCCCCTCCCCCACAGCCTTCCCCCTGCCCTTACCTAAATAATAATAATTATTATTAGCGCTACCAGATGCACGCAGCGCTGAACACCTGACATACAGAGACAGTCCCTGCTCAATAGAGCTTACAATCTAAAAATAATACAGACAGACAAGACAATTACAAGCAAAATGCACACATAGATGGTAGGTGATATGCAGTAAAATATAAACTATACAAAAATATCAAGAGCCCATGGAGGCAAGAGGACCCCACAACTTTTCCCACCTCCCAAGAGCCTTGAAGCACACAGAGCCCGTAATTTACCCATAACACAAACATAATGGAGTTGAAATGTCCAGGCCTGTAACGAAGGAACCACAGGCTTTTTCCAGAACTGAGCTAAGGTCAGCACTCGGAAGTTCTTTACAACGGTGAATTCTGGGATCAACCAAAAGAAGTGGAAAAAGTCAACCACTGTGTCCAGGGAAACCAAACTTCATTCTTTGACAGCATTTTCCATTTCAAGAATAAACTTTGGTCTCTTTGGCCAGTGTGGTTGGCTTTTTCCACTTCTTTTGGTTGATGTGGACATTTTGTTTTTTTGTGCCTTTTGGTGTTTGATTTTGAATCCTGGGATCAGTCTGCTCAGCAAAAAAAAAACACCAGGGTCCCAGGGAACATGATATCCCAAAAGCAACAAAATACAGGCCTGGACTACCTTCCAAAAGGATTGTTAATTGTATTTTAATGCAGAGGGGTAACACGCACGTCTCTGCATCTGTATTATTCATGGGGACCCTCTTGGCTTATGGTTTAGATCCTTTATTGTACAGGCTGTTGTTTTCCCTGCCTCCCGACCAGTTTAAAATCATGAAAGATTTATTCTTCAGACTTGGAAAAGTGATTCGCAAAGGCTGGTCTAACACTTGCTGCACTGCTGTGGCTATCCACTCCAGAACAGAATATAACATTTACATTGCACGGGATATAGAGAGATAGAATATAACACTTCACATCATGGAAGACACAGCAGGAAGAATAAGACACTTTACATCATGGGGAACATAGAGAGACAGAAACAGCACTTTCTATGAAGCAAAGAACAGACAATGGTAAGTAACAAAAGTAACATAGTAGAGGATGGCAGAGAAAGACCTGCACGGTCTATCCAGTCTGCCCAACAAGATAAACTCATATGTGCTACTTTATGTGTATACCTGACTTTGATTTGTATCTGCCATTTTCAGGGCACAGACTGTAGAAGTCTGCCCTGCACTAGCCCCACCTCCCAACCACCAGCCTCGCCCCCCACCACTGGCTCTGCCTCCCAATCTCCGCTAAGCTTCTGAGGATCCATTTCTTCTGAACAGGATTCCTTTATGTTTATCCCACGCATGTTTGAATTCCGTTACCGTTTTCATCTCCACCACCTCCCGCAGGAGGGCATTCCAAGCATCCACCACTCTCTCCGCGAAAAAATACTTCCTGACATTTTTTTTGAGTCTGCCCCCCTTCAATCTCATTTCACGTCCTCTACTTCTACCACCTTCCCATTTTGCTCATTGTAAGTACATTTTACAATGAGCATGTGCAGCCTTGTACAATCTAAATTCTAAGCAAACTGCACACAGGTTCAGCCTGGTTCCCAGTAATACCAAGTCAGAAATCCAGGGCAGATTCCTGTCACTGAGCCTCCCTGCCTGGGTACACACAGACACCCGCACATACAAACACGCATGCATATGTTTAAAGACAGCACAAGCCCCCTCCCTCCCCAAATCCTTACCACTGTCTGTACTATATTGACCCTTTTCTCCCGCAGCTTGTGTGTGCATCGGAGGACATCCACCTTCTTCTCTTCCTTTGCCATTTTCAGTAGGAAATCCAGAGCAATAAAGGTCCCTGTGCGGCCAATACCTGCACTGAAAACAAGAGAAAGGCGAATGAAACTGCCCCAGACAACTAACATTCTGTGTGTCAGTCCTCTAAAACTAACACAGACTACTCATGATCTGTATGTTTCAAAACAGCAGAATCCTGGAGATTTTGTCCCCTAGAAGGGTGTTAATATAGCGTTGCTTTATGAGTACTACAGGTCATGAAGACTCCAACCAAAACCCTTTCCACCCCATCCATGCTCTTTGTCACCCGCATGGTCTGCTTACACAGATCCTGACAGAAGATACAAAACTGTAAAGCCCATCTTGTCTGCCCAGTTTAGTCCTACTGCAACGTCATAGACTCCAGTTCATCTCAAGCTTGCACAGAAGAAAGTCTCAGGAGTTGTTAAAACAATTGTGAAAAGGACAGGTGGAGGAATGCAATCTGCAGAGCAACAGTGAATGGTATCATTCACTGGAGGCAGAGTGCATAGACTGAATGCAGGTAGTGTACAAACGCATGGACTCAGGTAATAATCAGAGGAGGAGATACAGACTTCTGAGTTTTTTGAAAAATATATTTGAAAATCTGTTGCCCACGTTCTTTTGACAGACCTTAGTAGTAAGGTTCAACCCCTTTCGTCAAAGCTAATCTGCATAAGTGATTTTGACTGGTGCCACACATACTTCTGGGTTCTCCATCAATCAGAATCAAGGATCTGCCCAAGTCGCACCCACTCTCCACCCTGGCCCCTCCCACTGTGCCCCTTTTTAATGTCAGAAGTGGTGCCATAGCCCCACCCATAACCCCTCCTGTTGATGATGTCACAGGAAATGATATCATAATTCCACCCAGACCACACCCCTCTTTTGAAATGGCTGCAACTGTAGGAGGCATAAATCCAAGATGGCAGCGCCCATAGGGGCACTTCCTGTTTTAACACCACTCGCCGCCATCTTGAACAAGTCACATGATGGGAAGTGATGTCAATCATCAGACACCATCCGCTGCAACCTCGGAGGAGTGTGCATAGTTTATTTTTCCCAGCCCTTAAACTATTTCTTTTTTATGTATTTTTTTTCAATCACGGCCACAGCGTAACTGCAAGCCGTTCACTGTCTTTTTTTTTTTTCTGTCCATCCGCTCACTGCCTATTTGTTTCTTCTTCAGCCCTATGTTTTTCTTACAACATGTATCAGCAGACATATGTCCATTACAGCTGTCACTACCCAAGATGGCAGCAAGTGGTGAAAAACGGGAAGTGCCCCTATGGGCGCCACCAACCTGGATTTGTGCCTCCTCTAGTCACTACCATCTCAGAAAAGGGGTGTGGTCTGGATGAAGTAATGATGTCACTTCCTATGACATTACCAAAAAGGAGGGGTTTTGGGTGGTGCTATGATGCTACTTCTGGTGACAATATCAAAAGGGGTGGGATGGGATGGGAGTGGTGTGGCTTGGGCAGATCCTTGATTTTGATTGGCTGAGAACCTGGAAGTGGGTGTGGCACCTGTCAATAATCAGGGTTAAATGGTCAATATTCTCAATGGAGAAGGGTAGATAATGGGGTTCCCCAGGGGTCTGTGCTGGGACCGCTGCTATTTAACGTATTTATAAATGATCTAGAGATGGGAATAACTAGTGAGGTAATTAAATTTGCTGATGACACAAAATTATTCAAAATTGTTAAATTGCAAGAGGACATTACAAGACAGGGAGACTGGGTATCCAAATGGCAGATAACTTTTAATGTGAGCAAGTGCAAAGTAATGAATGTGGGAAAGAGGAACCCAAACCATAGATACATGATGCAAGGTTCCATATTAGGAGTCACCGCCCAGGAAAGGGATCTAGGTGTCCATTGATGATACGTTGAAACCCTCTGCTCAGTGTGTAGCGGTGGCTAAGAAAGCAAATAGAATGTTGGGAATTATTAGGAATGGAATGGAAAACAAAACTGAGAATGTTATAATGCCTTTGTATCGCTCTATGGTGCAACCGCACCTCTAATACTGCGTGCAGGTCTGGTCACTGCATCTCAAAAAAGATATAGTGGAAATAGAAAAGGTACAGAGAAGGGTGACAAAATTGGTAAAGAGGTTGGGACGACTTCCCTATGAAGAAAGGCTAAAGCAGCTAGGGCTGTTCAGCTTGGAGAAGAGATGGGTGAGGGGAGATTTGATAGAGGTCTATAAAATACTGAGTGGAGTGGAACAGGTAGATGTGAATTGCTTGTTTACTCTTTCCAAAAATACTAGGACTAGGGGGCATGCAACGAGGCTACTAAGTAGTAAATTTAAAATGAAATCAGAGAAAATATTTTGTCACTCAATGTGTAATTATACTCTGGAATTCATTGTCAGAAAATGTGGTAAAAGTAGTTAGCTTAGCAGGTCTAAAAAAGGTTTCGATAATTTCCTAAAAGAAATGTCCATAAGCCATTATTAAGATGGACTTGGGAAAATCCACTGCATATTCTAGGATAAGCAGCATAAAATCTGTTTTGCTGCTCTGGGATCTTGCCAGGTACTTGTAACCTGGATTGGCCACTATCGGAAACAGGAGACTGGGCTTGATGGCGCTTCGGTCTGTCCCAGTATGGCAATGCTTATGTTCTTAAAAGGGGTGAACCTTACTACTGACCTTGATGACTGTGTATGATACCTGCAATGGACAATCACAGGCCCGGTGCCTGGGGCCTTGCTCTCATTCATCTGCTCCACCAGCCATACAAGCTCTGCAGTTTTCTTGGGCACACCATGGTCCGGCCACATCAGATAATGAAACTGTTCCACTGACTTCCAGAAAGGAGAATTCTTCTATAAAAGGAGACATGAAAACAATGGAGCTGGAGCAGTAAGGATTGGAACCCCAAATGGAGTTGCATCATCAATACATAGGTTCACAGGAACAGGGCCGCTCTTCCTCTTCCTTCTGGACCTCCACTGTGACCTATGTCCAGTAGTGGCAGTCAGCATGGGGCCTGTGAGTCAGTGAATGTTCACAGGCCCTGCCCCTTCTCCTATGTGCTGGCCTCATTTTAAGACTGGAAATCCATGCGGAGTACTGAGACTATGAATGTAGATGGACCCACAGGGCCCTGTACTGACTGCTGCTAGCAGCAGTCACTACAGGGCCCTGTGGGTCCATGTACACTCATAGTTGCCACAACTGTTACCGCTGCTGCCTTCATACTTTGAGGGAGAGGAGAGAGGAGGAGGTGGATGAGAACGAGGAGAAAAGTGGAGGTCTGCTGTTTTCTTTTCATCATCATCTAGGGTCATGAGCATTTTTACTGTAACGGGTAAAAGTCCGGGAAGCATTGAGCTAGAGAACTTTCAACACAGGAGAACCTCCGCCGACTCGGCCAGGTTTCGAGAAACTTCCTCAGGGAAGAGGTTCTAGTTACACAGTGGCCATGCTCCTGGCCATTTTTCTTCTTATGCATAGCTAGAACCTCTTCCCTGAGGAAGTTTCTCGAAACCTGGCCGAGTCGGCGGAGGTTCTCCTGTGTTGAAATGTCGCTGCCAGCTAAAAGATAAGTGATGTCCTATGCTAATCGGGACTGTTGACGATTTGAAAAATGTTTGACATGAAGTTAGATACAATGAAGTAATTTAAAAAATCGCAAATAGGCGGATCAATGACGATTTGCGCCATAACCATTTTTTTCAAAAAGAACGCTGAGTTCATATGGTGTGAGCTGCAGTAGAATCTGAAGATCCCCATTATAAAAATGGTTACAATATACAAACTGCATAAATAAAAGAATATATTGATGGCACTCTTGGATATCGTTATGAAGAAATACTGTATAGAAGTTTAAAAATATTTCTCTAAGGACTATTGTTTGGGACAATGTGTATACTATATTGATTTTGGGTCCCCACATATGAAATATACGGTCTGGTAATTGGACTGATAAATATCGGCATTCTGATTGCGCATCTTCCTCAATCTCCCTCCCATTTACCTTTGCGCATTCCTCCCCCAGCTTTTTTCCATTTTGCTCCTTCTGCCCATGCACTTTCCCTTCTCCTTGATCCCCATTTCCCTGGTCTGGTTAAATCTTAAAATATAAAGAGGCACAATCTTCCAGAGACAAGTAAATATTTGATATCAAGCATCAGTGTCTCAAGAACATCTCCAGAAGACAGAAGGTGTTATTTGTAATGAAGTTAGTGGACTCTGGAAGGAATTCTATGGTGGTAATTGAGTAGTTTGGGAGATGAATGGTTTTGAGTCAAAGTTCCTCCAGCTCTCCCTCAGTTTAAGAATTTTCCAACACATTAATAGTCCTAGGGGCCCTTTAACTAAGCCACATAAGCGCATACGCGTGCCCAAAGAGCGTCAATTTGCAGTTACCACCCAGCTACCGCGTGGCTCTTGTGGTAATTTCATTTTTGGCACGCCTCCGCTACACACGTCCAAAAAATAATTTTTTAATTTCTGACGCGCGTAGGTCATTGCCACCTGGTTAACGCGTGAGACCTTACACGCTGAGTCAACGGCTGGTGGTAAGGTCTCAGATCCAAAATGGAAGCATGCCAATTTTTATTCCGCCACAAATCCATTTTCGGCAAAAATTTTAAAAAGGCCTTTTTTACAGGCACGCTGAAAAATAGATCTGCGCGCGGCCAAAACCCGCCCCTACACCACCACAGGCCATTTTTCAGCGCACCCCTAGTAAATGCTAGTATGTTCCTTTATTTTAGTTAGTGTACACCGTGAACCTGTTTGTAGAGTATACTGCATTAATGGGGTCATTTTTTTTGCACTGATGTGCTAGTAGCTGGAGTGTTTATATTGCACCAAGGAGCATTATAGTGGAATTTTAATTTAGCCACGTTGCTCTATTATGTGTATGTATAAGTATTATTTATATGTTCAGAAAAAAACACAGAGTAATCCCTGCAATATAAATATGTGGAGCACAAATATATGCCCAAGGCAAACTTATTTTCAAAAAAGGAAGGAAAAGCCTCAAGAAACTCAAAATATTCTTCATGGTGAGCCATAGGATCAATGATTAAAAACTGGGGCTCTATTAGCACTCGTTTGAATGTTTTCTTTGAGTGTTGAGGTCTTTTTTGGCTCCCCGGTTTTTGAATTTTGGATCTTTTGGAGGAGTTTGAGGTTTTTGTTGTTTTTACAATTTGGAACCAAGAGGTATTGGTAATACTAACTTGTTATTGCCCAATTCCTCTCGGTGCCAATCATGAATAACAGATTTTTGGGGATTTTGTTCGGTAATTTTCTAAGCCAATCAAGCATGTAAAGGTAAAATTATGTATAATCATACCTGATAATTTTCTTTCCATTAATCATAGCTGATCAATCCATAGACTGGTGGGTTGTGTCCATCTACCAGCAGGTGGAGATAGAGAGCAAACTTTTGCCTCCCTATATGTGGTCATGTGCTGCCGGAAACTCCTCAGTATGTCGATATCAAAGCTCCATCCGCAGGACTCAGCACTTAGAGAATTACACCCACGAAGGGACACTCTGCCCAGCTCACCACCGCCGAAACGGGGGAGGGGAATTAACCCAGCTCATCCCCACACAAGTGGGGGAGGGGAATCCGTCCAGCTCATCCCCGCGGAGCGGGGGAGGGACACCACACCCGCCGATGCGGGGGGATCTGGCTTATCCTGCAACCGCAACCGCGGGAGGAGCTGACTGACCCTACCACCGCCGAAGCGGGAGGGGTACAAAGCTGCCCTACAGCCGCACGAAGCGGGAGGGAGTGCCGGCAGAATTTAAATCTCAATCCAGCCCCGTAAAACGGAGGGGAGAGGAATGCAGCAGCTCACTGTAACACAAACTCGTCTCAACTCTTGAAGAATCCAAGTGAAAGAAGAACTTGAACACGAAGTCCTCCTGAAGTAACTGAAGGCTAAACTTGAACCTAAAATTCAACCAGAATATAAACAGTACAGATATCTGGGAGGGGCTATGGATTGATCAGCTATGATTAATGGAAAGAAAATGATCAGGTATGATTATACATAATTTTACCTTCCATATCATCAAGCTGATCAATCCATAGACTGGTGGGATGTACCGAAGCAGTACTCACCCAGGGCGGGACATAGAAATCCCTGACCGCAACACTGAAGCTCCAACCGGGCCTCCGCCCGAGCAGCCACAGTCAAGCGGCAATGCCTGGCAAAGGTATGGGCCGAAGCCCAAGCTGCCTCCTTGCAAATCTCTTCCAAGGAGACGGACCCTAAGCCGCTGCAATGGCTTCCTTGCCCATCTTGCCACTGTAGGCTTAGAAGCCTTCAGACCCTTACGAGGACCTGTAAACAGGACAAACAGATGATCCGATTTCCGGAAATCATTGGTCACTTCCAAGTATCTGATGATGACTCGTCTCACATCCAGAAATTGAGAGCAGAGTATTCCTCTGGGTAGACTTCCCTACGAAAGGAAGGGAGACAGAGCTGCTGAATCACATGGAAGCGAAAAACAATCTTGGGCAGGAAGGAAGGCACTGTGCGAATAGTTCAGGAAACTGCACTGTGCACTGTGCGAATAGTTCAGGAAACTGCAGAAAAAACTCTCAACATGAGAGTGCCTGGAGCTCGGAAACTCTACTGGCTGAAGTGATAGCCACCAAAAAGACTGCTTTCAATGTCAGGTCTTTCAGAGATGCCCTCGACAAGGGTTCAAAAGGCGGCTTCTGCAATGCTCTTAGCACCAGGTTGAGGCTCCACGCAGGCACCACTGAGCGCCGAGGAGGGCGCAGGTGATTAACTCCCTTGAGAAAGCGCACCACATCTGGCTGCGAAGCCAGGGAAGCACCCTTCAGGCGGCCCCTGAAGCAAGCCAGAGCCGCCACCTGAACTTTCAGGGAACTGAGCGACAGGCCTTTGTCCAGACCTTCTTGCAGGAACGCCAACACTGAAGAAATTGGAGCAGTGAAGGGAGAAAGTGAGCCTGCTTCACACCACGCTGCAAAGATACGCCAAACCCTGGCGTAAGCAGTAGAAGTAGAGCGCTTCCTCGCTCTCAGCATAGTGGCGATGACCTTGTCTGAGAAGCCCTACTTTCCCAGATGCTGCCGCTCAATAGCCAGGCTGTAAGACCAAAGGGGGAGGGATCCTCCATCCCCACGGGACCCTGATGTAACAGGCCCTGCTCCACTGGCAGCCGCAGAGGGTCGCCGACTGAGAGCCTGATCAAGTCCGCATACCAGGGACATCTGGGCCAATCCGGACCACCAGGATTACCCTGCCGGGATGCTTTGTCACCCGGTCTAGCACCCTGCCCAACATGGGCCAGGGCGGGAACACATACAGAAGCTCTTGTGTCGGCCACTGTTGGAGAAGAGCATCTACTCCCAGGGATCGAGGGTCCCGTCCTCTGCTGAACAAGCGCGGCACTTGACAATTGGCCGATGACGCCATCAGATCTAGGCTCGGCTGGCCCCAGCGCTTCGTGATGTCCAAGAACGCCTGAGCAGATAGCTGCCGCTCTCCGGGCTCCAAGGTATGGCGACTGGAAAAGTCCGCCCTGACATTCATGACTCCGGCAATGAGGGCCGCTGCAAGCTGCTCCAGGTTCGCTTCCGCCCACTGGCATAGATTCATAGCCTCCTGGCTAGAGGGGCGCTCTTGGTACCTCCCTGGCGGTTGACATAGGCCACAGCAGTGGCATTGTCCGACAGGACCCGTACAGGCTTCAACAGCAGTACCGGGATGAACTTCAATAACACCAACCGAATGGTTCTGAGTTCCAGGAGGTTGATAGACCACTTGCCTCTGCAGGGGACCAGAGCCCCTGCGCTGTCCTTCCCAAGCAGTGGGCTCCCCAGCCCATCAAAGAGGCGTCTGTCATGACGACAATCCACTCCGGGGTCACCAGAGGCATTCCTGCAGACAACCTGACTGTCTGCGTCCACCAGCTCAGCGCCTTGCGCACTGCTGGGTCCAAGGGAAGGTGCACAGCATAATCCTCCGACATCGGAGTCCAGCGCAGCAGCAGAGATTGTTGTAGTGGTCTCATATGAGCCCTGGCCCAGGGCGCTACTTCCATCATGGCCGTCATAGAGCCCAACAGCTGCACGTAGTCCCAAGCCTGAATAGGAGAGGCTACTAGGAACTAGTCCACCTGAGCCTGACGCTTGACAATCCGATTGTCTGGCAGGAACACTCTGCCCACTTGGGTGTCGAATCGAACTCCCAGATACTCCAGGGACTGAGTCGGGCGCAGCTGGCTCTTCTTCCAGTTGATGATCCATCCCAGGGAGCTCAAAAGAGCAACTACCCGGGCCACAGCTTTGCCGCACTCTGCACAAGAGGGGGCTCGGATCAACCAGTCGTCCAGATAAGAATGGACTTGTACTTCTTCCTTTTGCAGGAAGGCCGCTATGACCACCATTACTTTGGAAAAGGTCAGCGGAGCAGTAGCCAACCCGAAAGGGAGGGCTCTGAACTAGAAGTGTCGTCCCAGGACTGCAAAACGCAGAAAGCGTTGGTAAAGAGGCCAGATGGGAACATGCCGGTACGCTTCCTTGATGTCCAAGGAAGCCAAGAACTCTCCTGCCTTCACTGCCGCTATAACAGAGCGGAGAGTCTCCATGCGAAAGTGCCGCACTTTCAAGGCCCGATTGACCCCTTTGAGGTCGAGGATAGGCCGGGCAGAACCTCCTTTCTTTGGAACCACAAAGAAAATGGAGTAACGTCCCTTGCCAATCTGATTTTCTGGCACCGGAACGACCGCACCCAGGCGGATCAGGTTGTCCAAGGTCTGCTGTACTGCCACAGCTTTGACCGGAGACTTGCAGGGAGAGAGTATAAACCCGTCTCTTAAGGGTCGGCAGACCCCTAGCTTGCAGCCGTCTCTGATGACTTCCAGCACCCACGCGTCTGAAGTCATTGTGGTCCACTTACCCCGAAACGAGGACAGCCGTCCTCCAAACTGCCTTGGGGCGTGGACCAAGGCCCCGTCATTGGGTACGAGACCCTGGGGGAGGACCGGAGGGAGCACCTCCGGGACGGCGGTCTCTGCGAAAGGAATGCTGCGTGGGGGAGAAAATCCTCTTGCAGGAAGAGGGGGCAGAAGAGCCCAGCTTGCCCGGGCGGTACCGACGGGCTTCCTGAAACCGTCCTCTGGAGGTACCGGGACGAGTACTAGCCCGAACCCTGACCTCAGGTAACTTCTTGCCCTTAGACGTGCCGAGATCGGTCACGATTTTGTCCAGCTTGACCCCAAAGAGCAGCTTGCCTTTAAAAGGCAATCTAGCCAGGCGGGATTTAGAGGCGTGGTCAGCAGACCAATGTTTCAGCCAAAGCCACCGCCGCGCAGAGACTGTCTGAGCCATGCCTTTAGCTGAGGCTCTCAAGACATCATACAGCCAGTCTGCCAAATAGGCTAAGCCCGATTCCAGGGCCGGCCAATCAGCCCTCAAGGAAAGATCCGAGGGGGAAGCCCGCTGCACCATAGTCAGGCACGCCCTGGCCACATAGGAACCGCAAACCGAGGCCTGCAACTTAAAGCAGTCGCCTCAAAGGACGACCTTAAGGCCGCCTCCAGTCTTCTGTCTTGGGCGTCCTTTAGGGCCGTGCCACCTTCCACCGGCAAAGCCGTTTTCTTAGTCACCGCAGTGATTAAAGAATCCACGGTAGGCCACAGAAAGGCCTCACGTTCACTTTCAGGCAAAGGATAGAGGCGGGACATCGCCCTAGCCACTTTGAGGCTCGCTTCCGGGACATCCCATTGAGCCGAAATTAAGGTGTGCCTGGCATCATGCACGTGGAAGGATCTAGGCGGGCGCTTCGTCCCCAGCATAATGGCAGAGCCAACAGGGGCTGAGGGAGAGACGTCCTCCGGAGAGGAAAACTTCAAATGCCCATGGCCTGCACTAACAGGTTGGGCAAATCCTCTGAGCTAAAAAGCCGCGCTGCAGAGGGGTCATCCGCTCCAACCGAGCGGGAATCCGTCTCCTCCAAGGGATCCGCAAAGGACCGTTGGGAGAACTCAGATACGCTGCCCTCATTTACATCGGAGGAGACAAGGTCCTCCAAGGCCTGTGAATCAACCTGAGGGCGTTTACCTCCGGGGACCTCAACCTCTTTACCAAACGAGGGAGCAGGGGCAGCGTTTTGCATAAGGAAGGCCTGATGCAGCAGCAAAACAAACTCGGGGGAGAAACCCCCCAGACTGTGCACTTCCGCAGCCTGGGCTACAGCCCTAGACGCACCCTCAACCGGCGCTCGCAAGAGCGGGGGAGAGACATGCTGCGCATCCAAAATGGCGTCCGGCGCGACACTCCGCGAAGGAGCCGCGCGGGAAAAAACGGCTCTTAAATTTAGCCGCTTTGGTGCCGTCGCCCAAATTAAGGGCGTCCATGGCATTAATGTCTCCCTCAAGGGCGGCCCACTAAGAAGCCGTCCGAGCCGCGTGGCCGGCCAAGATGGCGGAGGCGAGCAGCGGGGGATGGGCGTTTATGGCGGGAAAAACCGCCACGCCGGAGGAAGGACCGGGACACTCATCGGTCACGAAACTGTCACCCAACAAAGGCGAATCAGACTTTAAGACCCCCGCATCCCCTCTAGAAGCGCCAAAGCGATCCGGGGAGCGACTCCTTGCGCCCTCGCCCTCCGACGCCATATGCCACGTGGAGATCAATCGGGGAACCCCCTGCCCGCTATAAAAAGGTAAAAATTACCTGCTTTCCGCTCCGAGCTGTAACGACCTGGTGTCCCAGTGAGTAGCTGCAATAAACGTTTAAATAAACGTCGAAATAAACGCCTTTAAGGACGTTCAAAATTTTTTTTTTTTTTTTTTTTAACGGAGCCAGCGGGGGGGGGGGGGGGGGGAGAAAAGGAGGGACCTGGCACCACCAGGTTTGCACTTGCTCAAAAGAGCCCTCAACCCCAGGCACTCAACAAAACCTAAAAATTAGGCTTGGAGGCCTAGCCAGAGCTGCTGCTGTGTGTGACCACCACCTGCTGAGATAGAGAACATACTGAGGAGTTTCCGGCAGCACATGACCACATATAGGGAGGCAAAAGGATTGCTCTCTATCTCCACCTGCTGGTAGATGGACACAACCCACCAGTCTATGGATTGATCAGCTTGATGATATGGAAACAGTGTTTTATGCGCTCAAGTACTGCTTATAAAATTGCCCTGGGATGTAAGGACATAAAAAGTAGGTATATGGAAAATAATAGTTCCTATTTTTATGTGATATATGCAGTAGCATTTCTGCAGCAGAGAACAGAGCAGGGGCATGATTAGCATTAATGCATATACATATATTTACAAAATACACATGTAGGCGAAAGTAGAGGCTGACAAAGGACGAATCACCACCGGAGATGTAAATCCAACAGTCTTTATTATTATGCTAAAAAGGAGGACCCGACACGGGCCGTGTTTCGACGCACGCAAGCGTCTACATCAGGGGTCAAACAGTAAACTCTAGAATGGAGCACAGGACCGCCGTCCTGCTAAAGTTAAAAGCTGTAGACCATACACAAATACTGTTGCAATCAAAGCAAGCAGACTAGCTTCTTACAATGGCTGTCGGAGCTAAATTTGCAAAATTTTGCTAATTTAGCTCCGACAGCCATTATTTGTGTACGGTCTAAAGCTTTTAACTTTAGCAGGACTGCGGTCCTGTGCTCCGTTCTAGCGTTTACTGTTTGACCCCTGATGTAGACGCTTGCATGCATCGAAACACGGCCCGTGTCAGGTCCTCCTTTTTAGCATAATAATAAAGACTGTTGGATTTACATCTCAGGTGGTGATTTGTCCTTTGTCAGCCTCTACTTTCGCCTACTGTGTTTCCCTGTTGTAGAGGCATTTTTCCTGTTTTGTACTTTGCAAAATACACATGTGTAAGCAGGTGCAAGTTTGTGCAGAAGCTTTCAGATATGCTACTTTACAAAGGTACATATAAGACAAAATGCTTGGCTAAGCAGCCTGATATAAAATGAGCAGCTATAAGTGCCACAGTTCACCAGCATCGCTCCTTCCTACGTTCCCAAAGCACTTTCTTCTGTACACTGAATGCTCATATAGAGAGGCCTATGGATCACCATCACCTCTCTTTTATGTTACCCATCACTGCCCCAACGCATTACCTTCTGCACATTGAACATGCGTGTGATCAGGCCTACGGATTGCTTTGTGTTCAGCAGAGTCACTGTGATATCTCCGTAAGTATGGCATTGCTCGGGCCAGTACTGCTCACACTTTGGCTGCCAATAAAAGAAAATATGCAACTGTTCAGACAGAGAAACAAAGGTATGAAAGTAGATAAGTACCAGAGCAGAACACTTAATTCCATATCATCAAGCTGATCAATCCATAGACTGGTGGGTTGTGTCCATCTACCAGCAGGTGGAGATAGAGAGCAAACTTTTGCCTCCCTATATGTGGTCATGTGCTGCCGGAAACTCCTCAGTATGTTCTCTATCTCAGCAGGTGGTGGTCACACACAGCAGCAGCTCTGGCTAGGCCTCCAAGCCTAATCCTTAGGTTTTGTTGAGGCCTGGGGTTGAGGGCTCTTTTGAGCAAGTGCAAACCTGGTGGTGCCAGGTCCCTCCTTTTCTCCCCCCTCCCGCTGGCTCCGTTAAAAAAAAAAAATTTTTAAACGTCCTTAAAGGCGTTTATTTCGACGTTTATTTAAACGTTCATTGCAGCTACTCACTGGGACACCAGTTCGTTACAGCTCGGAGCGGCAAGCAGGTAATTTTACCTTTTCATAGCGGGCAGGGGGTTACCCGATTCTTCTCCTCGTGGCATATGGCGTCGGAGGGCGAGGGCGCAAAGGGTCGCTCCCCGGATCGCTTGAGCGCTTCTAGAGGGGATGCGGGGGTCTTACAGCCTGATTCGCCCTTGTTGGGTGACAGTTTCGTGACCGATGAATGTCCCGGTCCTTCCTCCGGCGTGGCGGATTTTCCCGCCATAAACGCCCATCCCCCGCTCCTCGCCTCCGCCATCTTGGCCGGCCACGCGGCTCGGACGGCTTCTTCGGGGGCCGCCCTTGAGGTTGGAGACATTAATGCCATGAACGCCCTTAATTTGGGCGACGGCACAAAGCGGCTAAAGTTAAGCGCCGTTCTTCCCGCGCGGCTCCTTCGCGGAGTGTCGCGCCGGACGCCATTTTGGATGCGCAGCATGTCTCTCCCCCGCTCTTGTGAGCGCCGGTTGAGGGTGCGTCTAGGGCTGTTGCCCAGGCTGCGGAAGTGCACAGTCTGGGGGGTTTCTCCCCCAAGTTTGTTTTGCTGCTGCATCAGGCTTTCCTCATGCAAAACGCTGCCCCTGCTCCCTCTTCTGGTAAAGAGGTTGAGGTTCCCAGAGGTAAACGCCCTCGGGTTGATTTCCAGGCCTTGGAGGACTTTGTCTCCTCCGATGTAGATGAGGGCAGCGTATCTGAGGTCTCCCAACGGTCCTTTGCGGATTCCTTGGAGGAGACGGATTCCCGCTCGGATGGAGCGGATGACCCCTCTGCAGCGCGGCTTTTTAGCCCAGAGGATTTGCCCAACCTGTTGTTACAGGCCATGGACACTTTGAAGATTTCCTCTCCGGAGGACGTCTCTCCCTCAGCCCCTGTTGGCTCTGCCATTATGCTGGGGACGAAGCGCCCGCCTAGAACCTTCCACGTGCATGATGCCATGCACACCTTAATTTCGGCTCAATGGGATGTCCCGGAAGCGAGCCTTAAAGTGGCTAGGGCTATGTCCCGCCTCTATCCTTTGGCTGTGAGTGAACGTGAGGCCTATCTGTGGCCTACCGTGGATTCTTTAATCACTGCGGTGACTAAGAAAACGGCGTTGCCGGTGGAAGGTGGCACGGCCCTAAAGGACGCCCAAGACAGAAGATTGGAGGCGGCCTTAAGGTCGTCCTTTGAGGCGGCTGCTTTAAGTTTGCAGGCCTCAGTTTGCGGTTCCTATGTGGCCAGGGCGTGCCTGACTATGGTGCAGCGGGCTTCCCCCTCGGATCATTCCTTGAGGGCTGATTGGCCGGCCCTGGAATCGGGCTTAGCCTATTTGGCAGACTTGCTGTATGATGTCTTGAGGGCCTCAGCTAAAGGCATGGCTCAGACAATCTCTGCGCGGCGGTGGCTTTGGCTGAAACATTGGTCTGCTGACCACGCCTCTAAATCCCGCCTGGCTAGATTGCCTTTTAAAGGCAAGCTGCTCTTTGGGGTCGAGCTGGACAAAATCGTGACCGATCTCGGCACGTCTAAGGGCAAGAAATTACCAGAGGTCAGGGCTCGGGCTAGTACTCGTCCCAGTACCTCCAGAGGACGGTTGCAGAAGCCCGTCGGTACCGCCCGGGCAAGTCGGGTTCCTCTGCCCCTTCTTCCTTCAAGAGGAATTTCTCCCCCAAGCAGCATTCCTTTCGCAGAGATCGCCGTCCCGGAGGTGCTCCCTCCGGTCCTCCCCCAGGGTCTAGTACCCAATGACGGGGCCTTGGTCCACGCCCCAGTGCAGATTGGAGGACGGCTGTCCTCGTTTATGGGCGAGTGGACCACAATAACTTCACACGCTTGGGCGATGGAAGTCATCAGAGACGGCTGCAAGCTAGAGTTCTGCCGACCCTTAAAAGACGGGTTTGTACTCTCTCCCTGCAAGTCTCCGGTCAAAGCTGTGGTAGTGCAGCAGACCTTGAACAATCTGATCCGCCTGGGGGCGGTCGTTCCGGTGCCAGAAAATCAGCTTGGCAAGGGATGTTACTCCTTTTTCTTTGTGATTCCAAAGAAAGGAGGTTCTGTACGGCCTATCCTCGACCTCAAAGGGGTCAATTGGGCCTTGAAAGTTCGGCACTTTCGCATGGAGACCCTCCGCTCTGTTATAGCGGCAGTGAAGGCAGGAGAGTTCCTGGCATCCTTGGACATCAAGGAAGCGTACTTGCATATTCCCATCTGGCCTCCTCATCAACGCTTTTTGCGTTTTGCAGTAAGGGGCCGACACTTCCAGTTCAGAGCCCTCCCGTTCGGGTTGGCTACTGCTCCGCGGACCTTTCCCAAGTATTGGTGGTCTTCGCGGCCTTCCTGAGGAAGGAAGGAGTTCAAGTCCATCCTTTTCTGGACGACTGGTTGATCCAAGCCCCCTCTTATGCAGAGTGCGGCAAAGCTGTGAACCGGGTGGTTGCTCTTTTGAGCTCCCTGGGGTGGATCATCAACTGGGAGTAAAGCCAGCTGCGCCCGACCTAGTCCCTGGAATATCTGGGAGTTCGATTCGACACCCAAGTGGGCAGAGTGTTCCTGCCAGACAATCGGATTGTCAAGTTTCAGGCTCAGGTGGACTAGTTCCTAGTAGCCTCTCCTATTCGGGCTTGGGACTACGGGCAGCTGTTGGGCTCTATGACGGCCACGATGGAAGTAGTGCCCTGGGCCAGGGCTCATATGAGACCACTACAGCAATCTCTGCTGCTGCGCTGGACTCCGATGTCGGAGGATTATGCTGTGCGCCTTCCCTTGGACCCAGCAGTGCGCAAGGCGCTGAGCTGATGGACGCAGACAGACAAGTTGTCTGCAGGAATGCCTCTGGTGACCCCGGAGTGGATTGTCGTCACGACAGACGCCTCTTTGATGGGCTGGGGAGCCCACTGTTTGGGAAGGACAGCGCAGGGGATCTGGTCTCCTGCAGAGGCAAGTGGTCTATCAACCTCCTGGAACTCAGAGCCATTCGGTTGGTGTTGTTGGAGTTCATCCCGGTACTGCTGTTGAAGCCTGTACGGGTACTGTCGGACAATGCCACGGCTGTGGCCTATGTCAACCGCCAGGGAGGTACCAAGAGCGCCACTCTAGCCAAGGAGGCCATGAATCTATGCCAGTGGGCGGAAGCTGAGCCTGGAACAGCTGTCAGCGGCCCACATTGCCGGAGTCATGAATGTCAAGGCGGACTTTCTCAGTCGCCATACCTTGGAGCCCGGAGAGTGGCAGCTATCTGCTCAGGCGTTCTTGAGCATCACGTAGCGCTGGGGCCAGCCGAGCCTAGTTCTGATGGCGTCATCGGCCGATTGCCAAGTGCCGCGCTCTTTCAGCAGAGGACGGGACCCTCGATCCCTGGGAGTAGATGATCTTCTCCAACGGTGGCCGACACAAGAGCTTCTCTATGTGTTCCCGCCCTGGCCCATGTTGGGCAGGGTGCTAGACCGGGTGGCAAAGCATCCCGGCAGGGTAATCCTGGTGGGTCAGGTTTGGCCCACACGTCCCTGGTATGCGGACTTGATCAGGCTCGCAGTCGGCGATCCTCTGCGGCTGCCAGTGGAGCAGGGCCTGTTACATCAGGGTCCCGTGGTGATGGAGGATCCCTCCCCCTTTGGGCTTACGGCCTGGCTATTGAGCGGCAGCGTCTGAGAAAGAAGGGCTTCTCAGACAAGGTCATCGCCACTATGCTGAGAGCGAGGAAGCGCTCTACTTCTACTGCTTACGCCAGGGTTTGGCGTATCTTTGCAGCGTGGTGTGAAGCAGGCTCACTTTCTCCCTTCACTGCTCCAATTTCTTCAGTGTTGGCGTTCCTGCAAGAAGGTCTGGACAAAGGCCTGTCGCTCAGTTCCCCGAAAGTTCAGGTAGCGGCTCTGGCTTGCTTCAGGGGCCACCTGAAGGGTGCTTCCCTGGCTTCGCAGCCAGATGTGGTGCGCTTTCTCAAGGGAGTTAATCACCTGCGCCCTCTTCTGCACTCAGTGGTGCCTGCGTGGAATCTCAACCTGGTGCTAAGAGCATTGCAGAAGCCGCCTTTTGACCCCTTGTCGAGGGCATCTCTGAAAGACCTGACGTTGAAAGCAGTCTTTTTGGTGGCTATCACTTCAGCCAGAAGAGTTTCCGAGCTCCAGGCACTCTCATGTCGAGAGTTTTTTTCTGCAGTTCACTGAGGCAGGAGTGACTATTCGCACAGTGCCTTCCTTCCTGCCCAAGACTGTTTTTCGCTTCCAGGTGATTCAGCAGCTCTGTCTCCCTTCCTTTCGTAGGGAGGTCTACTCAGAGGAATACTCTGCTCTCAGTTTCTGGATGTGAGACGAGTCATCATCAGATACTTGGAAGTGACCAATGATTTCCGGAAATCGGATCATCTGTTTGTCCTGTTTACAGGTCCTCGTAAGGGTCTGCAGGCTTCTAAGCCTACAGTGGCAAGATGGGCAAGGAAGCCATTGCAGCGGCTTAGGGTCCGTCTCCTTGGAAGAGATTTGCAAGGAGGCAGCTTGGGCTTCGGCCCATACCTTTGCCAGGCATTGCCGCTTGACTGTGGCTGCTCGGGCGGAGGCCCGGTTTGGAGCTTCAGTGTTGCGGTCAGGGATTTCTATGTCCCGCCCTGGGTGAGTACTGCTTCGGTACATCCCACCAGTCTATGGATTGATCAGCTTGATGATATGGAAGGTAAAATTATGTATAATCATACCTGATAATTTTCTTTCCATTAATCATAGCTGATCAATCCATAGCCCCTCCCAGATATCTGTACTGTTTATATTCTGGTTGAATTTTAGGTTCAAGTTTAGCCTTCAGTTACTTCAGGAGGACTTCGTGTTCAAGTTCTTCTTTCACTTGGATTCTTCAAGAGTTGAGACGTTTGTGTTACAGTGAGCTGCTGCATTCCTCTCCCCTCCGTTTTACGGGGCTGGATTGAGATTTAAATTCTGCCGGCACTCCCTCCCGCTTCGTGCGGCTGTAGGGCAGCTTTGTACCCCTCCCGCTTCGGCGGTGGTAGGGTCAGTCAGCTCCTCCCGCGGTTGCGGTTGCAGGATAAGCCAGATCCCCCCCGCATCGGCGGGTGTGGTGTCCCTCCCCCGCTCCGCGGGGATGAGCTGGACGGATTCCCCTCCCCCACTTGTGTGGGGATGAGCTGGGTTAATTCCCCTCCCCCGTTTCGGCGGTGGTGAGCTGGGCAGAGTGTCCCTTCGTGGGTGTAATTCTCTAAGTGCTGAGTCCTGCGGATGGAGCTTTGATATCGACATACTGAGGAGTTTCCAGCAGCACATGACCACATATAGGGAGGCAAAAGTTTGCTCTCTATCTCCACCTGCTGGTAGATGGACACAACCCACCAGTCTATGGATTGATCAGCTATGATTAATGGAAAGAAAATTATCAGGTATGATACATAATTTTACCTTCTCCCTCCTCAACTACCTTACGACACCCTGTTACTAACTAACTTTAACGCAATTTACTACTCTGTATTTCTGACACCGGAATTGGCGCTCGCCATCATGGTACAATGTAAGCCACATTGAGCCTGCAAATAGGTGGGAAAATGTGGGGTACAAATGCAACAAATAATAATGGAATCTATGCAGGATGCAAGGATCAAATCATAAAGAAACTTCAAACCACCCAAAACACAGCAGCCAGGCTTATATTTGGAAAAACACGCGTTGACAGCGCCAAACCTCTCAGAGAAAACCTGCACTGGCTACCAATCAAAGAACGTATCACTTTCAAAATCTGCACGACTGTTCATAAAATTATTTACGGCGAGTCACCGGGATACATGACAGACCTCATCGACCTGCCAACCAGAAACACCACAAAATCTGCACGATCATACCTAAACCTCCACTACCCAAGCAGCAAAGGACTCAAATATAGATCCACCTATGCAACCAGCTTTTCCTACCTAAGCACACAACTATGGAACGCACTGCCAAAAGCAGTAAAAACTACGCTCGACCACCTAAATTTTCGGAAAGCACTAAAGACAGACCTGTTCAGAAGAGCATACCCCACCGACCCAACATAAAAATGCCTGTTCACCTGCGACACAATGTAACCAAAGACCGTAACGGACATTACCTGACTCTTCTTCCCCCTTTTCCTCTATAAGTTCCCCCAACTGTACCTACCTTACATGTACCTCGTTCTACCACAAAGAAACAACAAGTCAAGCGGAAGATATTCAGAAGGACCAGACTGGTCCTTCTGAATATCTTCCGCTTGACTTGTTGTTTCTTTGTGTGTTTTTGCAGGAGAATTGGACTCTCTTTGTTGTTCCTCGTTCTACCACAACATCACTTTGTATTCATTCATACCATGTATTTGTTCAGACCGTAATCAGTAACGCGTTAACGGTTATATGTAAGCCACATTGAGCCTGCAAAAGGTGAGAAAATGTGGGATACAAATGTAAGAAATGTACCCAACTTCCTTTTCTGTTGTATTAGCACAGATCTAGGGTGAACCAACTCTGTAGGACTGCCCTGAAGAATCCAACCTCCAGGACACTGCTGAGAGTATCAACAACCAACTATGGATCTTAGAACCATACATCCAAGCAGTAGAATACCTCTATAAACACGGTACGGTACCTTGATTAAAAATTTGAAATGAAGTAAAATCCATATAAAGAATATAGGCACAAGAGATCGTCAAGAAAGAAGTGGGGTCTCCGGAAGAAAACATAGTGAAACGGGTCCCCGTTGGGACCTGTACCTAGGAGTTGACAGCGTTTCACAGAAAAAATTATTTGATGAACATTGAGAAAAACAAGACACTTCATTTCGAATTTTTAATCAAGGTACCATACAGTGATTATAGAGGTATTCTACTGCTGAGAGTTACCAAAGAGATAACTGAAAAGAAATTCCCTCCAAAAGAATGATGCATAGCACACAAGATTCTCTTTGTATCAGCTTCTGTCTACTTTCATTGCTGGAGATGATAGTTATCTTAGGTAGACTGAATTGACCATGACCGTGCAGGCCTTTATGTAGTTGTTTCTGTGGTTGGTGTTTAACAAAAAAAAAAAAAGGGGGGTGCAAACGTTTGTGGATCTATTGTTGCTCAGAAGCTGGAAGGCTTTTGTGTAGAGCTTGTAATCAATGATGGCTTCTTTCCTCTTCATTCCTCTTCCACTCAAACACAGAGTCAATACATACACCTTCCCCCCCCCCCCCCCCCCCCACACAAACATAATCTAAGGTTAAAAGACTTCCATGAGCCTTGCTTTCGCCACTTGTTTCTTTGTTTGCTTATTTATTTACTAGCCGTTAAGCCCGTTAAAATGGGCGAGATTTCCAGCTACCCTCCTCGCCGCCGCTCCCGCCCCCCTCCGTGCCAGGCCCCCTGCACTGACCTGACAGCGCCTCTCACCTCCGTGTGAAAGCGCTGCAGGCAGCAGCAGATCGCTCTGCTGCTGCCTGCAGCGCTTCCACACGGAGGTGAGAGGCACTGTCAGGTCAGTGCAGGGGGCCCGATACGGAGGGGTGCGGGAGCGGTGGCGGGGATGGGGGAAGGGGGGAGGTTGGTGCGTGCGATGTTCGGTTCGAGGCTCCAGCGGCAGCGTCCGACAGTCCGACTGACCGACTCTGTTTCCCTCTCTGTTCCGCCCTCTGACGTCATCACGTCTTGACACGAGGGCGGGACAGAGAGGGAAGTCTCTACTGCGCATTTGCAGGTGAGTCGGTCACTTGCCATTTATATGTTTGATATATCTTTGTGGAGTAGGAGAACTATCTGTCCATCTAGGCACAGTGAAAAAATTGAGACCGAGGAGGAGGGCGAGTGTACTTGTTCTGTCCTCTGACAGCCTTTCCCTGATTGTAATGTGGCTCTGGGGTGGGTGTGACACTTTTTCTGCCATTCTCACTGCAGAGTCACATGAGCGTTGCATTGTGGGGGCTGTAGTTATCAGGCAACGTGACTTCACCAGCCTGTCTGCATAGAACTGTTATATGATTGGTTATGCTGTTGCTAGTTTATTTATTTATTTCTTATCACATTTATATCCCACATTTTCCCAACCGTGTCAGGCTCAATGTGGCTTACATCGCACCGTCATGGCAAATGCCAATCCAGTGAATTAAACTAATACAAGATAGAACCTAGTTGGCAGGGTCTGTTCCCATTGGTGGTTTTCCCCTGCTCTCTGGGTCATAGTGTGCCCCTTTTCTGTTCCCTTTAGTCTGAGGTAGGCTCCATTTGTTAGACAGCACAGAACCCTTTCCTGCGTTACCCTCTGTTAGAGTACTTAGTTTTTTGTTTTTTTTTTGGTTACATTTGTACCCCGTGCTTTCCCACTCATGGCAGGCTCAATGCGGCTTACATGGGGCAATGGAGGGTTAAGTGACTTGCCCAGAGTCACAAGGAGCTGCCTGTGCCTGAAGTGGGAATCAAACTCAGTTCCTCAGGACCAATGTCCACCACCCTAACCACTAGGCCACTCCTCCACTGTTGCTACTATTTGAGATTCTACATGGAATGTTGCTATTCCACTAGCAACATTCCATGTAGAAGTCGGCCCTTGCAGATCACCAATGTGGCCGCGCAGGCTTCTGCTTCTGTGAGTCTGACGTCCTGCACGTACGTGCAGGACGTCAGACTCACAGAAACAGAAGCCTGCGCAGCCTTCTACATGGAATGTTGCTATTCCACTAGTGCTAGTGGAATAGCAACATTCCATGTAGAATCTCCAATAGTAGCAACATTCCATGTAGAATCTCCAATAGTATCTATTTTATTTTTGTTCCATTTGTACCCTGCGCTTTCCCACTCATGGCAGGCTCAATGCGGCTTACATGGGGCAATGGAGGGTTAAGTGACTTGCCCAGAGTCACAAGGAGCTGCCTGTGCCTGAAGTGGGAATCAAACTCAGTTCCTCAGGACCAATGTCCACCACCCTAACCACTAGGCCACTCCTCCACTGTTGCTACTATTTGAGATTCTACATGGAATGTTGCTATTCCACTAGCAACATTCCATGTAGAATCTCCAATAGTAGCAACATTCCATGTAGAATCTCCAATAGTATCTATTTTATTTTTGTTACATTTGTACCCTTCGCTTTCCCACTCATGGCAGGCTCAATGCGGCTTACATATTATATACAGGTACTTAAATTTGTAGTTGGGGCAATGGAGGGTTAAGTGACTTGCCCAGAGTCACAAGGAGCTGCCTGTGCCTGAAGTGGGAATCATTGAACTCAGTTCCTCAGTTCCTCAGTTCCCCAGGAGCAAAGTCCACCACCCTAACCACTAGGTCACTCCTCCACTCTATATTTCCATTATTTGTTGGTTTTCCACATTTTTAAGGACTTATTAGCAAATTAATTTGCACACACATTTTCAATCTGCATGCAAATAGCGGCACCAAAATGTTTACTTTATTTATATACCACCTAAACCTAAGTAGTTTACAGTTTCTTATAGGTACTGCCACTGTCCCAAATGTAAGTAGTCTCTCAAAAGCTCTAAGGCAATCCTGAAAACTTGGTTATTTAGAGAAGCCTTTTGAGAGTAAGGTCAACCAGGAGATGATGACAGCTAGTCAGGTCGAGTTACCTCTGTGCCTTTCTCTGCATGACTGTATCTCTTTCCTGTCAATATTTGGAGTTCCTTTCCCTTTCTTTACGTTATTAGCTTTGTACGCCACTCTGTTCTGCCCTGGCAGCTAGAGTGGTTTAGCAACTATAACTATAACCCCACGTTTCTAAATCCCCTAGTGCACAACTCAAAAGGCAGAATGGTAGGGGCGTTGCAGACATTTGTACGCGGAACTATAGAATACCACCGTTCTCATGCCCAAATTGCAAGAGTTGGGCACTGGCATTCATACCATCATAGGGAGTTGTATTTACTGTATATTAAAGTACAAATTTATATTACTGTATATTAAAGTACAAATTAACACATGCGTCCAGTTTTTCCTATATGAGTTTGCAGTTGTGGAATGCGCTACCATTTGATGTGAAAACAATACGCGATCTAATCAACTTTCGGAAATCACTGAAGACTTATCTGTTCAACAAAGCATACTACAACGATCCATCATAAGAACTGTATCGCATTTATGCTTTATCTATTATTCTGAACGTGACCTCTCCGTACTGATTGCTTAATTCTATTATGTCACCCATGTTCTTTATGTAATACTAATTGTATCTTTTACTCTGGAATGGTGACTGCCATGACAGAACAATGTAAGCCACACTGAGCCTGCAAATTGGTGGGAAAATGAGGGATACAAATGCAACAAACAAACAAATATTACCTTACAGCGTGTTACCATCAATGCAGTGCAGATCTTCTTACTTGGAGAACAGGTTCAGTGAACCTTTTTCCCCTGCTTTGTGGGTAACAGAAGTGCTTTGTGTTCTTACCTTATTCAGTTCCACCAGGTCAGTCAACATCACAATCACAGATGAGTTCTCCTGCCAGACCATCTGCCAGAAATCGGCCACTGTGTCCACTAAAGGGCCTGAGCCCCAAATAAAAGGAAGGTAGGGACAAGTCATAGGAAGCCAACGTCAGCAACGCGCTCTGAAGACAGTCTCTTCATATCAAACATTAAGGCTCTTTCACCTCTCTACGAACACATGCCAATTTAGGTGGCATTGTCTTAGGTGGTTTATTTTCAAGGTCTGCTTTTAGTATTATTAGCTTTTAGAAGTCGAATTCACCTTGCACTGTATATACTGAACTTTTTACTTTTCCAACTCTTTCTATTAACATATATTAGGAAATATTTATAATAATAGGGAGGAAAAAAGACTTCAGACACTCGATAACTCAACTACTAGTTAAGTCTTTGCTTAAAACCCACCTCTTCAATGCTGCCTTCGGCACCTAACTCTTACCATTCAGGAAATCCAGACTGCCCCAATTTGACTGCCCCTATCGGACTGACTGTTCACTTGTCTTTTAGATTGTAAGCTCTTTGAGGAGGGACCGTCCCTCTATGTTAAATTGTACAGCGCTGCGTAACTCTAGTAGCGCTTTAGAAATGTTAAGTAGTAATAGTAGCGGGTATCGTGCTGCTCAGTGTTTGTAATTGAAAATAAATTTTCTTAATTCAAACTTCCCGGCGAGCATCCTCATAAGTCTCAAACAATTCTGTTGCAAAATATTCTGTGCAATGATGATGGTGGCACAATATTTTACAAATCCAGCAGACTCTATAAGATATAGGTTAAGATACGATACAAACTGTGAAACAATGCATGTGGTATACATACTTATGTGCACACGTAAGAAGCTGTATGTGGGGAAAACCACACACCGTTTAAACCAAAGACTGAGCGACCACAAACACAATTTGAAATACTCAAAAGTTAGAAGCTCCTCTGGTTGGACATAGTAAGGCACAGTCTCATAAGTTCGAGGATTATAAGTGCATCGTTATTGATCATATCCAGGAGTCAGTGAGGGGAGGTGATAGAGATAGGAAACTTATACAAGCAGAACAGCAATAGATACATAGATTAAAAACATTAAAACCAGAGGGTCTGAACCTCAGAATAGAATGGAATGCTTTTCTGTAATGAATGAGAATTACTGTAAAAGAAAAACTTCTAGTTAAGGAGTAGAGGCCCCTTTAAATAGATGGTACGTCCCCTTTAATTACTTGGGTCGTCCCTACTTGATTAGCTCATACAAGGCGTCTACAGATTTTATAAAAAGCCGCTCTCTTTTGAAATACGGCACAGCATAGATGCCGGAAGAAAACAAGGCAGAAAGGTAAATAATGAGCGAAAACAAGGTAGAGAATTGAGTAGAAACTTCTTTAAAGTCTAACTCCTCTTATGATTGTGATTTTCAGAGCGATAAAGACGAAAGGAACCGCTCCTTATGAAGCAATCCGCGAAACAGGAGCTCACTGTTGGGTGTTTCCCGGTAGTCCTAAGCGCATAAGATAAGTGCAGAAACCTGTTGTAAAAAATACACAAAATTGAAAACATTGTTTAGAGCGGGAGGTTTTTTTGAGACTTATGAGGATGCTCGCCAGGAAATTTGAATAAAGAAAATTTATTTTCTATTACAAACACCGAGCAGCACGATACCCGCTACTAAACTAGTAGTTGAGTTATCGAGTGTCTGAAGCTTTTTTTCCTCCTTAATATTATAAACTAGTAAGAAAGGCCCGTTTCTGGGAGAGATGAAACAGGTGCTAGCAAGGTTTTGGGGCAGGGGGAGATGGGGTTTGCAGCCTGTAGAGGCATGTTCAGCGAGCCAGCTGTCCCCGAAGCACCCTGCAGGCACGGAGAGACAGCGTTTGGAGCCTCGTGACTGGCCGTCAGCGAGGCAGTTGTCCCCCAACCCCCCCCCCCCCCCCGGCCGTCATGGAGGCAGCTGTCCCCCAACCCCCCTCGAGGCACCTGCGAGCTCCGTGATGTTGTTTCCGTCGAGATGGCGCGTTACTTTTGTGCAGTGTGGGGCGCCGCAGATCGCGTTTGTCTCCTGCAGTGTGGTCCACCCTCGTCATGACATTGTGACGCGAGGGCGGGGCATACGGCGCTTCAGAGTTCACAGTTCCAATTTGCAGATCGTGTTTCTCTCCTGCACTGTGGTCCGTCCTCGTCGTCATGACGTTGTGACGCGAGGGCGGGGCATATGGCGCTTCAGAGTTCAGACTTCCGATTTGCAGGCATTGGCAAGCAGGATATCTCTGGCGCCTCACTGTTCCGGTTTAGAGGGGCTTCTGAGGCTTCATTTAGAACGTTGGGGTTGCGAATTATATCCAGAAGGGGCATGGCTGAGGGCAGATCCTGAGTGACAGTGAGTGTGGTGCATGAGTGAGAGTGAGTGTTGCTGGCAGCCTAGCCTTCAGTGTTTCCCTCCCACAGAGTGAGCTTCAGAATGTTCCAGGTGACAATTATTATATAGGATATTTTCTAATATATGTTAATAGAAGGAGTTGGAAAAGTAAAAAGTTTAGTATATACAGTGCAAGGTGAATTAGACTTCTATAAGTAAAGCCATAGAAAACAGTAAAGTATTATTAGCTTTGCAAACTTAGGGGTTTTTTTTTCACTAAGGCAGTGGTTCCCAAACCTGGTCCTGGAGGCACCCCAGCTAGTCAGGTTTTCAGGATATCCACAGTGAATATCTCAAGAAAGATATAGTAGAATTGGAAAAGGTGCAGAGAAGGGTGACTAAAATGATAGCGGGGATGGGACGACTTCCCTATGAAGAAAGATTAAGGAGGCTAGGGCTATTCAGCTTGGAGAAGAGACGGCTGAGGGGAGACATGATAGAGGTATATAAAATAATGAGTGGAGTGGAACAGGTGGATGTGACGCGTCTGTTCACGCTTTCCAAAAATACTAGGACTAGGGGGCATGCGATGAAACTACAGTGTAGTAAATTTAAAACAAATCGGAGAAAAGTTTTCTTCACCCAACGTATAATTAAACTCTGGAATTCGTTGCCGGAGAAAGTGGTGAAGGCGGTTAGCTTAGCAGAGTTTAAAAAAGGGTTGGACGGTTTCCTAAAGGACAAGTCCATAAACCGCTACTAAATGGACTTGGGAAAAATCCACAATTCCAGGAATAACATGTATAGAATGTTTGTACGTTTGGGAAGCTTGCCAGGTGCCCTTGGCCTGGATTGGCCGCTGTCGTGGACAGGATGCTGGGCTCGATGGACCCTTGGTCTTTTCCCAGTATGGCATTACTTATGTATGTACTTAGGTGAGAGAGAATTTGCTGCCTCTGCTGCATGCAAATCTCTCTCATGAATATTCATTGTGGATATCAAAAGCTGACTGGCTGGGGTGCCTCTAGGCCCAGGTTTGGGAACCACTGTACTACTGTATTCTAATGGATTTTGTGTGTGCTATATGCAGTTCAGCCCATTGTATCTCTATGGACTGTATGGCTTTTAACGCACACTAATTAGCGCCCGCTAAATCCATTAGAACACTTTAGTAAAAAGATCCCTTATACAGTCGTGAAAACATTTATGGGTGTTCTTCCAAAATATAATTTCTTTAGAAGTAACCATTTTTCTATCATATTGCCTTTCCCTTACAGCTTGCAGGGCCAGGAAAATGAGCCCGCAGGGTTAATGAAATATTCCATTTCTGTCCAGGGATCTGCAAACTAACCTTTTCCGGAGATGCGAAGGCAGTAGAACGAGAGGACATGAAATGAGATTGAAGGGGGGCAGACTGAAGAAAAATGTCAGGAAGTATTTTTTCACGGAGAGAGTAGTGGATGCTTGGAATGCCCTCCCGCGGGAGGTGGTGGAAATGAAAACGGTAACGGAATTCAAACATGCGTGGGATAAGCATAAAGGAATCCTGTGCAGAAGGAATGGATCCCAAGGACCTTAGCTGAGATTGGGTGGCAGAGACGGTGGCGGGAGACGGAGATGGTGCTGAGCAGACTTATACGGTCTGTGCCAGAGCCGATGGTGGGAGGCGGGACTGGTGGTTTGGAGGCGGGGATAGTGGACAGACTTATACGGTCGGTGCCCTGAAAAGGACAGGTACAAATCAAGGTAAGGTATACACAAAAAGTAGCACATATGAGTTTATCTTGTTGGGCAGACTGGATGGACCGTGCAGGTCTTTTTCTGCCGTCATCTACTATGTTACTATGTTCTCTGGAGTGAGTGAGCCCTCAGATATCAGTACACAATAAAGAAAAGCAGTTGGGATGAAAGCAATTCCTCTTTTCTGGTTACATGGATCCCTGCTAAAAACATCAGCAGCCCCTGCCTCTAACTCTTAGGCTCTATGGATTTAGGCTTTACATATTTCCTTGTACTGGATATGACCTCACTCACCTTGGCAGGCAATGAAAAGGTTTGGTTTCTTGTATCCCTGTGGAAGGAGAATTATGGACTTTAGAAACATAAGCACAGGTGCAGGAAAGGAAGGAAGACTGGAATTGGGGAGATTTCAGTCAAGAAGAGAGGAACTGTATTTAAAAGAACAAAAGGGAGGGAGGTGGCAGATGAGGGAACGATTCTGTTTGTTTTACACAAAAGGATCTAGAGGAATAATCGTCCTCTGGAAAAATATGTGTGGAGAACTCTATTCACATATATTCATTTCCACAATAAAAACGTGTAAAGGGAGGAAAGAGCCTCAACAGACTCCCATTCCAATTATTCTTTCCTAGAACCAAGTAGTTGTTGCTGTCATCAGCTAAAAAAAATCTCCCTTACAGCATAATCATTTTATTGAAACACTAGTAAATAAGGCCCGTTTCTGACACAAATGAAACGGGCGCTAGCAAGGTTTTCCTGGGAGTGTGTATGTTTGAGAGAGTGTGTGTGAGAGAGAGAGAGAGAGTGAATGTGTGAGTGTGTGCGACAGAGAGAGAGAGTGAGTCTGGGTGCGAGTGTGTCTGTGAGACAGGGAGTGTGTGTGTGAGAATGAGAGTGTGTATGTCAGAGTGTGTGCGAGTGCGTATGTGAGACACAGTGACTGTGAGAGAGAGTGTGTTTCACACAGATACACTGTGTGTGAGAGAGTGTGTGTGAGAGAGAGAGTGTGTGAGACAGTGTGAGAGAGTATGTGTGCAACACACAGACTCTCTGTGAGACTGAGAGAGTGTATGAGATCGAGAGTGAGTGTGAGACCAACTGTGTGACACATAGACAGTGAATGTGATACAGTGCGAGACATAGTGTGAGAGACTGTGTGAGAGAAAGACACAGACTGTGAGAGAGTGTGTGTGTGACAGAGATACCTCCCCCCTCCCTCTGTGGTCTCAGGACCCCCTCCCCGCCCTGTGGTCTCAGGATCCCGTCCCCCCCCCTGAGGTCAGGACCCCCTCCCCCCTCCTCCAGTGGTCTCAGGACCTCCTCCCCCTGTGGTCTCAGGACCGCCTCCCCCCTCCCCCTGTGGTCTCAGAACTCCCTGCCTCTCCCTCCTCTGCGTGGTTGGCAGCACCAGTGAGACTGGGTGCGAGTGTGTCTGTGAGAGAGAGAGTGTGTGTGATTGTCCTCTCTCCCCTGCCCCCTCCAGCCACCCAGCGATTCTCCTGTCTTCCCTGGCCCCCCTCCAGCCACCCAGTGATTCTTGTCTCCCCTGCCCCCCTCCAGCCACCCAGCTATTCCCCTGGCCCGCCCTCCAGCCACCCAGCGATTCTGCTGTCTCCCCTGCCCAGCCACCCAGCGATTCTGCTGTCTCCCCTGCCCCCCTCCAGCCACCCTGCAATTCTCCTGTATCCCCTGCCCCCCCTGGAGCCATGCAGCGACTCTCCTCTCTCCCCTGCCCCCCCTCCAGGCACCCAATGATTCTGCTCTCTCCCCTGCCCCCCCTCCAGCCACCCAGCGATAATTTACTTTGAACACATCTCTACTACAGTAAAAAGCACCTGCAACGTTCTGACCCTTCACTGAAGGGTTCGTTGTCTCCTGGCATCTGATTACCCGCCCTCGATGTCATGACGTTTTGACGTGAGGGCGGGGCACAGAGAGATCTACACTGTTACGAACCCACGAACCCTTGAGTGACGCCACGGAGTCAGCTTCAGAACGCTGGAGGTGCCTTTTATTATAGTAGATATGGCGTATACCAATGTGAAAAAAGTGCACTCATATTCTAGGTCATATCCTATTACCTGGGTTCCATCTCAGGCCATTTGTGATTGCTGTAGCTGGGTTCTAGGTAACTCAGTTCCTTGGTATGTGTCTTGCAGTCAAGGACTCCTCATCACATTAGCATAATAGCACTTCTTCTGGGGTACCCCAGAGTGTCACTGTACAACTGTGTTTTAACCCCGTATACTGACATAGGAATTCAGAGAAGGATGGAGATGGATGGATATTACTGTAGTATGTGACAGTCTAGATCAGGTGTCCAGGTACTTACATCTACGTAACTGGCATTGATGTAGTCCTCCTCTGGTGAGCTGGAGCGCAGTATGACTCGTGAGTGATCATCTGAAAGAAAGGAAGGGGCAGGAACATATGAGCACAAGAAAGGATGTGGATATAAAAGGCCATGTCTCCTGTATTACTGCCACTTCCCTGCTGCTTTAGGCATGGTGAGAATCTATCCATCTTTTACATTTTACAGTGTAAAATATATATTCATTTTGTTAGAAAAGTTCATTTTGGACAGAGATAAAGGAATTTCTTCTGGTAGATTGCACTGAATTTCTGATACTCTTCCTTCACCTTTATAAGGCAGCCAGGGCTGCCGAGAGACTGGGCCGGGCCCAGGACAAGGCTGCCCCCGGGGTCCCCCTGTCCCCCCCAAGGTCGGCGCCGCCACTCCCCCTCCATCTGTCACTGGGCCAGGCCCCCTGCATTGAAATCACAGCGCCTCTCACCTCCGTATGAAAGCGCTGCAGGCAGGCAGCAGATCGCCTCCCTTCTAGCCTCCTTCCTTCCCTGTGTTCCGCCCTCGCGGAAGTTACGTCAGATGAGGGCGGGACACGGGGAGGGAAGGAGGCCCGAAGGGAGGCGATCTGCTACTGCCTGCAGCGCTTTCACACGGAAGTGAGAGGCGCTGTGATTTCAGTGCAGGGGGGCCCGGCCCGGTGGCAGACTGTCAACGACGGAGGGCAGATGGGACTGCGGCGCCGGGCCCCCCTTGGAGGCTCGGGCCCGGGGAATTTTGTCCCTCCTGCCCCCCCCCCCCTCTCGGCGGCCCTGAAGGCAGACCTGGGAGGCAGCGGACACGTGGTTTCTTGTACAGTGGGTTCTTTAGGCTTCGTAATAAGCCACAGTCTAGCTCTGCTTAAGTGTAGGTACCAGTGCAGCAGAACATCCCCCTAACACACAAATCAGCGTTAACAGTAACAGTTAAATACATATAGGAGCCTTCGTGAAAATGCTAGCCGTATGGACGATGCACTATCAAAAAAGTTGGCTGGTCCATACTTTGTCCTTCAGGAGTATGGAAGGGTGAGCGTCACTGCTTCCATAGTGCATCGTCCATTATTTCCAGGTTGTTTAGCACCATCTCCATTTCACTTCTGCATAAGCAGACTCCTGAGGCAGGCATCTCGTATGGCGAAACACGGTGCCATGTCGAGTCTTGATCTTTGTGTTTATGGAATAAATCTCACTTGTTGAAGCACTGGTTTGTCCAGCCCTCCCACTTTTTGCCTGGTTGATGGATTCTCCGTGGAATTTTGTGTTCAGTTACCGCCTGGTTCCTATTCTATTTGTAGCCAAGTATGCGTGGGAATTGACCTTATAGAATGACCTCATTTATTCTTATTATTTACACTCATTTTCAAGCAGAAACTATCTGGTTTGAAAGTTAGTTACAAAGTAGAAATGCACACGTACTTTGCACCTACACCTGCTCTTGATAATTACCCCATCTAAGTATAAAATGACACACTAGCCCCTCTCTTTCCCCACTAAAGGAACTAGGCATGCCATTATTTTTATTTTGCTCACACCTTTTTCAGTAGTAGCTCAAGGTGAGTTACATTCAGGTACTCTGGATATTTCTCTGTCCCAGGAGGGCTCACAATCTAAGTTTGTACCTGAGGCAATGGAGGGTTAAGTGACTTGCCCAAGATCACAAGAAGCAGCAGTGGGATTTGAACTGGCCACCTCTGGATTGCAAGACTGGCGCTCAAACCACTAAGCCACTCCTCCATTCCACTGTGTGAACTGCCCATCTGTACTCAGAAGAATTCCCTCGCTAGGTTGGAGTAAGACGGTGTAAGCTCTACATTTCCTAGGTCAGGACAGACGTACCTGAACATAACTCATTGTGAGCTACTACTGAAAATGTGTGAACTAAATCTAATATACTGTATAAATGTCCACAACCACAACTTTGTTTCTAAGAAGGGAGTGGAACAGGGGCGTAGCCAGCCCTCGCGGTGGGAGGGGGCCAGAGCCCGAGGTAAGGGGGCACATTTTGGTCTGCTGCCCCCCCACCCACCGCCTCGCTGCCCCCCTGCTGCTCCCCATCCACTGCCGCAGCAAATACCTTGGGTGGTGAGGGTCCCCAATCCCCACCAGCTGAAGCCTTGTCCAGCACGCTGCATTGCCTGCCCTGCTCGGTCTTCCCCTCACGTCCTGCATGCTCCTTTTAATGAAATTGATCATGCTCAGTTTCAGTAAAAGGAGCGTGCCGGATGTGAGGGGAAGACAAAGCAGGGCAGGCAATGCAGCGGCACCAGAGACTGGGGCTGGACAATGCTTCAGCTGGCGGGGGTTGGGGACCCCCACCCGCCAAACCAGGGGCCCAGAGGAAATTTGGGGGGGCCCAGGCCCCCATGGCCCCACGTAGCTACGCCACTGGCGTGGAAGAATTCATTTCATTTTTACATTTAGGGGGGGGAAGGGCTGTATTGTGTGTAGAAAGTGACGGTGTAGAGGATCCTGCTTACAAGGGACAATGTTTTTGTAGCGATTCTTGTTTCTGTTGCTGATTGCCATTCCAGCTTCACAGATGTACAGCAGCCCAGAATCTAACATCTGTAGAGAGAGTTAGACCAGAGTTTAGTTACAGTATTTACTACTACTGATCATTTCTATAGCGCTACTAGATGTACGCGGCGCTGTACACATTATGGAATAATTCTATATTAGCACTAAGCGCTATTCTGTAAAGAGCGCTCAAAGTTAGGCACCGTTTATAGAACAGCGCTTAAGCCGGGATCCGTGACTATCTTTGGTCGTGAGGATTTACACCAACTGAACCTAAATTAGTCTTGGATCCCCCTTAATCTATAAAAAACACACGTAAATTGAAGGAACACCCGTGAGTCACCCATGACCCGTCCACGGCTACATAGTAAATGACGGCAGAAAAAGACCTGCATGGTCCATCCAGTCTGCCCAACAAGACAAACTCATATGTGCTACTTTTTGTGTATACCCTACTTTGATTTGTACCTGTCCTCTTCAGGGCACAGACCGTATAAGTCTGTCCAGCACTATCCTCGCCTCCCCACCACCAGCCCCGCCTCCCACCACTGGCTCTGGCACAGACCGTATAAGTCTGCCCAGCACTATCCTCGCCTCCCACCACCGGCTGGCTCTGCCACCCAATCTACTACTACTACTACTATTTAGCATTTCTATAGCGCTACAAGGCATACGCAGCGCTGCACAAACATAGAAGAAAGACAGTCCCTGCTCAAAGAGCTTACAATCTAATAGACAAAAAATAAATAAAGTAAGCAAATCAAATCAATTAATGTGAACGGGAAGGAAGAGAGGAGGGTAGGTGGAGGCGAGTGGTTACGAGTCAAAAGCAATGTTAAAGAGGTGGGCTTTCAGTTTAGATTTAAAGGTGGCCAAGGATGGGGCAAGACGTAGGGGCTCAGGAAGTTTATTCCAGGCGTAGGGTGCAGCGAGACAGAAGGCGCGAAGTCTGGAGTTGGCAGTAGTGGAGAAGGGAACAGATAAGAAGGATTTATCCATGGAGCGGAGTGCACGGGAAGGGGTGTAGGGAAGAACGAGTGTGGAGAGATACTGGGGAGCAGCAGAGTGAATACATTTATAGGTTAGTAGGAGAAGTTTGAACAGGATGCAAAAATGGATAGGGAGCCAGTGAAGGGTCTTGAGGAGAGGGGTAGTATGAGTAAAGCGACCCTGGCGGAAGATGAGACGGGCAGCAGAGTTTTGAACCGACTGGAGAGGGGAGAGGTGACTAAGTGGGAGGCCAGCAAGAAGTAGATTGCAGTAGTCTAAACGAGAGGTGACAAGGGTGTGGATGAGGGTTTTGGTAGAGTGCTCGGAAAGAAAGGGGCGGATTTTACGGATGTTGTAAAGAAAGAAACGACAGGTCTTGGCAATCTGCTGGATATGAGCAGAGAAGGAGAGAGAAGAGTCAAAGATGACCCCAAGGTTTCGAGCTGAGGAGACAGGGAGAATGAGAGAGCCATCAACAGAAATAGAAAACGGGGGGAGCAGGGAGGTGGGTTTGGGGGGGGGGGGGAAATGAGAAGCTTGGTTTTGGTCATATTTAATTTCAGGTGGCGTTGAGACATCCAGACAGCAATGTCAGACAAGCACGCTGAAACTTTGGTTTGGATGCAAGGTGAGATATCAGGAGTAGAAAGGTAGATTTGGGAGTCATCAGCATAGAGATGGTAGGAAAAGCCATGGGATGAGATTAATGAGCCAAGGGAAGAAGTGTAGATAGAAAAGAGGAGGGGACCAAGAACAGAACCCTGAGGTACGCCGACAGGCAGAGGGATAGTAGAAGAGGATCCACCAGAGTGAACACTAAAGGTGCGGAGGGAGAGGTAGGAAGAGAACCAGGAAAGGACAGAGCCCTGGAATCCAAGTGAGGACAGGGTATCAAGAAGTATGCTGTGATCGACAGTGTCAAAAGCAGCGGAAAGATCAAGAAGAATGAGGATGGAATATTGACCTCTGGATTTAGCCAGTAATAGGTCATTGGAGACTTTAGTAAGCGCAGTTTCGGTTGAGTGGAGAGGGCGAAAACCAGATTGTAGTGGGTCAAGAATAGCATGTGAGAAGAGAAAATCAAGGCAGCGGCGGTGAACAAACAGCACGCTCAAGTAATTTGGAGAGAAAAGGAAGGAGGGAGATGGGTCGGTAATTAGAGGACAAGTAGGGTCAAGTGAAGGCTTCTTAAGGAGAGGTGTGACCACAGCATGTTTAAAGGCAGCAGGGACAGTCGCAGTGGAAAGTGAGAGGTTGAGAATGTGACAGATAAAAGGAATAAGAGTAGGAGAGATGGCATTAAGAAGGTGGGTGGGAATGGGATCAGAGGAACAGGTGGTACATTTTGAGGAAGAAAGGAGAAGTGTAGTTTCCTCAATAGTAACTTCAGGAAAGGAGGAAAGGGAATGAGCTCCTTAGGATCCATTCCTTCTGAATAGGATTCCTTTATGTTTATCCCACGCATGTTTGAATTCTGTTACTGTTTTCATTTCCACCACCTCCCGCGGGAGGGCATTCCAAGCATCCACTACTCTCTCCGTGAAAAAATATGGAGAGAGTAGTGGATGCTTGGAATGCCCTCCCCCAGGAGGTGGTGGAAATGAAAACAGTAACAGAATTCAAACACGCGTGGGATAAACATAAAGGAATTTTACACCCCCTTTTTGAACCGATGCGTAAAATTTACATGCAGATCCGGGCGCCTAACTTAAAAGCGTACAAAATGGATCCCTCATAACGATCTGACTCCTAAACTACACCAGACACAATTTTATATTGGAATTCTTTTATTTTGCCTGTTTTATTTACACCCTAATTACTGCTAATCACTCCCTGTCCTGATATCATTATATTATGTTGTTATCCACTTACCCACTTCTTAATCAACATAATTTTCGTATGAACCTTAATAGCAATAATTCTGAAATTCCTCTCCGTTAATATGATTGCCATAATATTCCTATGCACCTTATCTGTTATATATACTCTGATTCTCTATTCCATCAATGTGATTGTAGTTGTTATTATATTGTAAGCCACATTGAGCCTGCAAAAGGTGGGAAAATGTGGAATATAAATGCAGCAAAATAAAATAAATAAATCCAAATTAGCACCAATAATAATATAGGATTGGGAAGAAAATGAAAAAAAATATATAGATAAAGGATCAATGACGATTAAATGCTCATCCTTATTCTTGCTTGGCTCCTCAAGTAATTTAGCCTAATGGTTGAAGCATGCATATCTGATGGATCCAACAGTAATTCTGTAAAGTGTTTATTGGAGAGAAATATTTGGTGGAGTTGGGCTTGTTGATAACATGGACTTTTTTGCCTCCTCCTTTTCCATGGTATTTAGTGGGGCTTATTTGATTGGACTCGGTATTATTATATCATTATTACAAATTCATCTCTTATTGATATGTTGCTGAACACCCATATATGCTTCCAGCATGGTTATATATGTTATTATAGATCCATCCATTGCTGTTTATTGTCTGCGTACAATATTCAGCCTGCTGTGGAATCACACATTTGTCTAGAACTTCTAAGTCTGAGTTTTAGATTTATTTTTAAGTAGATGTTTGGTTTTTTTTTCATATTGAGCTGCCTTATGGAAAAAATTCAGTCTTACCTGTTAATTTTCTTTCCTCGAGTCTTACCAGATCAGCCCAGATGAATGAGATTATGGCCCTCTACAGAACTGGTACTCATTATACTCACCGATACTCATTATATTACTCAACGAGTACCTTCTATGGATCTTCTTATCATGAAACAGAACTTTACACACCTGATACTCTTTCACACGCCCTGTAGGGACTTTCGCTCTGTCTCCTCCCTCCTCCCGTTCTTCTTCCATTATTTCTGCTCTCCTGAACCTCTTCATAGCTTCCAAAAATTCAGCCACAGGGATTTCTGTTTTCAATTTCCCTGTGAAATATCAGAAAAGCACATTTCACAACAGTCCCAAAATCTTAAATACATAAAGCAGAAATTGAAGTCAAACTTCATGAATGTTAGGGCTCTACTTTTCCATCTGTGCTTATGACACAGCAGCCCAGAACACTAGAGCTCTCTACTGTCTTCCATGCTCATCAATTATTTCCAGGTGTTTGTAGGAAAACCTCAGATGCACAGAGAAACTCCAGTACTGTACAGGGAACTGCCCTCAGATTGCACCTGAAATATTTAGCAATCTGTATTTGTTCTGTGACAGCATCCAAAGACCTTAAACCAATGAATGTGTTCTGAGAAGGATTAGTCGGGAAAATGTGGCCATGGTTAAGTAACATACTATAATCAATAGGGGAGGAGCTGATAGAGCACTGTATTTTTACAATGTCAGTGATGATGGGGATATTAGAAAATAAGCGTTGCCATACAGGGACAGACCGAAGGTCCATCAAGCCCAGTATCCTGTTTCCAACAGTGGCCAATCCAGGTTACAAGTACCTGGCAAAATCCCAGAACAGTAAAATAAATTTTATGCTGCTTAGAAATAAGCAGTGGATTTTCCCCAAGTCCATCTTAATAATGGTCTATGGTCTTTTCTTTTAGGAAGTTAGCCAACCCTTTTTTAAACCCTGCTAAGCTAACTGGTTGTACCACATTCTCTGACAATGAATTTCAGAGTTTAATTACAAGATCTGTGAAGAAATATTTTCTCCAATTTGTTTTAAGTTTACTACTTAATAGCTTCATTGCATGCCCCCTAGTCCTAGTGTTTTTGGAAAGAGAAAGCAAGTGAGTCATGTGCACCTATTCCATTCCACTAATTATTTTATAGACCTCTATCATATCTCCTCTCAGCCGTCTCTTCTCCAAGCTGAAGAGCCTTTCCTCACAGGGAAGTCGTCCCATCCCCTTTATCATTTTTGTCACCCTTCTGGTGCTCTGGAAACAGAACGATTCAGACAGACTGTTCTGCACACACAGACCAGCTGTTCTCTCAAAGAAGCATAGTAAAATCTGGCAGATAAAGATTAAAATGGCCTATCCAATTTGCTGGTAGATGCATATATAAATTTCTCAAATGCAATCTAAAACCAGTTCCCCCTTTTCCCATGTCTTCTAGCCTCTTCTAATATCTGTCCAAAGCATGCCAAAAATCTGTCACACTGATGCTCACCAAAATGCCTTCTTGTTGGTTCCACACAAGCATACCACTGCTGTTTAGGGTTGTGATCATGGCTTAGGGCTCTAACCACTTCTCCATGCAGGTTACTCAAATAACCATCTTTGAGACACAGGGGCCTTTTTTACTAAGACGCGTAGGCGCCTGCGCGCGTACAACGCACATCAAATTAGAACTACCACCAGTCTACCGCGCGCCCCAGGCGGTAATTCTAATTTTGACATGCGTCCAGAACACATGGCAGAAAATAGTTTCTATTTTCTAAGGCGTGGTGCTAACCGAGCGGTAATCGGCAGTGTACGTGTGCTGACGATTACCGCCCAGTTAATATGTGAGACCTTACCGCAAAGTCAATGGGTGGCAGTAAGGTCTCAGGCCCAAAATGGACGTATGCTGATTTTTATTTTGCCACACGTCCATTTTTGGCAAAAAAAGGGCCTTTTTTGTAAGTGAACTCAAAAATGGACCTGCGTGCATGCAATACAGACGCCTACACCAGCGCAGGCCATGTTTCAGCGCGCCTTAGTTAAAGGCTCTGAGCGCAGTCATACCACTACTACCTTGGGCTGAACTGTACAGGTATGAATCAAGTTTTTTTTAAATCAGAGGCAGACTGTCAGGGGCATTTTCGAAAGGGAAGGGCGCCCATCTTTCGACACAAATTGGGAGATGGGCGTCCTTCTCTCAGGGTCGCCCAAATCGGCATAATCGAAAACCAATTTTGGGCGTCCTCAACTGCTTTCCGTCGCAGGGACAACCAAAGTTCCCGGGGGCGTGTCGGCAGCGTACCGAAGGTGGGATGGAGGCGTGCTTAAGAGATGGGCGTCCTCGGCCGATAATGGAAAAAAGAAGGGCGTCCCTGATGAGCATTTGGTCGACTTTACTTGGTCCATTTTTTTTCATGACCAAGCCTCAAAAAGGTGCCCGAACTGACCAGATGACCACCGGAGGGAATCGGGGATGACCTTCCCTTACTCCCCCAGTGGTCACCAACCCCCTCCCACCCAAAAAAAATTTAAAAAAAAACATTTTTTTCCACTCTATATGCCCAGCTCCATGACAACAGTATGAAGGTCCCTGGAGCAGTTTTAGTGGGTACAGTGTACTTCAGGCAGGTGGACCCAGGCCCATCCCCCCCCCCCCCCCGTTACACTTGTGGTGGTAAATGTGAGCCCTCCAAAACCCACCAAAAACCCACTGTACCCACATGTAGGTGCCCCCCTTCATCCCTAAGGGCTATGGTAGTGGTGTACAGTTGTGGGAAGTGGGTTTTGGGGGGCTCAGCACACAAGGTAAGGGAGCTATGCACCTGGGAGCAATTTGTGAAGTCCACTGCAGTGCCCCCTAGGGTGCCCGGCTGGTGTCCTGGCATGTCAGGGGGACCAGTGCACTACGAATGCTGACTCCTCCCATGACCAAAGGGCTTGCATTTGGTCGTTTTTGAGATGGGTGTCCTCGGTTTCCATTATCGGCGAAAACCGAGGTCGCCCATCTCTAAGGTCGACCATCTCTTAGGTCAACCTAAATGTTGAGATTTGGGCGTCCCCGACCGTATTATTGAAATGAAAGATGGACGCCCATCTTGTTTTGATAATACAGGATGCCCCGCCCCTTCACAGCTCCATCCTTAGAGATGGGCGCCCTTAGAGATGATCGTCCCCGTTCGATTATCCCCCTCTGTGTCAAATAAATCTGACTGAATTCTATGATTAAGCTGACTATACAAATAGATCAAGGGGGACAGAGTGTGCACTGGATGCGGTTTGACTGGATTTCAGCAAGGCTTTTGATACTGGCCCACATAGGAGGCTTATTAATAAGCTGAAGAGTCTGAAGATGGGTCCCAAAGTGGTGGACTGAATTGGTTAAGTGATAGATGCTACCCAAGTGTTTGGGACTGGTGGTTGGGAGGCGAGGATAGTGCTGGGCAGACTTATACGGTCTGTGCCAGAACTGGTGGTGGGAGGCGGGGCTGGTGGTTGGGAGGCGGGGCTGGTGGTTGGGAGGCGGGGATAGTGCTGGGCAGACTTATACGGTCTGTGCCCTGAAAAGGACAGGTACAAATCAAGGTAAGGTATACACAAAAAGTAGCACATGTGAGTTTATCTTGTTGTGCAGACTGGATGGACCGTGCAGGTCTTTTTCTGCCGTCATCTACTATGTTACTATGTAATAAGAAATTGTGATCATTATCTATATTTTTGGGGTTGTAACATGCTTTTAGAGCCATGTGGCAGTAAATCAAAACTAAATTTATCATTATAGAGGCTGATATTCAGACTGTGGGAGTTAGAGACTGATTAACTACCGTGGTCGGCGCTTAAAACGGATATTCGATGCTGGGCCATTTCCGGTGACTGGCATTGAATACCTGGTTTATTTTTGGCCGGTTTAAAGATAACTGGCTAAGTCAATATTCAGACATAACCAGTTATCTATCTTTAAGCCAGCCAAAGATATGCCACGTTTTCACGCAGCCAAATATGGCGGCTAAACCAGCTTTAAAAATCAGCGGATAGCCGGTTATATCGGGCGATATAATTGGCTATGTGCTAGCTGCTGACTGGGGATATTCAGCAGGGGATAGCCAGTTATCCTCTGCTGAATATCGGTGGATTGCCAGTTAAGTGCTATTTAACTGGTCAGCAGCCGTTCTGGCTGGTTAAATAACGCTAAGTATTGGCCAGACAATTTCAACTTAGAATGACATATGATAGAACTACTGTGTTGCTATGTCTTTATTGTGCCTCACAGAGTTGTTTTATTATTTAATGTATGTACATTTTGGTTATAACTTTCTAATCTACTGTACCACGCTTTGTGTACTTTAGTTGGTAAAGAATGATGATGATAAAATAATCATTTCCAGCCTCATGCCAGTAACATAGTAACATAGTAAATGACGGCAGAAAAAGACCTGCACGGTCCATCCAGTCTGCCCTACAAGATAAACTCATATGTGCTACTTTTTGTGTATACCTTACCTTGATTTGTACCTGTCCTTTTCCGGGCACAGACCGTATAAGTCTGCCCAGCACTATCCCCGCCTCCCAACCACCAGCCCCGCCTCCCACCACTGGCTCTGGCACAGACCGTGTAAGTCTGCCCAGCACTATCCCCGCCTCCCAACCACCAGCCCCGCCTCCCACCAGCGGCTCTGGCACAGACCGTATAAGTCTGCCCAGCACTATCCCCGCCTCCCAACCACCAGCCCCGCCACCCACCACCGGCTCTGGCACAGACCGTGTAAGTCTGCCCAGCACTATCCCCGCCTCCCAACCACCAGCCCCGCCTCCCACCATCGGCTCTGGCACAGACCGTATAAGTCTGCCCAGCACTATCCCTGCCTCCCAACCACCAGCCCCACCTCCCACCAGCGGCTCTGGCACAGACCGTATAAGTCTGCCCAGCACTATCCCCCCTCCCAACCACCAGCCCCCCCACCCACCACCGGCTCTGGCACAGACCGTGTAAGTCTGCCCAGCACTATCCCCGCCTCCCAACCACCAGCCCCGCCTCCCACCATCGGCTCTGGCACAGACCGTATAAGTCTGCCCAGCACTATCCCCGCCTCCCAACCACCAGCCCCACCTCCCACCAGCGGCTCTGGCACAGACCGTATAAGTCTGCCCAGCACTATCCCCGCCTCCCAACCACCAGCCCCGCCTCCCACCACCGGCTCTGGCACAGACCGTATAAGTCTGCCCAGGACTATCCCCGCCTCCCAACCACCAGCCCCGCCTCCCACCAGCGGCTCTGGCACAGACCGTATAAGTCTGCCCAGCACTATCCCCGCCTCCCAACCACCAGCCCCGCCACCCACCACCGGCTCTGGCACAGACCGTGTAAGTCTGCCCAGCACTATCCCCGCCTCCCAACCACCAGCCCCGCCTCCCACCATCGGCTCTGGCACAGACCGTATAAGTCTGCCCAGCACTATCCCCGCCTCCCAACCACCAGCCCCACCTCCCACCAGCGGCTCTGGCACAGACCGTATAAGTCTGCCCAGCACTATCCCCGCCTCCCAACCACCAGCCCCGCCTCCCACCACCGGCTCTGGCACAGACCGTATAATTCTGCCCAGGACTATCCCCGCCTCCCAACCACCAGCCCCGCCTCCCGCCACCGGCTCTGCCACCCAGTAGGGCTCCTCTGTTCCAGAGTCTTTTCCCTTAAATATTCACATCATGATCCCTAGTTCTATAACTTCCCTTCTGCTGAAAAGATTTGCTTCTTGTGCTTCATTAACATGTTTAAGCCCTTCAGTCTCATCTCAGCAGCTTTTGGTGCAGATCCCACACCATTCTGGTTGCCTCTAACCTATCCTTTCTGAGATACCCTTTCCAGAACTGAACAGAATATTCAATAACCACTGACCGTACAGAAGCATTAAGTCCTTCTCTTTCGGCTGATTATCTACCTTCAGATCATTAGAGACTATTACCCCACAATCTTTCTCCAGCTCACTGTATGTCCACCTCAATACTCATTGTACACAGCTCCTTATTCTGCATCCCATGTAAAAGTCAGGTAAAATAATGTATGGGAATGGGACTTGATATACTGCCTTTCTGTGGTTTTTACAACTGCATTCAAAGTGGTTTACATAGAGGGGCGGATTTGAGCTGGGCGGTATCGGTTTTCAGGGATAATGGAAACCGAAGGCGCCCAGCTCAAAAACGAACAACTCCAAGGCATTTGGTTGTGGGAGAGGCCAGGATTCATAGTGCACTGGTCCCCCTCACATGCCAGGACACCAACCGGGCACCCTAGGGGGCACTTGTAACAATTAAAAAAAAATTAAAATACCTCCCAAGTCCATAGCTCCCTTACCTTGGGTGCTGAGCCCCCCAAATCCCCCCCAAAACCCACTCCCCAGAACTCTACACCATTACCATAGCACTTATGGGTGAAGGGGGGCACCTATATGTGGGCACAGTGGGTTTTGGGGGCGGTTTGGAGGGCTCCCATTTACCAGCACAAGTGTAACAGGTAGGGGGGCATGGGCCTGGGTCCACCTGCCTGAAGTCCACTGCACCCACTAACAACTGCTCCAGGGACCTGCATACTGCTGTGATGGAGCTGGGTATGACATTTCAGGCTGGAAAAAAGTTTTTAAAGTTGGGTTTTTTTTTGGTGGGAGGGAGTTAGTGACCACTGGGGGAGTCAGGGGAGGTCATCCCCGATTCCCTCCGGTGGTCATCTGGGCAGTTGGGGCACTTTTTGGGGACTTGTTCGTGAAAAAAAAAGGGTAAAAAAAAAGTGGCCCAAATTCTCGCTTCTGCTGCCCTTCTTTTTTCCATTATCGTCCGAGCGCGCCCATCTCTCCTCGGCCGATAAACACGCCCCAGTCCCGCCTTCACCACGCCTATGACACGCCCCATCAACTTTGTCCGTTCCCGCGACTGCAGTTGGAGGCGCCCAAAATCGGCTTTCGATTATACCGATTTGGGCGCCCATGAGAGAAAGACCAAAACATGTGAAACTCCCACATATACCCAGAAATGTTAATAATGCCTTCTGTTATATTACTATCATGTATTCCATTACCATGTAACCCAATATCCTTCTGTAACATCAAATGTCTACTCTTTTCTCTATTCCACTATCCACTAAGCCACATTGAGCCTGCAAAGAGGTAGGATAATGTGGGATACAAATGCAACAAATAATAATAATCTCACAATTTGGTTCGAAATATGGGCGTCTTTCTCTTTTGAAAATAAGCATGATAGTATATACAGGTACTTATTTGTACCCAGAGTCATAAGGAGCTGCAGTGGGGATTGAACCCAGTTCTCCAGGATCAAAGTCTGCTGCACTAACCACTAGGCTACTCCTCCACTAAATCTCCTCCTAACTCCTTTCCAGCACTAAATTTCCATAGATCTCCACAGAATCACTTGGATTCCACTTGTCTATTCAGCATCCTCCAGAACTGGAATCAGTTAACCCAGCCGCTTTTCTTTTACATTCAGTATCTTGAAACCTAAATGTTTGGTGACCTGCCAATCTATCCTATAAATATTCCGCTTCCCCTTCCTTTGAGGAAAACCTCTTAATGCATTCACACTGGAGATATTAAATATAAAATTCTTCATGAAGCTTGAGGAATGGCTCCTGCTCACCTAGAATCCTTCTCTTTGTCAAAGGAATGAGGCCATTGTGACTACCAGCAGATTTCCTCCTCCCTGACCTGGAAAATAACAGTTACATGAGGGTAAGAACTGAGATAACTCTGTGTAAATTGAAATACAAGCTTTTATGTCATTCTACTTCAATCCAATATCTGTTCAGTACTGTGCAATACAGTAACGTTGACTGAAACCATATACTCCTTGGGGTTCTGCCAGGTACTTGTGACCTGGATTGGCCACTGTTGGAAACAGGATGCTGGGCTAGATGGACCATTGATCTGACCCAGTATGGCTACTCTTATGTTCATTGAGTCACAGTGGAGGAACAGAAAAAGAGATCTGTCTTGATAGTTACTTGGATTACAGAGTTCGGGTGGGGGGGGGGGGGTACATTTGTGGTTGGAGATTTCACTCCTCTGGGTTAGCTAGACTTGCAAAGTAGAGGAGGCAAGTTAAATGGTTGGGAAGAAGGGGAGGGTGACCTGCTGTGGGTGGTGTATGGAAGTGTGAGTGTAATAGCAGGATGGGTGTGGAGAGGGAAAGGGTAACTGGGAGGAGCATGAGATGGATGGATGTTAACCTGTTGCAGGTGGATGAATTTTAAAATTGTTAGGTTAAGTGTAAAACTGCTGCATTTTCACTGGAAGAGGAGCCTTTCTACAGGGAGATAAGGGCTGCGAAAGTGGACGCCATCTATGTGCAGGAGACCAATACTCCATCTCCCACCAGGTCCAAACACAAGTGCTACCGATAAATAGGAATGTGGAGGGAACTTTGGATTGGGTAAAAGTTAACATTTCTGGGGTGAATCTCTCTCTGCTGAATGCCTGTGCCTCAAATATACAGCATAAGAACATAAGAACAGCCATACTGGGTCAGACCAATGGTCCATCTAGCCTAGTATCCTGTTTCCATCACTGGCCAAGCCAGGTCACAAGCACCTGGCAGAAACCCAAACTGAGGCAACATTCCATGTGGAACCCCAAAGAATAGCAAGATTCTGGAATTCTAAAGAGTGACAAGATTCCATGTAGAACCCCAAAGAATAGTAAGATTCTGGAATCCTAAAGAGTGACAAGATTCCATGTGGAACCCCAAGGAATAGCAAGATTCTGGAATCCTAAAGAGTAACAAGATTCCATGTAGAACCCCAAAGAATAGTAAGATTCTGGAATCCTAAAGAGTGACAAAATTCCAAGCAGAATCTCAAAGACTAGCAACATTCCAAGCTACAAATCCCAGGGCAAGCAGTGGCTTCCCCGTGTCTGTCTCAATGGCAAACATGGGGAAGCTACCTCTTTTCTGGCATTGTCATTGCAACTTAAATCTTTACCACCATGAGGAATTATATTAGGAGGGGACTGGAAAAAATGTGGCTGAGTGGAGGTATGATTGAGGTCTACAAAATCCTGAGTGGTGTAGAACGAGTAGACGTGAATCGATTTTTTAATCTTTTAAGAAGTACAAAGACCAGGGGACACTCAATGAAGTCACATGGAAATTCGTTTAAAACAAATAGGAGGAAATACTTTTTTCACTCAATGAATAGTTAATCTCTGGAACTTGTTGCCTAAGGATGTGGTAACAGTGGTTAGCATAGCTGGGTTTAAAAAAGATAAGGACAAGTTGCTTTAGGAAGAGTCCATAGTCTGCTAGGGAATGAGGCAAGTAAATTGCTAGTGTATATATTAACCAAAATAATACTTCAGGACAAGCTTCTCATAATACTGGAACCCAGAAGTAATAGCCTGCATTTAAGCTTGTTTCAATAAGTCTTTTTAATATCTGGACAGCACTTTTCAGCTTTTCACATTAAGCACTTTATTTGTTTAAGGAGTGCTAGGATTAAAATAAGTTTGGGTGACAACATATCACATTGGTTGATTTGTGAAGGTCTCTCAGCAATTTATGAGCACTCTATGATTCTTATGTTAGATTGTTTAAGTACATGAGAAATAAAAATTTCCTTGGCAACTATGGGATAATAAAGGAGGCTGCAAAATCACATCCCCCAAGTGACAGATAATTCTGGATCATTGGCAAGTGATACAGACAGAATTGGGAGTGCGTGTGTACAATTTATTTATGAAATGTAGGTACCTGTGACCTGACTTGGCCACTGTTTGGAAACGGGATACTGGGCTAGATGGACCATTGGTCTGACCCTGTATGGTTACTCTTATGTTCTTATGAAACGAAGAGGCTCCATATTGCTGAGCCAACAGAGCAAGTGCCGAATAGAAAGCTAAGTTACTCAATCTAGCTTATGGAGAACCAGGCTAACTAGGGTAGCCTAATTGAGACCCTATTGTTCTCGCACCCTCCTGTCACGCCCCAGTTTCCCTTCCTCTCCCTTTCTAAACTCATTATAAAATTGTTTTGGATTCTTTTTATCCCTGGGTCTGTCCTCTACTGCTCCTGCGTGCCACCCAGGACCCAGATGATTACATTAATGCGGTATTGCGTTAATGCAATCATCTAGGTCCTGACTCCTCTCGGCACACAGGAGAATTGGAGCAGGAGAGGACAGAGCGAGGTAGCAGCGCAGCAGTGACTCAGAGACAGGTGCGGGGGTGGCGGACGGAGAGGTGGCACACGCACGCATGGCGGTCCAGTCCTGCCCCAGGCCCACCTGTATCTCTCAGCGGCCCTGCATTGGGCTCATCTCACTTTAGTCTTTTCTGGAGCCTCCTGCTATGTGGTGTGGAGCTAACACTCTTATACTATAAGAGGTACCAAGAACATGAGGGAACAAGAACAGAATGCACAGGATGCTCACGTTAACCTTCACTGCAGACAGTGGGGTCAGCTTCCACCCCTATTGTTCCTTCTAATAATGGCACATTAATGTGTGAAATGGCAATGGTCTGGGGGTGGGGGAGGGTTTGGAGATGAGAGTGGCCTGCTTTGCTTGAACACTCAATGCACCAATATTCTCAGTGGAAGCTCCACGGACATCTAACATCACCCTTTTAACTTACCGGGATGATTGCAACTTCCAGTACACGAAAAGGGCCACCAAAAACAGCAACAGAAACAGGAAGCTCAAAGCAACTACCAAACCCAATGCCGATGATGGAGGCTCTGAAACTAAACAGACAGGGTATTACTAGTGTGCAGTACCACAGACAGGAACCTTGGCGTGCTCGGAATGTTTCTGTCCAACTTCTTTCCCCATACACATAATGCTCATATAACCAATTGTAGCTTGACTCTACATTAACAAGGGTTTGTTGGAGTTGCTGATTGACATTGTTTCAAATATTTTTTTTTGTTACATTTGTACCCCGCGCTTTCCCACTCATGGCAGGCTCAATGCGGCTTCTTTCATGGGGCAATGGAGGGTTAAGTGACTTGCCCAGAGTCACAAGGAGCTGCCCGTGCCTGCAGTGGTAATCGAACCCAGTTCCCCAAGACTAAAGTCCACCACACTAACCACTAGGCCACTCCTCCACACAATATGTATTCCTGCATTAAATCTGTCTTGGGGGTCTTGAGATACCCCATTGCAACATGGATATGATAAAGTGAACAGGTGTCTCCAGCCTACGGTAGGCAAATTGCCTTTGGAAATTCAGTAAAATAAAGGATTTCAGTGATGTCTCTTTTACTACTACTACTACTTATCATTTCTAAAGCGCTACTAGACGTACGCAGCGCTGTACACTTGAACATGAAGAGACAGTCCCTGCTAGACAGAGCTTACAATCTAATTAGGACAGACAAATAGGACAAACAAGAGATAAGGGAATATTAAAGTCAGGATGATAAAATAAGGGTTCTGAACAAGTGAATAAGGGTTAGGAGTAAAAAAGCAGCATCAAAAAGGTGGGCTTTTAGCTTAGATTTGAAGATGGCCAGAGATGGAGCTTGACGTACCGGCTCAGGAAGTCTATTCCAGGCATATGGTGGAGTTAGCAGTGTAGGAGAAGGGTGCAGATAAGAGAGATTTACCCAGTGAATGGAGTTCCTGGGGAGGAATATAGGGAGAGATGAGAGGGAGAGGTACTGAGGAGCTGCAGAGTGAATGCACTTACAGGTCAATAAGAGGAGTTTGAACTGTATGTGGAAACGGATAGGAAGCCAGTGAAGTGACATGAGGAGAGGGCTGATATGAGCATAATGACACTGGCGGAATATAACTCGTGCAGCAGAATTTTGAACAGATTGAAGAGGAGAGAGATGGCTAAGTGGGAGACCTATGAGAAGCAACTTGCAATAGTCTAAGTGAGAGGTGATGAGTGTGGATGAGGGTTCTGGTAGTGTGCTCAGAAAGGAAAGGAATCTTGGTACCATATGAAGGGGAGGATGGTGAGGGTTTGTAGAGCGAAAACTAAATTGTTCAGGAGTGCAGGGATTTGCATTATGGACATGGTACAGTTCTATGTTAAACTCAATTATATCTTGCTCACAGTTTCACCATTTGAAGTACACCCTGTATGTATTTTGTTGCACAAGGAAGATCGATGTACACACAAAAGAAACAAATCCCCCGCACGGATATGCAGTTTAGAGCAGAACAGTGAAGATGACTCAACAACAATGGACGACTCTTCACATAATGGAGTGATGTTGTTATGTTAGCAAAAATAGGAAAGATTCACATATGTAAATTATAAGATATATAAAAGTAGGTACCTTTTAAATTAGATAAACTCATCCACTTGAGATATCTATTAAGGAATATCAAATGAAATATAATCTCATAAATCAACATGTAGACACATAAGCTTATGGGTTTGCATAGAACAAAATTATTTTGTTTAATAAGAAATGATACAAAATAGAAATGGTATAAACGGAGACATGGATATCTGACAATATAGCACATCAACACTAGGTGTCGAAGTCTTAAAAACTGTGAGTAAGGAAGATTTGATTTTAAGCTCTGGTTATGAACGCTTTGGAAATGAAGATAAGTGTTTTTATCTGTAGGTATAAAGTGCATCTATGTCACGCTTCCCCAATGAATGTATTATTAAGAGTTTAAATAAAGTAAGAACATAAGACAGAAGTGATTTATTGACTCGTTGAAAAAAAGGGACAAACCGGATTTGATTTGCACCTTGAAATTTTCTCGATTTTCATACCAAAATAATTATGAAGAACTGGCATATTTTGGAAACCCATCCTTGTTTCAGAGATAAGCAACCTGTAATAGCATACTCCAGAAACAGGAACTTCAAAGAGTGCCTCGTTCCCTCGACATTACCAGAAGTAACATTTATGGAGGAAGTTATTTCTGGATGCACAGTATGTGGGAAGTGCACGATGTGTAGACATGCAGGCTTATTTTCGAAAGAGAAGGGCGGCCATATTTCGACCCAAATCGGGAGACGGCTGCTCTTCTCCCGTGGGCGCCCAAATCAGTATAATCGAAAGTCGATTTTGGGTGCCCCCAACTGCAGTCCGTCGCGGAGACGAACAAAGTTCCCGGGGGTGTGTTGGAAGGGTAGCGAAGGCGGGACAGGGGCGTGCCAGGGGTGTGCTTAACAGATGGCCACCCTCAGCTGATAATCGAAAAAAGAAGGGAGGCTGTAGCAAACATTTGGTCCACTTTTTTTGGACCCTTTTTTTCACGACCAAGTCCCAAAAAAGTCCCCGAACTGCCCAGATGATCACCGGAGGGTATCGGGGATGACCTCCCCTGACTCCCCCAGTAGTCACCAACCCCCTCCCACCAAAAAAAAAACAACTTAAAAAACTTTTTTTGCCAGCCTGTATGCCAGCCTCAAATGTCATACCCAGCTCCATCACAGCAGTATGCAGGTCCCCGGAGCAGTTTTTAGTAGGTGCAGTGCACTTCAGGCAGGTGGACCCAGGCCCAACCCCCCCCTACCTGTTACACTTGTGGTGGTAAATGGGAGCCCTCCAACCCCCCCCCCCAAATGCACTGTACCCACATCTAGGTGCCCCCCTTCACCCATAAATGTTATGGTAATGGTGTAGAGTTGTGGGGAGTGGGTTTTGGGGAGGATTTGGGGGGCTCAGCACCCAAGGTAAGGGAGCTATGCACCTGGGAGGTATTTTAATGTTTTGTTTTTATTTTTAAAAGTGCCCCCTAGGGTACCCGGTTGGTGTCCTGTTTCTGATGCAAATGAAACGGGGGCTAGCAAGGTTTTCTTCAGAGTGTGCATGTGGGAGTGTGTGTGTCCCTGCCTTCTGCCCTTTCTCCCTTCCCCTCTGCTCTCTCCGTCCCCTCTGCTCTCTGTCCGTCCGTCCCCCCCCCAGTCCTTCAGTGTTAAGTTTCCTGCTGTGCTGTGTTTGTTTGTGTTACAGAGAGAGTGAAGGCGTCTGCCCTCTCTCCCAACCCTCCTCCAGTCCTTCACTGTTACAAAGAGAGCAATTTCGTGTTGTGCTGTTTTCCTTCACTGTGTTACAGAGAGAGCGAGGGCGGGGCAGACACTCATGGGGAAACCGGATATCTCTGCAGCTTCACACTTCTGGCTGGAGGCTTCATTTAGAACGTTGGTGGTGCCTTTTATATATAGAGATATATGTAACATCCAGGCAATTTTACAACAAAACTCTTTGTTCTATCATTTGTAGAAAAGCATGCGATATTTGTACCTTCACTATTCTCTTTAGAGCTAAGATCTCTCGTGGATGATTTTATCTAATATAAAAGGAACTTACTTTTATATATCTTATAATTTATGCATGTGCATCTTTCCTGTTTTTTGCTAACATAATATCACTTCATTAGAGTTTTATGACACACGTCATGTGAAGTTTCGTGTAAAATCTTACTTCACACTTGTATAACTGTGTCAAAGTTTTTGTTTTTACGTTTCTATGTTTTTTCAACTTTTACGTAACAAGTTGTTTCATATATTCATGATTTAATTTTATTTCTTTTCTGTTATTAATTAACTTTATTTATCATTTTATTATGGTCTTTGTAACAGACTCCTGATGCAGGCCTAGTCGGCCGAAATACAGCTGTGTCGATTCTCCATCATCCTTAATAAACAGTTTTACTTATTTGAAGAGTCCTCCATTGTTGTTGAGTCGTCTTCACTGTTTTGCTCTATTTTGTTGCACAAGGACAGAGTTAATTCCTGCCATGCTATAAAATTTGAGAAAATTACATATAATGATTTTTTCTTTAAAAATTTTCAGAGTTTTGGGGAACTCACTCACTTCAAGGAAAGGGGTATACCAGCAGGGGCTGTGTGTGTGTGATGGGATGCATGTATGTGTATGCGTGTGAGTGGGTATGCCTCTGCGTTGTCATGTGTGTGCGGTGGCTCTGTTTATGTCTGAGACTTGAAAGGGGGAAGAGTCCCTTTAAATAGTGACTTCATAAAAGACAGATTCCTGAACAAAAGAGGCTACAAAAGATTACAAAACAGGGAAATGTGATATGCAGAAAACAAAAGCCCTAGGTTTGCTTACCGACAAAAGATCCATAAGATGCACAGGAGACTTTTCTGTCCTTCAGGAAAAAAAAACATATCCAGTTAAAGTATTTACCTGTACAAAGCTAATAAAGGTGTGTGTAACAACCTGTCTGATCAACCCGTGTCAATGTCTAGGTCAGGAGGTTTCTGGAAGACAAATTCTCACCATCCCATCCCTAGATGTAATGTAATCTATAATCATATTAAAGTAATCAGAAAACAACTGATCCATCCATGGTTTTTACTAATAGTACGAAGATTTCATTTTTAAGAAACATGTTCTTTTGCCATGAATTGCTCTCTAATAAAAAATAATACAGGGTCCCTTTTACTAAAGTGCGGTAGACACTTAACAAGCGAACTGGCATGGTTAACTGTTGGAATACAAATGCAGTAACTGCTTTTGCATGAAATTCACTTGTTAAAGTCATTTTGTGTTAGGAGTGTAACTAGGTGGGGCATGGGTGGAGAAGGGGCATGGACAGTACATTGCAGTTAGTGTGTGTAATCAACAATTCTGCAGTTAGGTGCAGGTCACTGTTCCCTCTAAGCAGAGTGAAGGTCCTCCCAACTGCACTACAGCCAGTAGGGGCGGTGCTTCATATTGTGTTTTCAATTACTAGAGACAGGCAGGTCCTCTAGAATTCTACAGCGCTTGCCTTCACTATTGAAAATGTGAAAGTGAAACAGCACCCGCACTGGCAGAACTATAGGTGGAGGACTCCTGGTCAGCTTAGAGAAAAACAGCACCCCCCCCCCCCCCCCCACTGGCATAATTGTAGGTGGATGACTCCTGGTCAGTTTAGAGAAAAACAGCACCCCCCCACTGGCATAATTGTAGGTGGATGACTCCTGGTCAGCTTAGAGAAAAACAGCACCCCCCTCCCACTGGCAGGATTGTAGGTGGAAGACTCCTGGTCAGCTTAGAGAGAACAGTGGTGCCAGGTCCACTTAGCACTTCCTAAACAGACATGTGCTCAATGGACATTTTGAACACATGACCTGCAAAAGGAATGCTAATAGTTGTCATGTTATATATACACTTACTGAATGTTAATGTCGTTAATGTCAATGTCGCCTTCGGCACCTAATCACTTCATCTCTTCTCAGGAAATCTCATCTACCCCAACTTGACATTTCGTCCTTTAGATTGTAAGCTCTTCTGAGCAGGGACCGTCCTTATTCGTTAATTTGTACAGCGCTGCGTAACCCTAGTAGCGCTCTAGAAATGTTAAGTAGTAGTAGTAGTAAGGTACAGTAACTGCAAAATTTTACCCACTTTAGTAAAAGGACCCCTTAATTATAAGTTAGAGAGATGGACAGATAGACACACACCTGGTCCAATCATTCTGAGATTGTTCAGCTACCAGGCTGCTAGAAGGAGTTAATTTAGCAGAGAGGTAGAGAAGCAGCAAATGTCACATCGAAAGCAAAATCACTGTTCAAGCAATATCTCATGAGAAGTCACAGTCTCCACTGATGCAAAAGCTGAAATAAAAAATCAGTTCAGGAACGTGCAGAGAAAGGAATTAAAACCCTAGTAGGACATAAGAGTCACCTGAAATTGGAGCACTAACAGCATTTTTTTTAGAAAGGAGCATCAGGCCATTCAGCTCATCTTTCTTCAATCTAACTCAAACATTTATCATTTTTTTGTGGTGATACTGTGGAATGTCAATCAGTGATCTTCCCCAGATAAAAATATTCTTCTGGACTGCTAAAATGTGACTGGAGTTAATCCCTGTGGCATCTCACCCCATTTTAACAGCAACTTATGGCACTGACATCTGGAAGCTCATCCAGCTTCATCTTAGAAGTTGGTGGTGGTGGTAGGAGGCGGGGCTGGTGGTTGGGAGGCAGAGATAGTGCTGGGCACACTTATACGATCTGTGCCAGAGCTGGTGGTGGGAGGTGGGACTGGTGGTTGGGAGGCAGAGATAGTGCTGGGCACACTTATACGGTCTGTGCCATAGCTGGTGGTGAGAGGCGGGGATAGTGCTGGCCAGACTTATACGGTCTGTGCCAGAGCTGGTGGTGGGAGGTGGGACTGGTGGTTAGGAGGCGGGGATAGTGCTGGGCAGACTTATACGGTCTGTGCCAGAGCCGGTGGTGGGAGGCGGGGCTGGTGGTTGGAAGGCGGGGATAGTGCTGGCCAGACTTATACGGTCTGTGCCCTGAAGAGGACAGGTACAAATAAAAAGTAGCACATATGAATTTATCTTGTTGGGCAGACTGGATGGGCCGTGCAGGTCTTTTTCTGCCGTCATCTACTATGTTACTATGTTGGCTAAAGTGGCCAGAGAAGTGCAGGTTGACAACGTTTTTTATAATGTACCCATCCTCCAAACACAGCACACTGACAGAGAATAAGCCTCCTTCACTCTGATTTATCAGTGGCCCTGTGCAGGGCCGCCGAGAGACTCGGCCGGACCCGGGGCAAGGCCGCCCCGCCTCCGCCTCCCCCCCCCCCCCCCCCCCCCCCGCTGCTGCCACCCCCCGTCGCTCCCCCTGCCACTGCCGCCCGTCGCTCCCCCCCGTCGCTGCAGTCCGCGGTCTCACCTGCCTGCCTCCATGGCTCCGGGCCCCCTGCATTCAAGGCAGCAGTCACAGATCGCCTCTTTTCTGGCCTTCCCTCCCTGTGTCCTGCCCTCGTCTGATGTAACTTCCAGTTTCCGCGAGTGCGGGACACAGGGAGGGAAGGCTGGAAGGGAGGCAATCTGTGACTGCCGCTTTGAATGCAAGGGGCCCGGAGCCGAGGAGGCAGGCAGGTGAGACCGGGAACTGCAGCGCCGATGGCCTGACCCCGGCACTGGGCCCCCCTTGGAGGCCCGGGCCTGGGGAATTTTGGCCCCCCCCCCCCCCCCCCCCCCCTCTCGGCAGCCCTGGCCCTGTGTAGTATCTGCACTATAGATCTCAGTACATGAAGGTCTCTGTCAGCTCCTCTGATATACAGTATTTGTACTAGAAAATTAGACCCGACCCTCCACTTTCCTTTTTCACAAGCCACAGCTCAAAGATGCGTGATGAGGCTCTAATGTAACTGTCATGGGATGGAATAACGCAAGAGGTTATAAATGGTGTCTGTCTGATGAAAACAGGAAGCAGACGGAAAGAATAAGAGCAGGTGTAAAAGAAATTTGTGAATGTGTACAGCAGCTTTGAACCATTCTGGTAATGAATTTACAGTGCGGTCATATCTCAAAGAAGGAAACTATACCTGCTTCCACACACTGATGACTCTCAGAAAAGCTGTGTAGTTGTAGCCAGGGCTGAGGGGGGCATTGTAATGACCATGACAATAATCTCCATTTCCTATGGTGAACCATCTCTGGTCAGTAACGTTAGATGCAGGAAATGCTGCTGTGATATATGCCAGGTTATTCAGGGTGTCATTGAATGACGGTAAGTCTTGCTGCTGACACAGGTCATCCTCACTTCTGTTCCATCCATGGGTTATAATTATCTGATACTCGCTGGAAAATTAAAACATCATTTTTTTAATGGCTAGATGATGTTAACTGGCTGGGTGACGTCATCCATTGATGTACAGATTTTTAACCTTTTTAATCTGACGGCACACTTACATAGTGCTAAAATTGTCAAAGCACACCCCCTCATGTGGTCCAGCATTTTACTTTCTTCCAAGCCCCCACACCATCCCGAAGTTTACCTTCTCCCCACTCCTCCATAAATAGGCCAGCATTTACCTTCTCTCCCCCACTAATACTACTACTACTACTACTATTAGCATTTATATAGCGCTACCAGACGCACGCAGCGCTGAACATTTGACATACAGAGACAGTCCCTGCTCAAAGAGCTTACAATCTAGGTAGAAACAGACAGATGAAACAATACAGGCAAGGGAAGGGAATTACAGGGTAGAGAGGAACAGGGAGGAGGAGGGCAAATGAGTAACGGTTAGGAGCCGAAGGCAGAAGTGAAAAGGTGAGTTTTGAGCATAGATTAAAAAAACAGGTAAAGAAGGAGCTAGACGTATGGGTTCGGGAAGACGGTTCCAGGCCTAAGGTGCCGCAAGAAAAAAAGGAACGAAGTCTGGAGTTAATGGTAGAAGAGAAGGGGGACAACAAGAGAGATTTGTTTAGAGAGCGGAGTTCACGGGGAGGGATGTAGGAAGAGATGAGAGAGGAGAGGTAGTGAGGGGTCATAGAGTGGATGCATTTAAAGGTCAGTAAGAGGAGCTTGAACTGTATATGGAAGCGGATAGGGAGCCAATGAAGTGACTTGAGGAGTGGGCTAGTGTGGGCGTAACGATTCTGGCGGAAAATAAGTCGAGCTGCAGAAATCTGGACAGAATTCTCACAAATAGTCCAACATTTATCTTCTCTTCCCCTCCCACCCTTACAAATAGTCCAGCATCTCTCCCTCCTGCCCCTTCTCCAGCCATGACCAGGCATCTTTCCTTGTCTCTCTTGACCACTCCCCCCTCCATGTACCTTTTTAAAAGTTTTTTGCTTCTAGCAGTCAGCGGCAGTGAGCAGCGATTCATACAGCCTGCTCAAGCCAACTCCGGAGCCTTTTTTCTGATGCTTCCCGCCTAGGTGGAAGCAGGAAGTTACATCAGAGAGAAGACTCTGGGGTTGACATGAGCAGGCTGTATGAATCCAGTGTTGCCAGGTGGGCGGTTTTCCGCGACCCGCCGCGGGAAATTTTTGCCCGCGGCGGGTTGCGTTTTTTTGGGCTCCTTTTTGGCTTCGGGGCGGTTTTTTCGCCGGCTTTTGCGGTTTTTTCGCCGGCTTTTTTCGGCCGCGGTGGGCGGGGTTAATGACGTTTCTGGGCGGGGTTAGTGACGGGGGAGGCGGGGTTAGTGACGGGGGAGGCGGGGTTAGTGACGGGGAGGCGGGGCCGATGACGGGGGAGGCGGGGCCGATGACGGCGGGGGTGGGGTTGATGACGGCGGGGGCGGGGGTGATGACGCGGGGGGCGGGGGTGTCAGGGGCGGGGTTTGAGTTTGGGCGGGTTTTGGGCTGGATTTTGGGCTCCTTTAGGCTGGAAAAAAATTTTCCACCTGGCAACCCTGTATGAATCACTGCTCACTCCTGCCCACCACTAGAGACAATAAATCTTTGACCCTCAACACCCACGGCACACTTATGGCCCTACTGTGGCACACTGGTTGAAAAATGCTGTATTAACAGCTAACAGTTGCACACTGTGTGACATCCAATTGTTGTTATGGAAAAGCCTGATGATTAGAGCAGGGAACTGAGAACCAGGGCAGCCCAGTACAAATCCTACTACAGCTCCCTGTGATCTTGGGCTGCCTTAGGTACAAGCTCAGATTGTAAGCCCTCCAGGGACAGGGAAATACCTTGTGTACCTGAATGTAACTCACTACTGAAACAGGTACGAGTTAAAGCCTAAATCCATTTCCTTCCCTATAGGAGCTATTAGAAGGGACTGAATGACCCAGGGGAATGGTCACAGTATTATACAGACTTTCACCTCTAGGCCACCGGTTGAAATTCTAGCTCAGGTGAAATAAGAGGACGGTTTCAGTTCAGCCCCACACTGTGGCTCCTATCAGACTCCTACGAGTGTGAATTCTGCTCCAGGTCTCCTCATTGACTTGTAACAGGGACAGCAGAGAAACAGTCCTAGCTTCAATTCTAAGTGAAATTCATTCACACTTAGATAAGGGTGAGATAGCCCTCGCAGTTTCCTTGGACCTCCACTGCATTTGATCTTACTGATGATATGTTACTTCTTGCCAGACTCCTGACCATAGAGTGAATCAGTTCAGTTCTTATTTGGTTTTTTTCCTCTTTTCTAAGGGATCATACATTTAAAGTAGTTACTCTTGATTCTTCATCTCAGGAAAAGGCGCTTCATTGTGGAGTACCACAGGTGTCTGTCCTTTCCCCTTTGCTGTTTAATCTATTCACTGGCAACTGTGATTCAAACTTTGCTATCGAAGGGCGACTAAAATGATAGCGGGGATGGGACGACTTCCCTATGAAGAAAGACTAAGGAGGCTAGGGCTTTTCACTTGGAGAAGAGACGGCTGAGGGGAGACATGATAGAGGTATATAAAATAATGAGTGGGGTGGAACAGGTGGATGTGAAGCGTCTGCTCACGCTTTCCAAAAATACTAGGACTAGGGGGCATGCAATGAAACTACAGTGTAGTAAATTTAAAACAAATCGGAGAAAAGTTTTCTTCACCCAACGTGTAATTAAACTCTGGAATTCGTTGCCGGAGAAAGTGGTGAAGGCGGTTAGCTTAGCAGAGTTTAAAAAGGGGTTGGACGGATTCCTAAAGGACAAGTCCATAAACCGCTACTAAACGGACTTGGAAAAATCCAAAATTCCAGGAATAACATGTATAGAATGTTTGTACGTTTGGGAAGCTTGCCAGGTGCCCTTGGCCTGGATTGGCCGCTGTCGTGGACAGGATGCTGGGCTCGATGGACCCTTGGTCTTTTCCCAGTATGGCATTACTTATGTACTTATGTACTTATGATAAATTATTGCTTGATTTTCTAATATCCATAGCTTTAAAATTGATTATTTCGCATTGGGAAGATAATTCTCACGTGAATGTCTATCTTTGGTGGAATTTGATTTTATTGTATAAAAAATATGAACAGTCTATTGATTATACAGTATCTCAGTGGGTATTCCAGCTAGATTTAAGAAATGGAAGACCTTAGATCTTTTTCTGACTTCTATTGTTATAGTTATTTAGGGATGTGTGTAAATCTCAGCTTTTGTAACTGTAAAATGTATTCAAGGGAAACAGAAAACAGAATGCATAATGGATTCCAATGATAAATAAAGCCTAAATTCCAACATTTCAAGAGCTAATAAGCAGTGTATAGTATATTCAATCTACTACTACTACTACTTAACATTTCTAGAGCGCTACTAGGGTTACGCAGTGCTGTACAGATTAGCAAAAGGACAGTCCCTGCTCCAAGGAGCTTACAATCTAATGGGCAAAATGACAAGTAGGGGCAGTCCAGATTTCCTGAATAGAGGTATAATGGTTAGGTGCTGAAGGCGACATTGAAGAGGTGGGCTTTTAGCAAGGCTTTGAAGATGGGCAGGGAGGGGGCCTGGCGTATGGGCTCAGGGAGTTTATTCCAGGCATGGGGTGAGGCGAGGCAGAAAGGGCGGAGCCTAGAGTTGGCGGTGGTGGAGAAGGGTACCGACAGGAGGGATTTGTCTTGAGAATGGAGGTTACGGGTAGGAATGTAAGGGGAGATGAGGGTAGAGAGGTAGGGAGGGGCTGTAGATCGAGTACATTTGTAGGTTAAAAGGAGAAGCTTAAACTGTAACTTAATCTGTAACTGTATACACAGAATTCCCTTAATTAATTTCAGAGTAAATAATAGCATGAGTGGGTTTCAGGGTCTCAGATCAGTAGTAAAGCAACTACCTGATTGGTCCATTGAGATCCGATATCCAGGGTATGAAAAGGTTAACCGTTCTTCCTGAGGGTGAGATATTAGATTCCTTCAGGTCACTGTTGATGTTCGGTTCTGAGATTACAATCAAGACACAAACACAGACAGTAAGTGGAACTCTGCAGAATGTTATACAAAGCATGATATGGTTAGATGAGAACTTTGGGGAGGAGGCATCATACACTGGACTATTTAGCATACTACTGCAGATCACACTCAGAGGGGGGAGAAGGGTGAGAGAAGGACAGTGAGTGCTATCTGCCTCTTTGGGAGGTCCTGGATTTAATTGCACCATTTTATGCTGAAGCCTTCAAATTAGAACTTAGTTTCTTCTCAGCAATTAGAGGTTTCTGACATCCCTGCCGCCTCTGCCCCCTTTTGGGTTTTCTCACTTTTGATTCTATTGCCCTTCCTTTTTCTGATGCAGAGATGTCAGGGTCACCCATGACTGGTCTCTTCCTGTACCTTCACATTTCTTCTGTTTATCTCTAGGTTTTCTGCTATACAATTTACCACTTCTTCTCTGTCAAACCTGGTCAATGCTTAATCCCTATTTATAGGGTGGAGGAATCGTCTAGTGGTTACAGCACTGGGCTGAGAATCAGATCCCAGTGTGACTCCTTGAGATCTTGGGCAAGTCACTGTAACCCTCTGGGGTCTGGGAAATATTTCAAGGTCTTCAAAACTGAGCACCTTGCCTCTCCTCTCTCTGCCAGCCTTGACTAGTGACCTGGGAGAAACTCTTTCCAATTAGTCTTCACCTTCACATGCTGATCCTGCCTCTTTTCTCTCTTCTTCCTGTTGCCTCCACCATCTTTTCTGTTTCTGGTCCTAGACCTTCCTTATACTGCATTGCAAACAAGCCTCACCACAAATTTTGTGCCTTCTCTGTCATGCTCCCTCTTGTTTGGAAAATGATATTGCTTACCTGTTAACAGGAGCAGAATGAGCCAAACTCTCACTAGCATTTGATTGCAACTCATGACGAGTTGAGATACAGTCATTTGTTCATGTACTTGGCTCCGTTGCACCTATTATAATGAGAGATTACGCTCTCTCCAGACGTCAACAATTTTTCCATCCCTGCTGATCTTCTGATCAAGTCTAAAAACATGTTTTTCTGTCTATCACACACCTGCAATCTCAGTCTCAAACATCCGCTGAGCAGCTTCTCCTAAGCCGGCTGAGGTCAGACCCTGGATTTCCACTGTGTAGTTTGTTCCATGTTTCCACACTGGCAGATTATACTGAGTGACTGATGCTCCTACTTCGACAGACATTGGCTCAGTAAATGTTAAATTGTAGTCTCGCCGGGCTTTAATTTTCAACTGGGGAGACAAAATATATTACCAATGGTATATGCTAAAAAATAAGTACATTTAATCATTACTATTACTCATTATTTATATAGTGGTATCAGTGCTGTATAGACACAGATAAGACAGATAAGTAACATAGTAGAGGTAGAATGGACTAGTCCATTTGCCATGGTGGACCCTCACAGGAGTAACCACATTGGTACAGTCCAGAAGGTTTGATGAGCTGTCCTTAAGGAGAATCAGTCAGTTCTTGAGGTGGTGTGTCATGAGAACTTGCACTAGAAAGTGTTCAGTGAGGATGAAGTCAGGAGCAAGAGAGGCTCTTGTCACTGGGAGATCCCTTAAGAACCTTAGAGAGGAGACAGAGAAAGAAGTCACTTGTCCCTAAGTCGAGCCATGGCTGAGGAAAAATAGAAGCTGTATTTCTGTCTTTAATGTGCTTGGCAGTGCGGAGGACTCTGCAGAGGATTCACACGGGGGTGCCTAGAGTAGTGATCTGAAGAGTTTTGCTGTGTGGAGTTTATCAATAGAAATCAAACAAAATAAAACATGGAGTAGTTTTGCTGTGTGGAGTAGAAGGAGAAAACAGGTCAAGGCATCCACCAAAGGTCTGGAGACTAAGGTGCCAAATGGGAACTTGGGAGTCAGGGGGCTCACAAAAGTTCTAGAGGGAGCCTAAATCCACAGTAAAGGAACATAACTTATTTTCTTCATGTTGTCTGAAATTGCTGACATTGGGCTGTTTATGTTGCAGAAACGTTTATTCAATAAAAGATTTTATTTTGGAATATCAGCCCTGGATTTAAGTGTCTCCTTTAACTATGGAAAAATTAGGCCTTACCTGCTAATTTGCTTTCCTTTAGTCCCTCCGGACTGGCCCAGAATGTGACTGATGGGTTGTGCACGTCTTCCAGCAGGTGGAGACTGAGAACTGTGACTCTAGAGAGAGGGCCAATAAGAGACCTTGCCAGCTAGAGAAAGATCCAGTATTATTGTAACAAAGCAGAAGGAAAGGAGTAGAACCTTGTCTGTGGATCCGCTGGCCTGAGCAGCCACCGGCACATCGCCAACATAGCCTGTGCCTCATATCGAACGTGCTTCTCAAAGATGCCACTCCAGGCAGAGCACTTATTTCTTTGCTGCATCCTGTTTTTTTTTTGAATAATAGAACAGCAAACATGCAATGCAGCTCCACGAAGAACCCAACAGCAGAACAACAGAATACACTGAGGGAGGGATCTGGGCCGGTTCAGAAGGACTAAAGGAAAGCAAATTAGCAGGTAAGGCCTAATTTCTCCGGACCGGTCCAGAATGTGACTGATGGGAAGTAACAAAGCAGTATGAACCTGGGAGGGATCCAAGTAACCCCACTGAGAGAATGGTTGCATCGAAAAACCACATCCTCATGACACTGCACATCCAACCTATGATGCTTTGAAAAAGTATGCAAAGACGACCAAATGGCTGCCTTAAAAAACCGTAAAGGAGGTAGCAGAAAACGCTTCGCCCAAGAAGCCATCTGTCCTCTCATAGAAAGCACCTTCACTCCTTCCAGTATTGGCTTTCGGAGAGCAGATAAGTGGAAGCAATCATTTCTGTAAGTCAACGAGAAACAGTAGACTTAGAAGCAATGAACCCCTATGCGCGAACCCCCGATCCAAAGAAACAGACGATCTGTTCCATGAAATTCCTCCGTAGACTTGAAATACTGCTTGAGAAATCTCCAGGTAACAAGACACTCCAAGCAATGCTGATCCTCCAATCCCAAAGAACCAAGCATAGACAACACCACCAACTGAGACAAGTGGAAACGTGACAAGACCTTAGGAAGAAAGGCAGGAATAGGGCATAACACCCCCCGATCCTTAGAGAAGTCCAAAAATGGAGACTTACAAGAAAGAACCTGCAGCTCTGAAACTCGCCAAGCCGAAGCGATAGCCACCAAAGATACTAAGTCACGTCCTTTAAAGTACTTGAAGCCACGGGTTCAAACGGGGGCTTGTTTAGAACTGAGAGCACCAAATTAAGAAGCCAACGAGGAGAACAACCGACCAGGAAGGAAGATGAAAAAGGTTCGCTCTGCACAAAAATCCCAGGTTATAACCGGATGGCCAGCCAAAGCCTTACCCTGAGCACGACCACGAAAAATAGGACAAGTTGTACCACAAGTGAGGGAAAGGCAGACCTTTGTAAAAAAAAAAAAAAAATCTTGCTGCAAGAAAAACAACTGCAGAACTGATGCGTGAAATTAAGTGATGTTCAGCTCTTCACACCACGCCTCAAAAAATCTGCCAAGTCCTAATATAATTTAGGGAAATAGACCAACACCTCTACTGAAGCATAGTGGCCACAACGTTCACTGAGAGCCCTCTCTTTGCCAACCGTGCCTACTCAAGAGCCAAGTCGTATGACAAAATCGAACTGGAACCGGAAGAGCCACTGGGCTCTGCCCCAGAAGACGTATAGACTCCAGAAACCGAAGAGGAGAACTGACCAGAAGGCACCAAAGATCAGCGCACCTAGATCTGCGAGGCCAATCCAACTTCATCAAAGTCACCCAGCCTCTGTATGTCTCGATCCTCTGACTGAGACGGCCTAGAAAGGCCGTCATTATCCCAACTGCAGAGGACTTAAATACAAATCGATATATGCATCCAGCTTTTCTTACATCTGCACGCAATTGTGGAATGCACTACCGAATACCATAACCTGTTAACCTTCCGGAAGCTACTAAAGACAAATCTATTCAAAGAGACTTATAACAAAAATCCTTCACAAAAGACTTGATATCTAAAATGCATTAGAATAACCAAAATGTTTTCATCAATCTGGTTACTTTATTTCACATCATTGTTATTGAACGTTTTTATCTTGTTCTATTCTTATGCACCTGCTACGAATTATTCACTTTATCCCTCCTATTCGTTACTTAATTTTTGCATCTAATTTCTTTGATATTTTCATTTATTGTCATTGTAGTATCTATCTGTATTATTACTCCGTTAATGGTGATCAGCATTGCGGCATAATGTAAGAGACATTGAGCCTGCAAATAGGTGGGAAAATGTGGGATACAAATGCAGCAAATAAATAAATAAATAGAGGAACGACCTAGAGCAGATCAGTCGGCCAAGGCCAAAGGAAAGGATCTACCCACTGAGCTTTGGGGTCTTCTCATCGTCTGAAGCCTAAAGGAAGCTTCGCATTGAGCACGAAAGCAAAAAGATCTATCGTCGGAAGTTCCTAATGCTCTACCACTGCTTGAAACGCTACGATGCTGAGAGTCCACTCTCCAGGATCCAGCATTTTTCAACTGCCTAAATGTTCTGAACGCCCACCACATGGGCCACAGAATGAGCCACACAATGCAATTCTTCCTAATGCAGTAGCTCCACTGTCACCTGCTTGAACTGATGACACCTCATCCACCCTTGCCAATGGATACATATTCCACCACTGTGGCACAGTCTGACATGATATGGACAAGGTTGATCGAACAAGCGGTCTCCAGTCGAAAACAGAGACCGTGAGCATACTGCTCCTGACAGTGAGCTCCCAAGCCATCATGGAACCCAGGACCTGAAGATAATCCCTTTCTTTGCAGCCTTGAGGACTGCAACATCAGATGAAATTGAGACTGCAACTTGAGAATATAGACTGGGGGAAGAAGAAGAATCCAACCCAGACGAGTATCAAAACACCCCCTAGGTACCCGAGTGACTGGGATGACAGTAGACGATTCTGCTGTGAGTTGAGTACCCAACCTAGGGACTGCAAAAGGAGTATCGCTCGGTCTGTGGCCTGACCAGTCTCGATAGACTTAGTTCTGAATAGCCAATCGTCCAGCTAAGGATGAAATAAGATGCCCTCTGATCTGAGAGCCACCTCCACACCTTCCACGACCTTGGTAAACATACAAGGGGCAGTCACCAGCCTGAAAGGCAGCGCCTGAAACTGAAAGTGCTTGACCCAGACCGCAAAACGGAAAAAACGTTGAAACGTGGCCCGTAATAGAAAACGAAGATAGGCCTCTGCCAGAACCAGCGTAGTCAAAAAAGCCTCCAGTTGGACTGTTGTACCAAGTGCGCTAAGCAAGAAACATGTGAATTGGCACTTGTTAACTGTTTCAGCACGATCAGGAAGCTTTTATAGAGGTGACATGGAGGATGGCTTACACTAATTCACATTAACTCCATGCTTTATTACTGAGAGGGAATTAAGCGGGACTTGGGCACAGAAAGAGCATAAACTGCAAACTAAAGTTAGCACCCGAAAAGTACGGCTGTCTAACCGACATCTTTGTAGGTAGGCAGGTTCCCTTAGCACTGCCTCAATGACAGGTGCTGAATTGCATCCATGCTAATTGCAACCAGATGTGTGCCCACTAGTGCCGTCTTCAGCGCCACAATTGTTGAGAACATGCTGGGCCCACTTCCAATAACTACTTCTGAGCCCTGTAGACTGCAGCTAGGTGTATAAAAGATAAGGAAATTTTGCCCAAGAAAAGCATAAAATCATCTATTGATAATTTTTTTTAAATAAAAAACAGAGACGCACATCCATCTGGAAGTTAAGTCTGCATCCAACAATCCTTCCAAAGGCCATACACACAGCATTGAGTTTAGACCATCTCCATATTTATTTTAAATCAAGCCAGGGCATGCCTTAGGAAGATCAGCTTCAGTCCCATCCAGACTGAGAAATGTAGGATGTGCTCACATTCAGCAATCAATAGCCTGCACTTGAAAGCCCGAGAGCCATTCACAGCCCTGCCAGCTGAGGAATGCAGACATCAGCTCACTCTCCGATGCAACTCATGCAATGTAATAATTTGATCACATCTGTTCTCTTATGGTATATACTGGTTTCAAAAATGTCCTAATCAAAATATCCAGAAAAGGAATTTCTTTTGCATCATAATTAATCTGAAATCTTTTTTAGGGTGGGAGGGGGTTGGTGACCACTGGGGGAGTAAGGGGAGGTCATCCCCGATTCCCTCCGGTGGTCATCTGGTCAGTTCGGGCATCTTTTCACGGCTTGGTCGCAAGAAAGAAATGGACCAAGTAAAGTCGGCCAAGTGCTCGTCAGGGACGCCCTTCTTTTTTCCATTATTGACCGAGGACGCCCCATCTCCTAATCACGCCCCAGTTCCACCTTCGCTATGGTGCCGACACGCCCCCGCGATGGGAAGCAATTGAGGACGCCAAAAATCGGCTTTTGATTATGCCAATTTGGCCAACCCTGAGAGAAGGATGCCCATCTCCCGATTTGTGTCGGAAGATGGTCGCCCTTCTCTTTCGAAAACAGCTGACTTTAAAAGTGACTAGTAAAAAAGCTGCTGCCATGTTTGACGACAAGACAACCGCGGCACACAATGGCTTGGCAGTAAAAATGATAATTGTTAAATCTATTACTTATGAGAGTTTTGAGTTTGAACATCATGCTTTTGATTCTAATAATATATTTTTTCATGCAGGGGGGTTGATCCTTGATAAAGCCACGAGTCGACGAAACATAATTCACGCCAGGTGCTAATAACCCTCTACAGACGATACAACAAGCTTATGTTCATTAGTTTTACACAAATAATATTGATGAAAATATTGAAGAATGTGAAGATTCTCAGAAAAATCCATATATATAAAAAAAGCTATTATGGACCACTTGTAGGGATGGCAGAGATACTTATATGATTCAGAACACTGCTAAACAGTTATCCTGGACTCGTGTCTAGGGGTGTACCTCTGAAGCTCACTACTAAGCTAACCGTGCTAGCTGTGCTAGAAAATGAACAATATCACACAAGTATTACCCAACTCACAAAGGTTTCCTTGATTTCATTTATAATCAAAGGTATTTAAAGATATTTATTACATTGTATAGGATCCTTCAGATTCTCCTATCACCACCACACAGGCTAATATTGTGAGCCAGGCACTTTTATGGTGGGTAGGTATTCCTCATTTGATCCACAAATTTTAATACCAATTAATACCAGTTAAATCAATATTTTTTTCTTTCTGTTTCTTTTACTTAAACATAAGCACTTAGCTTCTATCTGTAGCGTCACCCAGGACTCCTTCATCAAGGTACTTTAAAAAATGCTGTTCATTCATCTCGGAGATCTCATACCGACATGAATTCACGTTTCGCAACTAGTGCTGTTTCAAGGTATATCTCCTCCAAATAACGCGGAGAAAGTTCCCCACTTCCTTATCCATATCTTTTTTTTTTTTTGGCATAGATGGAATATATATTATCATTTGTTAGGTAAAGAAAAATATATATAAATAGTTCTGAAGCAGAGTGCCAAGCAAAATACAAAAATAACTGGCTATACAATTAGATTATCACCAAAATATATAATACAATCTGATTATCCTACTGCACTAACTAAAGGAGTGATTACACAACCCAGTACAATCCTGAATTCCTAATAATTCTTATAAGAACGTATTACACGTCTTATGCAAAATACATGTGTAGAATGTGTGTACGTTTTGGAAGCTTGCCAGGTGCCCTTGGCCTGGATTGGCCGCTGTCGTGGACAGGACGCTGGGCTCAATGGACCCTTGGTCTTTTCCCAGTGTGGCATTACTTATGTACTTAGCTGAATACACAGACCAAAATTCCTTCCGTAAACCTATCTGTCTCAGACAACTAAGGACTAATTATCCCCAACCATAGGTAATATATCCTGATATCTCAACTTGCTGTCTGACACAGACTCCCAGTGGTAGAGAAGTAGAATCCCTCAGAGTCTCGAGCTGAAAACCTCAGCGAGTCTCCCAGTCCAGGAATAGGTCCGAGACTTGAAATCTGGATGCAAATGGTACAGTCTTAGATAAAGCCTGAGGTTGAAGCTGTGCAGGCCTTGTCAGTTGGTTACAAGGCACTCAGTTCACTGGTGTAAGGAAAATCAGTCTCTTGCTCTCTTTAGAGCTTTTTATCCACCTGCAAATTCTCCGGTGTTTTCTCTCTTCTTCTCCCAACTCTTCCTCCTCTCCTTCCAACTCTAACTTTCTTCCGTCCAAACCTTTGGTATCCAAGCGTCAGATGATACCTGTGGACCAATCACAGACGAGGACATATGTCCAGCCAGATTCATAGTCATGAAGAAGCCTTTGTTATAACAAAAGAGAGGGAACGAAGTACAAACTAAAGTCCAAACAAAACAAAAAAAAAAACAGCACCACGGGCCTTTAAAAATGGAACACAGTTCTTTAATGAATGAGCCTTGACAAAAAGACCCAACACGGGCCGTGTTTCGGTGACTAGCACCTGCGTCAGGGGTCGCAGTAATGACGTGGAAAACTTGGGGAATAACTCAAATATATTCCTCTACAATATATTATTCCTTACCCCACGTCTCATATAGTAAAAGCTACAAAGCACCAAGGTACTTTCACTTTCTGTATCCAAATATATTCGAGTTATTCCCCAAGTTTTCCACGTCATTACTGTGACCCCTGACGCAGGTGCTAGTCACCGAAACACGGCCCGTGTCGGGTCTTTTTGTCAAGGCTCATTCATTAAAGAACCGTGTTCCATTTTTAAAGGCCCGTGGTGCTGTTTTTTTTTGGTTTGAAGCCTTTGTTATAACCATGAAGTGGTTATCAATGGCATGCAAACTCCTTGCCTGATTCCATTCTTTTAGAGCCATGGGTGTTTTTCTCCTCCAAGCTTTCCAGGGAGATAACGGGGCGAGTTTGCAACAAAGAATATGTCCTTGGATGAAGTAATCTTGCAAAGCTCAGCAGTACTTTTCCTTTGCATGAAAGCTGGATTCTAATAGCTATTCAGGTCACAGGCTGTAGAATCCATATTGTTATAAGAATGGTTCAGGCTTGTATAGGCCAAGACCAGCAAAGGTGAGTTCTTTTGGAGGGCGGTGTTAAAAAATGACCGGCCCCAGGTGTCAACTACCCTAGGTACGCCACTGATAGTACCCGAGAGGGCGTTTGCAGACTCCGGTGTGAACAAATACAAAGTGATGTTGTGGTAAGATAAAGTTCATGTGGCACAGCCACATTAGGGCATCGTATAACGGAAGAGTTGTGGTACGTCCATTACATACTTCAGTTTTGTTGTGTTGCAGCTATCGGGCCGGGTATACCTTTTTAAACAGGTTAGTTTTTAGTGTTTTCCGGACGTTTAGGTGATCGTACGTAGTTTTCAAGGCTTTTGGTAATGCATTCCACAGTTGTGTGCTAATGTAGGAAAAACTGGACGCGTAAGTTGATTTGTATTTGAGTCCTTTGCAGCTTGGGTAGTGCAGATTTAGGTATGTTCGTGTTGATTCGGATGTGTTTTTAGTTGGTAGGTCGATCAAGACTATTAGCAGGGTGGTGAGCCATTGCCTACCCACACATCTTTTTGTCATATTAAAATAGCAAATAGTGCTTGTTATTATGTCTGTGAAATTTAATGCAAGCTAATAGCTTTAGCTTTGCCATTTACTGCTATATTAGTAATGACTTAGAAAATAAGTACATAAGTACATAAGTACATAAGTAGTGCCATACTGGGAAAGACCAAAGGTCCATCTAGCCCAGCATCCTGTCACCGACAGTGGCCAATCCAGGTCAAGGGCACCTGGCACGCTCCCCAAACGTAAAAACATTCCAGACAAGTTATACCTAAAAATGCGGAATTTTTCCATTTAATAGCGGTCTATGGACTTGTCCTTTAGGAATCTATCTAACCCCTTTTTAAACTCCGTCAAGCTAACCGCCCGTACCACGTTCTCCGGCAACGAATTCCAGAGTCTAATTACACGTTGGGTGAAGAAAAATTTTCTCCGATTCGTTTTAAATTTACCACACTGTAGCTTCAACTCATGCCCTCTAGTCCTAGTATTTTTGGATAGCGTGAACAGTCGCTTCACATCCACCCGATCCATTCCACTCATTATTTTATACACTTCTATCATATCTCCCCTCAGCCGTCTCTTCTCCAAGCTGAAAAGCCCTAGCCTTCTCAGCCTCTCTTCATAGGAAAGTCGTCCCATCCCCACTATCATTTTCGTCGCCCTTCGCTGTACCTTTTCCAATTCTACTATATCTTTTTTGAGATACGGAGACCAGTAATTCAGCTTATTAGCAATTCAAAAATAGGAAAACTTTACACCCAAAGGGCCCTGTTTACTAAGGTGCGCTAGCGTTTTTAGTGTGCACAAAATTAGCACTCGCTAACTGTGTAGGCAGGCCATTCTGCTTATTTTCGAACGAGAAGGCCGGCCATCTTCTGACACACATTGGGAGATGGCCAGCCATCTCCTAAACCTGGCCAAATTGGTATAATCGAAAGCCGATTTTGGCCGGCTTCAACTGCTTTCCGTCGTGGGGCCGGCCAAAGTTCAAAGGGGCATGTCGGCAGTGTACCGAAGGCGGGACAGGGGCGTGGTTAAGAGATGGCCGGCTTCGGCCGATAATGGAAAAAAAAAAGCCAGCCCTGACGAGCATTTGGCCGACTTCACTTGGTTCCTTTTTGTTCACGACCAAGCATCAAAAAGGTGCCCCAACTGACCAGATGACCACTGGAGGGAATCGGGGATGACCTCCCCTTACTCCCCCAGTGGTCACCAACCCCCTCCCACCCTAAAAAAAAAATTAAAAAATTATTTTTTTGCCAGCCATGACAGCAGTTTGCAGGTCCCTGGAGCAGTTTTAGTGGGTGCAGTGGACTTCAGGCAAGTGGACCCAGGCCCACCCCCCCCTACCTGTTACACTTGTGCTGGTAAATGTGAGCCCTCCAAAACCCACCCGAAACCCACTGTACCCATTTGTAGGTGAACCCACTGTACCCATTTGTAGGTGCCCCCCTTCGCCCCTTAGGGCTATGGTAGCGGTGTACAGTTGTGGGGAGTGGGTTTTGGGGGGCTCAGCTCACACTGCAGTGCCCCCTAGGGTGCCTGGTTGGTGTCCTGGCATTTGAGGGGGACCAGTGCACTGCAAATGCTGGCTCCTCCCACGACCAAATGCCTTGGATTTGGCTGGGTTTGAGATGGCCGGCCTCGGTTTCCATTATCAGCAAAAACCGAGGCCGGCCATCTCTAAGTCCGGCGATCTCAACATTTCAGTTGACCAAAATGTTGAGATTTGGCCGGCCCCGACCGTATTATCGAAACGAAAGATGGGCGCCCATCTTGTTCGATAATACGGTTGGCTCCGCCCCTTCTTGGGGCCGTCCCCAGAGATGGCCGCCCTTATAGATGGGTGCCCCCGTTCGATTATGGCCCTCCATAGGAATATTATAGGCGCCTACGCAGATAGCACGTGCTAATGGTTAGCGCAGGCTAAAAACACTAGCACACCTCTAGCGCGGCTTTGTAAATGGGGCCCAAAGTTTCACAAAACAAAACATTTTGCAAAATGTAATTTCACCTCTGGAGATTATTCAAATAGGTCATTTTCCCATTCTATGCCTGTGGAAGGAAAAGCTTTATTGAATAGAAGCCCAAGGCTTTTAAACATAGCTATTAATTGCTTTGTATTGCAAACTTCTCCTTTTGACCTACAAGTGCATCCACATTCCGCAGCTCCTCAGTACCTTTCCGCTCTCATCTCTCCCTACACTCCTCCCCGTGAACTCCGTTCGCTGGGTAAATGTCTCCTGTCGTCCCCCTTCTCTCCCACTGCTAACTCCCGGCTCCGTTCCTTCTATCTCGCTGCTCCCTATGCCTGGAATAGACTCCCTGAGCCAGTACGTCAGGCTCAGTCTCTGGCTGTCTTCAAGTCTAGGCTTAAAGCCCACCTCTTTGCTACTGCTTTCGACTCCTAACCATGACTCTCTTACTCAACACCCTCACTTATCACCCCTACCACTGCAATTTCCCCACCCCCTAGCTGTCTGTTTGTCTGTCCAATTTAGATTGTAAGCTCTGTTGAGCAGGGACTGTCTTTTCATGTTCATTTGTACAGCGCTGCGTAAATCTAGTAGCGCTATAGAAACGTTTAATAGTAGTAGTAGTAGTAGTAGTAATGGTACCTGGTAGCCCATAATACTCCCGCTGCAGTCAGATAGCTTTTTCCACCTGATCTCCTTGCTCGTTTTACTCCATGAATCAATTTCAGGTTTTTCTGGCACTAGGAGAAAAGGAAATCACAGTGCAATGAGGGGGGTTTAGGATATGGGCTGCCACTGGTAGCAGATGGGAAGAAGCGTTCTCTAACAAGTGTAAAGGAGCATGAGAAGCACTTGTGTATTGCGGCATTTGTTATTTTCTGCATACATTACATCCAGGGCTTTTTTTGAGGGGGTACTCGGGGGTACTGAGTACCGGCACCTTTTCCATTGTCTGCTAAAATTGACCCATGGACCCCAAGTTTTAATGAAAGAGCTCAGATGCTACACACCAATTCTGCGTTTCCATAGCTTCTGTGACTGGTTGCAGGGGGCCTGGCTATTGTGGGGTGGGTCCCTCAGTGATTACCCCCACCCCTGAAGGGTGGTCTAGCATTTGAATACTGGCACCTTTTCCATTGTCTGCTAAAATCGACCCATGGTCCCCAAGTTTTAATGAAAAAGCTCAGGCTCTACACACCAATTCTGCCTTGTCATAGATTCTGTGACTGGTTGCAGGGGGCCTGGCTATTGTGGGGAGGGTCCCTCAGTGATCATCCCACCCCTGAAGGGTGGCCTAACATTTGAGTACCGGCACCTTTTCCATTGCTAAAATCGACCCATGGACCCCAAGTTTTAATGAAAGAGCTCAGGCTCTACACATCAATTCTGCCTTGTCATAAGGTTCTGTGACTGGTTGCAGGGGGCCTGGCTATTGTGGGGTGGGTCCCTTAGTGATCATCTCGCCCCTGAAGGGTGGCCTAGCATTTCAATACTGGCACCTTTTCCATTGTCTGCTAAAATCGACCCATGGTCCCCAAGTTTTAATGAAAAAGCTCAGGCTCTACACACCAATTCTGCCTTGTCATAGATTCTGTGACTGGTTGCAGGGGGCCTGGCTATTGTGGGGTGGGTCCCTTAGTGATCATCTCGCCCCTGAAGGGTGGCCTAGCATTTCAATACTGGCACCTTTTCCATTGTCTGCTAAAATCGACCCCATGGTCCCCAAGTTTTAATGAAAAAGCTCAGGCTCTACACACCAATTCTGCCTTGTCATAGATTCTGTGACTGGTTGCAGGGGGCCTGGCTATTGTGGGGTGGGTCCCTTAGTGATCATCTCGCCCCTGAAGGGTGGCCTAGCATTTCAATACTGGCACCTTTTCCATTGTCTGCTAAAATCGACCCATGGTCCCCAAGTTTTAATGAAAAAGCTCAGGCTCTACACACCAATTCTGCCTTGTCATAGATTCTGTGACTGGTTGCAGGGGGCCTGGCTATTGTGGGGAGGGTCCCTCAGTGATCACCCCACCCCTGAAGGGTGGTCTAGCATTTGAGTATGGGCACCTCTTTTGCTAGAACGCATTGGATAAAAGGGACCCATGTGTAGGTGATCAGGCCATTGTGACATCACTGATGAGGTTGGCTGTTAACCATTGGTGGAATGAGGCATTATTACATCACATTATCAAAAGTGAGCCAAGTATAGAGCAATCAAGCTAATTACAAGTTAACAGTAAAATAACATGTCTTAACAATAGCTCATGTTGATAAGCCCCCTAAATGAAAGAAAAAAGAAATGCCTGCAGAAATCAAAATCACTACTACATGTGATAAAAGCAGGGCTTTTTTGGAGGGGGTACTTGGGGGTACTGAGTACCGGCACCTTTTCCATCGTCTGCTAAAATTGACTCATGGACCCCAAGTTTTAATGAAAGAGCTCAGGCGCTACACACCAATTCTGCGTTTCCATAGCTTCTGTGACTGGTTGCAGGGGGCCTGGCTATTGTGGGGAGGGTCCCTCAGTGATCACCCCACCCCTGAAGGGTGGTCTAGCATTTGAGTATGGGCACCTCTTTTGCTAGAACGCATTGGATAAAAGGGACCCATGTGTAGGTGATCAGGCCATTGTGACATCACTGATGAGGTTGGCTGTTAACCATTGGTGGAATGAGGCATTATTACATCACATTATCAAAAGTGAGCCAAGTATAGAGCAATCAAGCTAATTACAAGTTAACAGTAAAATAACATGTCTTAACAATAGCTCATGTTGATAAGCCCCCTAAATGAAAGAAAAAAGAAATGCCTGCAGAAATCAAAATCACTACTACATGTGATAAAAGCAGGGCTTTTTTGGAGGGGGTACTTGGGGGTACTGAGTACCGGCACCTTTTCCATCGTCTGCTAAAATTGACTCATGGACCCCAAGTTTTAATGAAAGAGCTCAGGCGCTACACACCAATTCTGCGTTTCCATAGCTTCTGTGACTGGTTGCAGGGGGCCTGGCTATTGTGGGGAGGGTCCCTCAGTGATCACCCCACCCCTGAAGGGTGGTCTAGCATTTGAGTATGGGCACCTCTTTTGCTAGAACGCATTGGATAAAAGGGACCCATGTGTAGGTGATCAGGCCATTGTGACATCACTGATGAGGTTGGCTGTTAACCATTGGTGGAATGAGGCATTATTACATCACATTATCAAAAGTGAGCCAAGTATAGAGCAATCAAGCTAATTACAAGTTAACAGTAAAATAACATGTCTTAACAATAGCTCATGTTGATAAGCCCCCTAAATGAAAGAAAAAAGAAATGCCTGCAGAAATCAAAATCACTACTACATGTGATAAAAGCAGGGCTTTTTTGGAGGGGGTACTTGGGGGTACTGAGTACCGGCACCTTTTCCATCGTCTGCTAAAATTGACTCATGGACCCCAAGTTTTAATGAAAGAGCTCAGGCGCTACACACCAATTCTGCGTTTCCATAGCTTCTGTGACTGGTTGCAGGGGGCCTGGCTATTGTGGGGTGGGTTCCTCAGTGATCACCCCACCCCTGAAGAGTGGCCTTAGCATTTGAGTACCGGCACCTTTTTTACTAGAAAAAAACACACTGATTACATCCCAACATTTGCCATGAAATCTCACAGTTAAATGCACTTATGTCTGCACATGTTGTCCATTAGATTGTAAGCTCCTTTGAGCAGGGACCGTCCTTCTTTGTCAAACTGTACAGCGCTGCGTAACCCTAGTAGCGCTTTAGAAATGTTAAGTAGTAGTAGTAATATGTAACCAATACCATTCAAAGAGAAATGTAGTCAAAGATTTTCATTCCGGCCTAGATATGCTCAGAATTAGGTCAAAGACCAGGGGGTCTTTTTACTAAAGCTTTGCTTGAGTTATCTGCAGCAGGGACCATTTTATTCCTATGGGCTCTACTGCAAATAACTCCAGCTAAGCTTTAGTAAAAGACCCCTTCAGTCTTCATTTGTAAGTTATTTACTGTTAGGCTGGGAGAACTACAGCCCAAACCACAGTAGAGATAATGTCTTAGTGCTACTTTCTTGACAGATAAGGTAGTGATACCCACTTCCAGGCTTGCAAAGTACTGCAGGTAGAAATAAACGGATAATAATGCAGAAGCAGGTACTCACAGTTGGGACTAGAGTTAACTCCATTCCATATATCCAGCACGGATGTACAGTAGATCTGCTCCTTCAGTAAACAAACCACACACTTGAAACCAGTGTAGTGGGCTAGGAGAATACTCCTTAATGATTTTTGACTGATTAACTCAGCTTCTTGACATCCTTGTTAATGCAGCTTCAGGAGCACCCATATAATGAAGATTTGCGTGAGCCTGGGGGCTAGGGATACCCCAGTCGTCAGAACAAGCAGCCTGCTTGTCCTTGGAGAAAATGAAGATACATACCTGTAGCGGGTATTCTCCGAGGACAGCAGGCTGATTGCTCTCACGACTGGGGTATCCCTAGCCCCCAGGCTCACGCAAAACAACAAAGAAAGGTCAATTGGGCCTCGCAACGGCAAGGACATAACAAGGATTGACCTACGAACTAAAACATCTAACAGAGTGCAGCCTGAAACAGAATAAAAATGGGCCTAGGGGGGGTGGAGTTGGATTCTAAACCCCAAACAGATTCTGCAGCACTGACTGCCCAAACCGACTGTCGTGTCGGGTATCATGCTGAAGGCATTAGTGAGATGTGAATGTGTGGACTGATGACCACGTCGCAGCCTTGTAAATCTCTTCTATAGTGGCTGACTTCAAGTGGGCCACTGACGCAGCCATGGCTCTAACACTATGAGCTGTGAAATGACCCTCAAGAGTCAGCCCAGCTTGGGCATAAGTGAAGGAAATGCAATCTGCTAGCCAATTGGAAATGGTGCGTTTCCCGACTGCGACTCCCCTTCTGTTGAGATCAAAAGAAACAAACATTTGGGAGGACTGTCTGAAGGGGCTTGTCTGCTCCACATAAAAGGCCAATGCTCTCTTGCAGTCCAAGGTGTGCAACGTTCAGCAGGGCGGATATGAGGACAGGGAAAAAATGTTGGCAAGACAATTGACTGGTTCAGATGGAACTCTGACACCACCTTCGGCAAGAACTTAGGGTGCACGGAGGACTACTCTGTTGTGATGAAACTTGAGATAAGGAGCATGAACTACCAAGGCTTGAAGCTCACTGACTCTACGAGCTGAAGTAACAGCCACCAAGAAAATGACCTTCCAGGTCAAGTACTTCAGATGGCAGGAATTCAGTGGCTCAAAAGGAGGCTTCATCAGCTGGGTGAGAACGACGTGGAGATCCCATGACACTGGTGGAGGTTTGACAGGGGGCTTTGACAAAAGCAAACCTCTCATGAAGTGAACAACTAAAGGCTGTCCTGAGATAGGCTTACCCTCTACACAGCGATGATAAGCACTAATCGGGCTAAGATGAACCCTTACTGAGTTGGTTTTAAGACCAGACTCTGATAAGTGTAGAAGGTATTCAAGCAGGGTCTGTGTAGGACAAGAGCAAGGATCTAAGGCCTTGCTATCACACCAGACGACAAACCTCCTCCATTTGCAAGAGTAACACTGCTTCGTGGAATCTTTCCTGGAAGCAAGCAAGACTCGGGAGACACCCTCAGAGAGACCCAAGGAAGCGAATTCTACGCTCTCAACATCCAGGCCATGAGAGCCAGAGACTGGAGGCTGGGATGCAGAAGCGCCCCCTCATTCTGAGTGATGAGGGTTGGAAAACACTCCAATCTCCAGGGTTCTTCGGAGGACAACTCCAGAAGAAGAGGGAACCAAATCTGACATGGGAGCTATCAGTCTTGCTTGAGTTTCAACAAATTCTTCCCCACCAGAGGTATGGGAGGATATGCATACAGAAGGCCCTTCCCCCAATAAAGGAGAAAGGCATCCGACGCTAGTCTGTCGTAAGCCTGAAGTCTGGAACAGAACTGAGGGACCTTGTGATTGATCTGAGTGGCAAAAAGATCCACCGAGGGGGTGCCCCACTCTCGGAAGATCTTGCGAACCATGCCAGAGTTGAGAGACCACTCGTGAGGTTGCATAATCCTGCTCAACCTGTCGGCCATACTGTTGTTTACACCTGGCAGATACGTGGCTTGGAGAAACATGCCATGACGGCGAGCCCAAAGCCACATCTGGACGGCTTCCCGACACAGGGGGCGAGATCTGGTGCACCCCTGCTTGTTGATGTAATACATCGCAACCTGATTGTCTGTCTGAATTTGGATTGGATGATATGATTGGACAGCCGATCTCTGAAAACCTTTAGAGCATTCCAGACCGCTCACAACTCCAGAAGATTGATCTGAAGACCTCTTTCCTGGAGGGACCAAAGTCCTTGAGTGTGGAGCCCATCGATATGGGCTCCCCACCCTAGGAGGGATGCATCCGTTGTCAGCACTTTTTGAGGCTGAGGAATTTGAAAAGGACGTCCCAAGGTCAAATTGGATCGAATTGTCCACCATTGAAGGGATTTGTGAAAATCGGTGGAAAGCTGGATTGCATCCTCTAGATTCCCTGCAGTTTGAGACCACTGGGAAGCTAGGGTCCATTGAGCTGATCTCATGTGAAGGCGAGCCATGGGTGTCACATGAACTGTGGAGGCCATGTGTCCTAGAAGTCTCAACATCTGCTGACCTGTGATCTGCTGAGACGCCCTGGCCATGGAAACTAGAGAAAGAAGATTATCCGCTCTCACTTCTGGAAGATAGGCACGAGCCGTCTGTGAGTCCAGCAGAGCTCCTATAAATTCCAGTTTCTGAACAGGGAAAAGATGGGACTTGGGGTAATTTATAACAAACCCGAGTAGTTCCAGCAGTTGAATAGTCATCTGCATGGACTGTAGAGCTCCTGCCTCTGAGGTGTCTTCACCAGCCAATCGTCGAGACCAGTGTAGTTGGTTTGAGTATTCTCCAGGGAACAGCTAGACCCAAGGTGGAGAAAAAGGTAAAAGCATTTCTAGTGGCTAGACGTGAAGGGTAGAACATCCCAAATTGCACCCCGAGAAGATGAAGCAGAGGCCTCAAAGCAAGCATATACTTCCTTGCTTTAGCGGTGTCAGGAGCCAAGTCCTGCAAGATGGTAATCTTTGCGTCTTTCCAGGATATGTTGCACAGCGATTTGGTTTAGTTAGTATGGCTAGAGTTTGAGGGTATCTGAGCACTTTCAGCAAGAAAGGATGTAACTCTTAGAACAAGGTATGATGTCGCATCGGGACACACTGTGTGCACACTCGACTTCAAACTGTTGGTGGAAAGTTAAACCAAGCAGCAAGGGGACCAGCTTTACAATAAATGGTACCAGGTCAGTACCTTCCGCTCCCTTCTGCAACTCTGATTGTTGGCATTCTCCAGATCTTGAGAGATCCTATGAGTTTCACTTGTTACTGTAAATCCTGTATATCCACTTCATTCTTCTACACACTAACATCCAGCATATCTTGTTGCTCGCTAAGAGTACCCAGATTTTCTTTAATGTTTGCTACGGCTTCCTTCAAATCTATAATAGCAAGGGAACTATCGCGCATCATATTTAATTTGTGCTAGATCTGCCATGATAGGATCTAAGAGCTCCGATGTCTCCCACAGTGTTGCTACCTTGATAGGAATTGGCAGGTCTGGTTTAGAGTGTTTATTGCACACACCGGGTGGAAATAGAGCATCAGTTTTCCCATTCTTAGCTCCCGCCATGTTCCCTCACTTAAATTGATAGTGCAAAGCCTAATAAAGTGCCAGAAGTCAAGAAGCAGAAACTAAACAGCACCGGAGCAACTGTCCTAGGCAGCCATCATGGATCCGAGGCAGACTGGAAGTCCTCGGGACTGCTGCTTTTTAACATATTTACAAATGATCTAGAGATTGGAATGACTAGTGATGTAATTTATTTGCTGATGACAGAAAGTTATTCAAAGTTGTTAAATCGCAAGAGGATTGTGAAAAATTGCAAGAGGACCTTAAGAGACTGGACAATTGGGCATCCATATGGCAGATGGCGTTTAATGTGAGCAAGTGCAAAGCGATGAATGTAGAAAAGAGGAACACAAACCATAGCTACGTGATGCAAGGTTCCATTCCTGTTCAGAAGGAATGGATCCTAAGGAGCTTAGCCGAGATTGGGTGGCAGAGCTGGTGGCGGGAGGCGGGGAATAGTGCTGGGCAGACTTATACGGTCTGTGCCAGAGCCGGTGGTGGGAGGCGGGGCTGATGGTTGTGAGGCGGGCATAGTGCTGGGCAGACTTACACGGTCTGTGCCCTGAAAAGGACAGGTACAGTACAAATCAAGGTAAGGTATACACAAAAAGTAGCACATATGAGTTTATCTTGTAGGGCAGACTGGATGGACCATGCAGGTCTTTTTCTGCCGTCATTTACTATGTTACTATGTTACATTACGAGTCACCACCCAGGAAAAGGATCTAGGTGTTATAGTTGATGACACGTTGGGCTAAGAAAGCAAATAGAATCTTATAGTAGGAATTAGAAAAGGAATGGAAAACAAAACTGAGAATGTTATAGTATCTTTGTATCACTCCAGGGTGTGACCGCACCTTGAATGCTGTGTGTAGTTCTGGTCACTGCATCTCAAAAAATAAATAGCAGAATTAGAAAAGGTACAGAAAATGATATAGGGGAAGGGATGACTTCCCTTTGAGGAAAGGCTAGGGCTCTTCAGCTTGGAGAAGAGATGGCTGAGGGGAGATATGATAGAGGTATATAAGATACTGAGTGTAGTGGAACATGTAGGCACTTGTTTACTCTTTCCAAAAATACTAGGACTAGGGGACATGTAGCTACTGAGAAGTTACTAAGCAGTACATTTAAAACAAATCGGAGAAAACATTTCTTCACTCAATGAGTAATTAAACTCTGGAATTCATTGCCAGAGAATGTGGTAAAAGCAGTTAGGTTAGTAGGGTTTAAAAAAGGTTTGGATAGTTTTCTAAAAGAAAAGTCCACAAGCCATTATTAAAATGGACTTGGGGAAAATCCACTGCTTATTTCTAGGATAAGCAGCACAAAATGTATTGTACAGTTGTGGGATCTTGCCAGGTACTTGAAATCTGGATTGGCCACTGTTGGAAACAGGGTACTGGGCTTGATGGACCTTCAGTCTGTCCCAGTCTGGCAATGCTTATGTTCTTAATATTCACAGGATAGGAGAGGCTTATTGTGAAAAACATGAGGAGGACTTTTTGGTCATAAGTCTAGTGTGGTGGAATTCTTTTCCTCAGGAAGTGAGGCTGAAAGGATTATCTACTATTTCAGGGCCATGGTGAGATGGATTTTGATTACACTTTTTCAGTAATAGTTCAAGATGAGTTCATACTCACGTACATTATTTTGGCAGACATCTTTGGTCATTGACTGATGTGACTAGAACAGAAAGGTGGAATGTGTATAGGGATATATGTTGAAAGATTGTTAGTGGGGCTATTGCTGTATGTGATCAAGGGTTGGGGGAATCACAATGGTAGGGGAGGGGAAGGGAGAGTCATAAAAAGCAGCAATACATAAAGTCAAAGAAAAAAATGCAGTCCAAATTCTGTGTGAAAAAAAAAACTCAACTCTGCTAGAAATATTTCTACATTAAGCACTGATGCAAAATTTCATCAAGTGTAGACATTGCACCAAGGCATGTACCTCCACATAGGACCAAATTTTCGGGACATTTTCATGAATTCAGTTAAGGATTCAATTAAATACAGACAATAAATACACATAAAATCCATTAATAAACGTAGGGATCCTTTTACTAAGCTGTGGTAAAAACTGGCCTTAGTGCACCATTGTGTGGGTTTTCCCCAGGCACTAAGGTTATTTTTACCACAGCCGTAAAATGGCCGATTTTCTATTTTTAGTATTTATGGCGATCGCCATTACGGTATAATGTAAGCCACATTGAGCCTGCAAATAGGTGGCAAAATGTGGGATACAAATGCAACAAATAAATAAATAAATAAATATGCGGACAAACATTTTTAAACATTACTGCGTGAGCACTTATCGATAGCCAGTTTGTAGGCAGTAAGGGCTCACGTGGTATTCCCGCGCTAACCAGTTCATGCAGTAATGTAGCTGCGCTGTTTAGTGCAGGAACACCCACTCTCCACCCCCAACACGACCCCTCTAAAAAATATATTTTAGCACACAGCATGAGCTGATTTGGCAGTTACCACAGGACGCCTGAGCATGTCCCACGTTATGCCTAATGCAGCTTAGTAAAAGGGCCACTAAATATTTTAAAGAAAAAGAAAATAATACGCTTTCTCAAGTCCACAGTGCTTTTCTTTGAGATTCCCTGCTCCATAGTTTTCTAGTGACCCTTCCTCTTACATTGTGGAATATCTAATTATCATCTGTACGTGCTCAGAGTGGGAACAGAGCTTGTGGTGCAGAGATTAGTTCTATCTCTGTCAGTCACGACAACCTACAAACATACTCTTACCTGTCTCATTAGTACGGACTCCTTGTGTAGTTTTTAGACGGACGCTTTTCTCTTTTTTTAATCCATAGAGGGTAATGTCATACTTAGAGAATGGATGTAGGGAGCTGCAGACAAACGTTTCTTTGTCCTTCTTTGCACATCTATTTACATTTTTATATTTTTGGCACCTTTCATCAGTGCGAGGAACTGGTTGATAGTATGCAAAAATTGACCAATCAGATGAACAGTAATTGGGAGAATTACAAGCCAATCTCAGTGTGATGCTGGTGGGTGAAGTCTCCAGGACACGTGTTGTGACTCGAATTTCTGTAAAATGACGAGCATTATTTACACAATCAGTTCTCAGAATTTATCAAATATAAAATGTTTTCACAAGCTATTTTCTAAGATATCTCTCTCTATAACAAAGTCTGACCTTTTAAGAACTGCCAGTGCATGAAAAGGGAAGAATCAAGACCAAGCTTGAACTGCTAACTTCAGGGAGACTAGTGGGGTAGAGAGGACAGTGACATTAATAACATGCCCTTTCTCTCCCACTCCCCCACCCCCCAAATTTTACAAATAGCACAGGAGAGAGCGCTAATAAGAGTAGAGTCAGTTATTACACACATACATTTAGAAAACATAGTGGTCCTTTTATTAAATTGTGGTAAAACATGGCCTTTGTGCAACATGGTGAAGGTTTTTCCCATGCACTAAGGTCATTTTTACCACAGCAGTAAAATGGCCAATTTGATATACCACCTTAAACTAATGGGTAGATCTAGACAGTATACAATAAAAAACACAAGTAAGCATAAAAGAAAAGAACTACAATAATTTGACAGGAAAGCAATTCACATTCATTCATTTACAAGTTAAAAGATAGCAAAGGAAAGGTAAAAAGGGGAGGGATTGGATGAAAGGTACAGGGAGATGTATAGGATGTAACAAAGAGGAGAGATGGGAAAGTTGATCCTGTAGCAGCAAGACTCCCTATGAGGTACTGAAGGCCTGACGGAAGAGCCATGCCTTTATGGCTGGTTTGAATTTCTTATATGAGGTTTCGGCTCTAACTTCATGAGGAAGGGAATTCCAGTAAAATGGGGCAGGAATTAAAATGCACAGTGTCTCATGGTTTCATGTATGGCCTGTTTGGGGTTAGGGAGGACCAAACGATAATCATTCAAAGATCAAAGCAAACGCATTGGTGAATAAGGAATAGTAAAGTTAGAAAAGTATTGTGGAAGACCTATCTGAAAAGCTTTGAAAGTTAAGGTCAAAAGCTTATGGATTATTTTTTTAAATCATTTATTTATATTTTTTTCATTTTACAAGAGTTACTTGCAAACAGTAATACAGAGATGACTGCACATTAATACAAGATAAGAAGAAAACAATCCCAACTAGATATATGGATTATATACAATCTTTCTCTTTCTTAGACCACAAAGTGAAGAAAAATAAGGAGAGTGAAATAAGACAAGGAGATCAATTAAACAGTAAACAGAAAAAAAGAAAACATGGTATTAACCTGATTATCCCCAGATATTACTCATCTAATTCATTATTCCACATTGATCATCTGGTTGGCTTCTTCAAGACCAAATACGGTGTATAGTCAATTCATTTCATTGAGAACATACTTATTGTCCAGATTTTAGTTAGAAAAAATACATCTGATTACATTCTCTCTTCATGAAAGGCTACAGAGGAAATTGGAGGGTCATGGGATAGGAGGAAATGTCCTATTGTGGATTAAAAACTGGTTGAAGGATAGGAAACAGAGAGTGGGTTAAATGGGCAGTATTCACAATGAAGAAGGGTAGTTAGTGGGGTTCCTCAGGGGTCTGTGCTAGGACTGCTGCTTTTTAACATATTTATAAATGATTTAGAGATGGGAGTAACTAGCGAGGTAATTAAATTTGCTGATGACACAAAGTTATTCAAAGCCGTTAACTCGCGACAGGATTGTGAAAAATTACAGAAGGACCTTACGAGACTGGGAGACTGGGCGGCTAAATGGCAGATGACGTTTAATGTGAGAAAGTGCAAGGTGATGCATGTGGGAAAAAAGAACCTGAATTATAGCTACATCATGCAAGGTTCCGCATTAGGAGTTACAGACCAAGAAAGGGATCTGGGTGTCGTCGTTGATAATACACTGAAACCTTCTGCTGTGTGCTGCTGCGGCTAGGAAAGCGAATAGAATGTTGGGTATCATTAGGAAAGGTATGGAAAACAGGTGTGAAGATGTTATAATGCCGTTGTATCGCTCCATGGTGCGACCGCACCTTGAGTATTGTGTTCAATTCTGGTTGCCGCATCTAAAAAAAGATATAGTAGAATTGGAAAAGGTGCAGCGAAGGGCGATGAAAATGATAGCGGGGATGGGACGACTTCCCTATGAAGAAAGACTAAAGAGGCTAGAGCTTTTCAGCTTGGAGAAGAGACGGCTAAGGGGAGACACGATAGAGGTATATAAAATATTGAGTGGAGTGGAACAGGTGGATGTGAAACGTCTGTTCACGCTTTCCAAAAATACTAGGACTAGAGGGCATGCGATGAAACTACAGTGTAGTAAATTTAAAACAAATCGGAGAAAAGGTTTCTTCTCCCAACGCATAATTAAACTCTGGAATTCGTTGCCAGAGAACGTGGTGAAGGCGGTTAGCTTGGCAGAGTTTAAAAAGGGGTTAGACAGTTTCCTAAAGGACAAGTCCATAAACCACTACTAAATGGACTTGGGAAAAATCCACAATTCCAGGAATAACATGTATAGAATGTTTGTATGTTTGGGAAGCTCGCCAGGTGCCCTTGGCCTGGATTGGCCGCTGTTGTGGACAGGATGCTGGGCTCGATGGACCTTTGGTCTTTTCCCAGTGTGGCAGAAATTATTTAACAATACATATACTTAAGTCTCTAATTCAAATCCCACTGATTAAAGCAATCCCAGTTTTCACAGGCTTCACTCCTTTCGAAGTAATAATTAAGGAAATATTTCTGAGGAAAACTTTAGGAGTCATACCTGGAACTCTGGGAAAAACAATAATCTCGACATTAATGTAATATATGGTAACATATATTAAATGGTTTTTTCCTGGGGCTCTGGGAGGGCTGTTCCAGGGTTTTGGTGGATGGTGTTGGCTGGAAAAGGTTTAAAGTTAGTTTGGGAATTTTTAATGGAGTTAGCTGAAGAAAGTGTGAGATGTTTCTTAAATATGGTTTTATTTTTCAAGAAATAAACCATGATTAGGTGGGGATTGTACTATAAAAGTTTTCTTGCTGTTTTGGGTACAAGTCAGGTTAAAATTTACTTTGAAATTCTCTGTATAGGAAGTTTTGCATTTACTTCTATGGGGGAGGGAGATTCTAAACAGATCAGAGGAAAAAAAAACAGTCTTTAGCTGACAAGCTGATTGGTTGAGTGATGTCAGATGTTCCTCTAGGAGGGGTGAGTTGCCAGGGAGACTGGGTGACAGCGTTGCCAGATGGGCGGGTTGTGGTTTTTTGGGCTCGTTTTCTTTTTTCGGTGCGGGTTTTGGGCGGTTTTTCGGCCGGCGGGGGGTAGGGCTAATGGCGACAGAGGCGGGGTTTGTGACGTTTTGGGCAGGGTTTGTTGACGTATTGGGCGGGGCGATGACGGTGGGGGCGGGGTGATGATGGAAGGGGTGGGGCTGATGACGGCAGGGGCGGGGTGATGACGGAAGAGGCGGGGTTGATGAAGGCGGGGGTGGGGGTGATGACGGAAGGGGCGGGGGTGATGACGTAGGGGGTGGGGTGTGTGCGGTTTTTGGGCGGGTTTTGTGTGGGAATTTTTTTTTTTATATGGCAACCTTGCTGGGTGAGCTGAAGACACGTTTGCTGGGTGTGTGAAACCTAAGGAATAAAAGTCTATTTTATGAGTTTAAAGTGAAATGTGACATTGAAAAAGGATACTTTGATATTGAAAGTGAGCTGAGGTGAGTGTGAATGTTCCAGTGTAGCACTGAATTTCAAGGGAAAAAACAGTTGAGACACAGGAGTGTGGGAGACAGTGATTTCTGCTGGTAGGGAAGGGAGTTAGAGCAGCCAAGATCAGGGTTGCCAGGTGGAAAATTTTTTTCCCACCCAATCCAGCCTAAAAACAGCCCAAAACCCGCCCAAACTCAAACCCCGCCCCTGACACCCCCGCCCCCGCCGTCATCACCCCCGCCCCCGCCGTCATCGGCCCCGCCTCCCTCATCATCGGCCCCGCCTCCCCGTCATCGGCCCCGCCCAGAATGCCACTAACCCCGCCCAAAACGTCACTAACCCCGCCCCCCGCGGCCAAAAAAAACCGCCTGAAAACCGCCCAAAAGAAAAAAAAGAAGCCCAAAAAACCGCGACCCACCGCAGGCAAAAATTTCCTGCGGCGGGTCGCGGAAAACCGCCCAATTGGGCGGTAAAACCGCCCACCTGGCAACACTGGCCAAGATTCTAAACCAAGCAGATAAGAAAAAAAAACAGTCTTTAGCTGACAAGCTGATTGGTTGAGTGATGTCAGATGTTCCTCTAGGGGGGGTGAGTTGCCAGGGAGACTGCTGAGCAGATAGAGCAGGGGAAGACTGGGAAAAGAAAAACGTATGCTGTGTGTCTGTGAAAAGTATGGATTTTGGGGTGTTTTTTTTTAGTGAAATAAGTGATTGGAAGAGTAATTTAGAGACAGGCTTATGTGTACAAGTTTAGAAGTGAGCATTTAAATAAACAGATTGCCTTTCTCATGGTTGTATTGTTGAGTACATTTGGGGGAAACTGGTGTGTTTGGGGTGAGAGAGAGCTGTACTAATAGAAAGCTGTGAGAAATTTTAAACCAAATTTAGTTTGGTTTGGAGTGAAACAGAGGTATGTCCCTGCATGCAGTGAATGGAATGGTTAAGTTCTAAGGGAATTTAAGGGACGATTGAAGGTGAATCTGTTATTTGGAGAAAGAAGCTATTAGGCTGTTTCTGTGGGGAAAGGTGGGTTGTTTGTGAGTGCTCTGAGTTCAGTGCAAGGTTGGAGATCAGGTGGCAGATTAAGCCCTGCGAGTGTGCTGTATTTTCAAAATAGATCTGATAGCTGTGTAGGGAAATGTTATGTTTTTATGTGAAGTCTGTGAGATGGAATGTTGAATTACTATTTGAATATGGAATGTGTTACTGTGTGAGATCCCTGAATGCAGTGCAAAAGTCTTCTCCTACAACAGTCTAGGGCAGTGATAGGCAACCTTTTGAGCTTGGTGTGTCAAAATTCGCCAAAAAACCGAGCATAACTCGGGTGGTGTGTCACTTCGAGAAAAAAACCATAATTTCGCGATATTTATAGTTTAAATAACAAAAATGTATAATTGTAATATATAACTGTATTTAATAAACCAAAACCTAATTATTTAACTTACCTGCTTAGTGACTTCTTTGTTCATCTGTCAGTCGGTTTCTTTTGTTGGTCTTGATATTATTTAACTTGTGTGGGGTGCCGTGAACTAAGATAAGTGAGGGGGAGGGGGAATTCTTTAACTAATCTGCCTATTAGTGACTTTTTTGTTGCTGAATTTCATTGGCTAAATCTTCAATTGAAGGTTGGTATTTTGTACACTTCAAGCCCAAGCAAGCGCTACTAACTTCATCTTTCAATCTGTTTCTTTTGTTGGTTTTGATATTATTTAACGCTGAGAATAAGGTTTCACAAAAGTACGTAGAGGGAAAAATTGTGAGTAAAGCCATTGCTATATTTTTCAGGGTGCTAAAAGTGTCTGGTAATCGGATCCAGGCACTCCAAATTTCCTGGTAACTCAGATATTCTCTTAATAATTGCATCTTTATTCTGCACATCATGAAATAGAACTGGTGCACATCTTAGGAGAGTTTCTTTAATAAATCCTCCCTCACTGAGTGCTTTTCCATGCTGAGCTATGGAGTGAGCAATGCTCAAACTTGCAGATGTTAAATTTGTAGAACCTTTTACAAATGTAAGGATGGAATTAGATTGGCTCTTATAAAAGTGTAGCTGCCTGGAAATGTATTCCTTCCTTTCATCCTCACTTTTTTTCAAGAGCTGGGAATGATTAGTTTCAAAATGTCTATTTATATTCCACGTTCTGCTTACTACCGTTTCAGTACATAGAACGCAAAATTATCTCTCATTTTTTTCTATAATGCCATACATCTCGGTCCATGTCTCTTGAAAGGGTCGGCTACTGCTACTACCACTTCCTTTACTTAACCTTGGTTTTTTATTTTTTGGGTTCTCCATCAGGGGGGCAGTGACAGAAGATAGAATTATAGATAGCCTGTTAGCCCTGCAGGCAATTAGGGGTTATCTAGCCTAACTGACCACCTTATGTAAATTAAGATGGCTGCCGCTATTTCTAATGGCGGGAAACGGCACCCATAGCACATGCCCTCGCCTCTTCCAGCCTCCCCCTCACCTATCTCAGTAATGATGGTCAATTAGAAATCCACGACACCCCAGAACAGTAGATTGGATGATGGTTGCTGTGGTTATGTGGTTGCTGGTAATGGCGATCACAGGGCCCTCAGAGATGCGTCCCCCACGGCATTCCGCTGCTCTCTGCTCCGCCGGCCGGACGTGAGGTCAAACGGCCGTGCAGGAGCCGGGGCAGAGGGAGCAGCAGGGAGGGAACGAGCGGAGGACTCGGAGGGAGCCAATAGGAGCGCACACGGGTAAACATGCACTGGGAGGGGGGTGTGATTTCGCCGGGGGGGGAGGTCGCGCTGCACCTTGGGGGGGGCGCATCGGCGATCCGCCCGGGTGTCAGCAAGGAATGCCGCTGCTTCTCTGTATGCGGCCACATGCAGCCGCGTGTCACCGAAAATGGCTACGTGTGTCAGTACTGACACGCGTGTCATAGGTTCGCCATCAGGGGTCTAGGGAAACAACAGTGAGAAATAGGTTTTGTAGTGAGAAAACCTTTAACTTATTTTATTTCAATTAGAGAGTGTGGCCACAGAATTGAGAACTGATTAATTGTCACCAGAGTGGAGTCCATTCCTGCACAAGCCAGGGAGTTTTAAGGTTTTGCATCTGGTTATTTTCTTTATAAGTGAGGTTTAGGGAGAAGAAATTGGTGAATTATCCTCTGCCGGATTTCCTGCTGAGCTCCAACGCAAGAAAGACTTCACCTAAATAAATTCAACCACAGCTAAGTGACATTTGCAATGGGTGTTGAAGGACATAAAGTTTTTTTTGTTTACAACATTTTAAGGGAAAACTAAAGAACAGAACAACATCAAATATTAAAAATCTATGCTTAAGTGTTCTGGGTTCAAGTGAGATCCTTGCACAAACATCCATAATACCTATAAAGATTCAAATTCTGACATCAATAGCAAGGAAAGAGTATTAAAACAAATATCTGATTTTGATAAAAAGACAATTTAAATATTTATCTGAAAAGGTTCTTTTCTGCCTTTTTAGGTGATTTTGTTGAAAGAAACAGAAAAAGTTAAGGGTATACATGTAAAACTACATTTGAATGTTGAATATGTTATTGCAGTTCTATTAAGCCACACACTAATTGTGAATTTGAGTTTATTTGAATGAAAATTTGCTTGCATTTGTATCCAATAAAGAAAAAGATAATTTGCATATCTGAAAGTTTGGTTTTTCCATTTCAGGAACAAATCCTAAATTTAGATTCTTTTCCTCCTTTATTCTTTGAGAGTAAAGGACGAGGTTAGTTTATTTGTTCCACTTCCTCGGCTGTGAGTGTGTGTTCCCTGGATATTTGCCACGACTACAAACATCAGGTATCTGGGAGCTCATCACTACAGTCCAGCCGAGAGGGGTGGTAACATTAATCATCCACAATAACATCCACCTTATCATTCAAAGTTTCTGGTCCATTATCATTTTCAGGATCATAACCACTTCTAGCTTGTGTAGAACGTCATTTATTATATCAATTTTTCACTCTCAAAGGGTTCAGTCAAATTGTCCATGTAACTCTCCAATAAGACTATATCTGAAACAAAGTTATTTACTACCACCGTCAGGTCCCGAAGCGCCTTCCAGATGGCATTCAATGTAACCTCCACGGAAGCCAAAACTCCAAGGTGATTTCTCTTGAGGTGTTTAGGAGTGGTTCCGCCGATTCGGGTTCTGCTGTAAACGTCTCCGTTTCAGCATATGCCTCTAACTCACTCCTCCACTCCTTTGGACATGGTGGTTGAATAATTCGGGAGCGATGGAGTTGTTTTTCCAGGTCCAAGAGCGTCGACGCTCCTTCGCCGGCGCTAATCAAAGGACTTGCCAACCCTTTCATCTGTGGGCAGTTCGATGCGCAGTGGTCCCGCACTTGCTGCTCAGGGGACAAAACGCTGGCCATCAGCGTCTGACCGCCGGTTGTTCCCTTCCTCTCAGTTAAGGAAAGTGCAATTGCGGAGAGGGAATTTACATAAAAAAGACAAAACTTCAGAGGGCAGCTGGGCCGCTGGGCATATGAACTTCAGGTCACCATCTTACCACTCTCCCAGTTTGGGACACTCTTTGGTTTCTCCTGAGAGGCCTGTCTGATATGGGTAACCCTTCAGCATAGCCCTCTGAGTCATTGAAACACGGAAGCCCCTCCACCACTACAAGGTGGTGTCCCTTCGGAGGGGAAAGCTTGTGGATTATTCTTTGGCTAATCAAAAGCCAATGACATTTCTAGAATAGAGGGGAAACATGATCAAATTTCTTAACAAAACAGAGCAACCTCATAGCAGAGTTTTGTAAGTCTGAAGTCATTTGAGAGCATAGTGTGGAGAACCTAGATAAATAATATTACAGTAGTCTAGTCTAGATATTAGTAAAGACAGAATAAGGGAATGAAATGCAATATAATCAAAGAATTTCCTAATTAAACGCAACTGCCTGAGTATTAAAAAAAATGGTTTTGCAAACATTAGAGATCTGTGGTAAGAATGACAAATGTGAGTTCTGGATTACTCCTAAAAAATGAAAAGAAGGGACTGGAGTGATAGAGGTCCCAAGCAAATTTAGATTTGCGGTTGGACTAGGATTACCTCCAGTAGACCAGCACACTTCCGTTTTATTTTTATTCAGAGCCATCTTGAGGTCAAACAGTCATTTTTGAATTGCAGACAGGCAATCTTGCAGGGGTTGGATGGAGGAGGAATATGGGTTAGTTGGAAAAAGCAGCAAGATATCATCCGCATAAAAGTGAAAAGAGATACCATAGGATTGTATAAGAGTAGCAAGAGGGCTAAGGAAAATATTAAAGAGTAGAGGTGAAAGGACTGAACCCCGTGGGACTCCACATGCCAGGAGCTGGGAAGAGGCTCTAGAAGAAGAAGTGTCTACCTGGTAAGTGCGACCTGAGAGAAAAGAAGTGAACCAAGAAAATACAGATCCTGATATCCCTAATGCTACCAGATGTGAGAATAAGAGAGAATGATTAACCAGATCGAAAGCAGTGGACAGATCTAGTGAAACAGCCAGGACTATTTTATGGTTATCTAGGTGTGAGTGGATTTCACTCAAAAGTGCTGCCAGAACTGTTCAGTACTTGCACAGGGCCTAAAACCAGACTGTCTTGGATGCAGAACCAGAGTTTTATAAATGAACGCTGTGAGTTGGATATAGATCACTTTTTCTAATACTTTAGATAGAAAAGAAAGATTAGATACTGGGCTGGTATCTGGGGATCAAGTGAAAGCTTTTTCAAAATAGGATGAACAATAGCAGATTTCCAGGAATCTGGTACCTGGTCAGATGAAAGACTATTATTTATTATGACCAGGACTTTAGGAAGTAACTGCAAATCACTAATCTTTATCCATGTTGAAGGGAGAGGTCAACTAGACATGTTGTAGTATGTATGGAAGAAAGTGTTTTTGAAAGTGAGTGCAAGGTTTGAGGATGGAAAGAAGTCCATGAGAAAGCCCCTGAAGATAGGGGAGCTGACAAAACTAGATCTGGACCATAGCTTGGCTTGGGTTGCGGCTGAAGTAACAGCAGCAATGGACCCTCTGTTGGACAGGCAGCTACAGCCTATAAACACTAAATTAGAACGATTACAAGAATACATGGATACTATTACTAGAGATTTGGCACAGCAGCAGCAACGTACAAGTGATCTGGAGGACTGCATGAAGCACTTGGAGGAAGTGTGTGGTAACTTACAGACGAAGGTTTTAAGTTATGAGGATAAACTAGAGGGTCTTGAAAACCGGTCTAGGAGGAATAATCTTCTACTGGTGGGTATGCCACAATCGGTGGCACAGAAAGACCTAATCGGGGTTCTGGAGGCCTGGCTTTCAAAGGATTTGCATCTACCTATGCATGCTGGACCTTTACGTTTCGAAATGGCGCATAGACTTGGACAATACCTATCAAATGCCCCCCCGACCCCGAGTGGTTATCCTTTAGGTTCTTAACTATGCTCACAAGATCTCCATCTTACAAGTGTGAGAGAGAAAGTGTGTTTGCGAGATCGAGTGTGTGTGTGAGAGAGAATGACTGAGAGAGAGAGAGTGTGTGTCTATGTCAGAGAAAGAGAGTGTGTGAGGGACAGAGTGTATGTGTGTATGTGAGAGACTGTGATAGACAGAGAGACTGTGTGTGTGAGAGTGAGTCAGAGAAAAAGTCTGTGTGTGTGAGAGAGAGTGTATGTGTGTGTGACAGAGTGTGTGTGTGTGTGGCTCCAACTTCCATGACCCCCTCCTTCTCTCTCTCTCCTTCTGTCCGAGGTGCAGGCGCCCCCCTTCCGTCCAAGGTGCAGGCCCCCCTTCCATCCAAGGTGCATGCCCCCTACAGTGTGTGTGTGAGAGAGACACAGTGTGTATGTTAGAGAGCGAGTGCATGTGTCTAACACAGAAAGAGTTTGTCTATGTCAGATTGTGTTTGTGTGTTTCCTCGGTTTGTGTATTGTTGAGACAGTGTGTGTACGTGAGAGAGTGTGTGGTAAAAGACTGTGTGTGTGAGAGAGTGTGTGTCACAGATAGATAGGGTGGGTCAGAGTGTGTGTGTGTGTGTGTGGCTCCAACTTCCATGACCCCCCTCCTTCCCTCCCTCTCCTTCCATCCATGGTGCAGGCGCCCCCCTTCTGTCTGACGTGCAGGCTCCCTACAGTGTATGTCTGAGTGTGTGTATGTGTTCCCTTGGATTGTGTACGTTTGAGACAGTGTGTGTAGGTGCGAGAGTGTGTCTGTGTGTGATAGAAGAAGTGTGTGAGAGATGGACTGTGTGTTTGAAATACCATAGAAATCTGTGTGTGTGTGAGAGAGAGAGTGTGTGTGTGTGTCACAGACAGATAGGGTGGGACAGAGTGTGTGTGTGTGTTTCCCCAACTTCCATGACCCCCTCCCTCCCTCCCTCTCCTTCCTTCCGTGGTGCAGGCACCCCCCTTCCGTCCGACGTACAGGCCCCTTCTGTCCAAGGTGCAAGCCCCCCTTCCATCCGAGGTGCAGGCCCCCTACAGTGTGTGTGTCAGAGGATAGTAATGTGTATGTTAGAGAGAGAGCATGTGTGTCTGACACAGAGAGAGTGTGTCTGTGAGAGAGTGTGTGGTAAAAGACTGTGTGTGTGTGTGTGTGTGTGTGTGTGTGTGTGTGTGTGTGTGTGTGTGTGTGTGTGTGTGAGAGAGAGAGAGTGTGTCTGTGTGTCACAGACAGATAGGGTGGGTCAGAGTATGTGTGTGGCTCCAAGTTCCATGACCCCCTCCTTCTCTCCCTCTCCTTCTGTCCGATGTGCAGGCTCCCTACAGTGTATGTCTGAATGTCTGTGTGTGTTTCCTTGGATTGTGTATGTTTGAGACAGTGTGTGTATGTGAGAGAGTGTTTCTGTGTGTGATAGATGAAGTGTGTGAGAGATGCAGTGTGTGTTTTAAATACCGTTCAAATGTGTTTGTGAGAGACAGAGAGTGTGTGTGTGTGTGTGTCTGTGACAGTGAGTTACAGTGTGATGGAGTATGTGTGTGGCTACAACTACCATGACCCGCTCGTTCCCTACATCTCCTTCCGTCCGAGGTGCCACCCCCGCCCCTTTCGTCCGAAGTGCAGGGCCTCCGAGGTGCAGGCCTCCTACAGTGTCTGTGTCAGAGAGACATAGAGGGGAATAATCGAACGTCCCCGGCGAAATAGAGTGCCGGCGATCTATTTTGGCGGCGGCGCAACAGCTGGCCGGAACCGTATTTTTGAAAAAGATGGCCGGCCATCTTTTTTTTTGATAATACGGTTTAGACCAGCCAAATGCCTTGGATGTCGCCGGGTTTGAGATGACCGGCTTTGTTTTTCAGCGATAATGGAAAAAAAATGCCGAGCCAGCATTTGTAGTGCACTGGTCCCCTATACATGCCAGGACACTAACTGGGCACCCTAGGGGTCAGTGCGATGGACTTCAGAAAAACCTCCCACATGCACAAGATGGCGACTGTCTGAACAGACTAAACGGACATGCTCAGATTTTGTTCACAGACTAATCTTGCGCGAACCTTACCCAATTTTCGATGGGTAAGAGGAGAGGCAGAGTCCGAGAGGCTCCCCCTGTCTCGGGCGGAATGCCCCAATCGCGCCGGACGACGCTGGAACATTTTTGGGTAGGATCCGGTCCCGAGCTGGCGTCGACTCCTTCTGCTGGTGCTGGCGTTCTGACGCTAGACGGCAGTGTAGACGGGGCTTCCCTGAGCCCTGTCGACCGTGCAGCACCCCCACAGCCCGGAAGGGAAGCTTTCACTGCAAGCCCTGGCGCCATGGCCCCTGGACGGGAACCAGGTGAACAGGGAGGGAGCCTGCATGAACTGACAACTGGAGCCCAAGCTGAACCAGGATTAACAACTGCTCAAAGTTTGGAGAAAACAGTGAGTACCCTGGAACAAGCTTCTAAGGCCCCTCTTCCGGACTTTTTAGAGGGAAAGTTAGAGAAACCTGCTGTAGTGACATTGGAGTCACTGTGGGACTTAACTTCATCCACCCAATCTGCTTTACAAAACTTTATTTTGAAAAATACGGAGACTATTAAAATTCTTTCAGAGACTGCATTGAACCAGATACAGTCAAGTGCACTCCAAGCCTCTGAGGTTAAGAGGCTGTCAGAAAAAACTGAAAAATTGGATCTAGTTGGACAATCCCTAATTAAAGACAGAAACTATACTTTGCGACGCTTGGAGTACTTGGAAAATCAATCTAAAAGACTAACTTTGCGGTTTATACATTTTCCTACGTCTCCTTTGGTGGTACCAATCCAAATGGTTAGAAAATATCTAATGGAAATTCTGGGAATGCTGGAGAATTCTCTGCCGCCTATAACTCGTGCTTATTATATTCAAATTGATGGGAAACCATCAAGTAATTTACAACAAGACGCACTGAATCTCACGGCATTCCTGGAATCCTCCCTTGAGGTTATTACTCAAAGAACTACACTTTTGGTAACTTTTGCAATGGAGATGGACAGGGACAGGGACGCTGTCCTTAGACTCTCTCTGAGACATTTGGACTCCCAATTTTTGGGTTCAAAAATTAGAGTTTTTCCTGACCTGGCTCGTGAGACTCAACAGAGACGTAGGAGGTTCTTATCCTTATGTCCTCGTGTAACTGCTATAGGCGCAATTTTCTCTTAAGATTTCCATGTGTGTGTAGAATAAAATTTCAGTCTAAGCAATTTCAATTTTTTGACCCAAAACAATTGGAAGACTTTTTATTAAGCAGAGAAGAGGTTGATGTACAAGTTTAGTCACATGTGCAACACTGTATAGCAGATTAGAGTTACCCACTCGGAATTAAGCTGTTCTTTTTGATTTAATTCTATTTGTGTGCTTAATGTTTAAGTATGGAGATTTATTTCTATGTCTTGGATCGATTACCTTAACTTGTGGTCATTAGTATGGAATAATACTGTGGATTGTATATTTGCTTATTTTATTTGAATGTTTAATTTCAGCTTGGTGTATTATCACTCATAAGTATATATTATGAATGTTAAAATGATAAAGAATTAAAAAAAAATACCGTTCAAATGTGTGTGTGTGTGTGTCTGTGTGTGTGTGACAGAGAGTTACAGTGTGATGAAGTATGTGTGTGGCTACAACTACCATGACCCGTTCGTTCCCTACATCTCCTTCCGTCCGAGGTGCCACCCCCCCTTTTCGTCCGAAGTGCAGGGCCTCCGAGGTGCAGGCCCCCTACAGTGTCTGTGTCAGAGAGACATAGAGGGGAATAATTGAACGTCGCCGGCGAAATAGAGCGCCGGCGATCTATTCTGGCGGCGGCACAACAGCTGGCCGGAACCATATTTTCGAAAAAGATGGCCGGCCATCTTTTTTTTCGATAATATGGTTTAGACCGGCCAAATGCCTTGGATGTCGCCGGGTTTGAGATGACCGGCTTTGTTTTTCAGCGATAATGGAAAAAAATGCCGGCCATCTCCAACCCGCCGATATCCAAGGCATTTGGTCGTGGGAGGAGCCAGCATTTGTAGTGCACTGGTCCCCTTTACATGCCAGGACACTAACTGGGCACCCAAGGGGTCAGTGCGGTGGACTTCAGAAAAACCTCCCACATGCATAGCTCCCTTACTGTGGGTGTTGAGCCCCCCAACCCCCCCCCCCCCAAAGCCCCTACCCAAAAATGTGCACCCACTAAAAGTGCTCCAGGGACCTGCACACACTCAGGCCTCTAGGACTTGTTGCTGCTGTATAACCTTGGCACAGCAGTTGACACCTGAACACTAATGTCTTTGAAAAAGTGCTTTATTTGAATAAGCACCTTTACTCACAGTTAACTGCAGATCAGAGGTTGTGCCCCACTGGCAAAGAGTCTCCCTGGTACTGAGATTAGCAGTAGGTCAGAGCTGGCACAATGCTGTACAATGCCCTCTTTCAGCCACATTCAAGGTAAGAACTAAAGTTCTCTAACGTGGGTAACACATGGAAGGGATCTAAAACTGGCTTACAAACATGGCCACTACCTCATGCACTAGCGGAAACAAAACAGGGCACACTCTGACCCAGTTAGCAGGGGGAGAAGCACCATGGGAGTAGAGCCCAGTACCCTACACCCACCACAATGCATTGCTGATGTGACTCTACAGTGCACCTAACAGAAAAGGTGTCACACTCACCCGAGACCCACATCACAACCAGGGAAAGGCTGTCAGAGGATACAACACATTCTGCTGTCATGGAGGTGGGTACGGCACTGGAGGCTGGCATACAGGCTGGCAAGAAAGGTTTTTATTTTTATTTTTTTAGTATGGGAGGGGGTTGGTGACCACTGGGGGAGTATGGAGAGGTCATCCCTCATTCCCTCCAGGGGTCATCTGGGCAGTTGGGGCACCTTTTTGAGGTTTGGTCGTGAAAATAAAAGGACCAAGTAACCCCAGCCAAATACTGCTTAATGCCGCTTTTTTTTTCCATTATCGCCGACAGCCGGCCATCTGGTAGCCCCGCCCATGCCTGCCCATGCCCCGCCTTCGCTTAGCCGGCGACACGCCCCCTTGAACTTTCGCTGGCAAGGCGACGGGAAAGCGGCAATGCTGTCAAAACCGCTTTCGATTATACCGATTTCGCCGCTTTTCCGAATTCGCCGGCCATCTCCCAATTTATTTCGGGAAATGGCCGGCCCAAAGTTTCGATTATAAGCTGGATAGTGTGTATGTTAGAGCGAGAGTGTGTGTGTCTGACACAGACTGTGTCTATGTCAGAGTGTGTTTGTGTATTGTTGAGACAGTGTGTATATGTGAGAGTGTGTGGTACAAGACTGTGTGTGTGTGAGAGAGTGTGTCTGTGTGTCACAGACAGATAGGGTGGGTCACAGTGTGTGTGTGTGGCTCCAAGTTCCATGACCCCCTCCTTCCGTCTGTGGTGCTGGCGCCCCCCTTCTGTCCGACGTGCAGGCTCCCTACAGTGTATATCTGAGTGTCTGTGTGTGTTTCCTTGGATTGTGTACGTTTGAGACACTGTGTGTATGTGAGAAAGTGTTTCTGTGTGTGATAGATGAAGTGCGTGAGAGATGCAGTTTGTGTTTTTAAATACCGTTCAAATGTGTGTGTGAGAGACAGAGAGAGTGTGTGTGTGTGACAGTGAGTTACAGTGTGATAGAGTATGTGTGTGTGTGGCTACAACTACCATGACCCGTTCCTTCCCTACCTCTCCTTCCATCCGAGGGGCTGGCCCCCACCCATTCCGTGCATGGTACAGGTCCCCCCTTCTTTGCAGTTTCTGACACCCGCGCGTTTTCCACTGGGGCGGGCAGTGCCTCGGGGTTGTTTTAAGAACGGTTTTGTAAGTCAGGGAACAGACATTAAAGTGAGCGAGCGTCCCCTTCCTCCTTACCGTTACAGTTCCGCGTTAGTATTTTTTTGGAACGACGGCTGTTCACCGTGTGAGGCAGTCTGGTGATTTTTCTGGTTTTTCTTGCTGGCACCAGTAATTCTGGAGGGAGGCTGTGGTCCGCGTGGGAGGGCGGCTGTTCAGCGAGTCACAGAGTCTCAAGCCTTGTGAGTTTCAGTTGCTGTGTTTCTTTCCTGTCAAATCTGCGTGTGCCAGTTTGTGGTTGGGGAGGGCGGGGGGGGTTGGATCAGCTATGAGGGCGGGCATTCAGCGAGTCACGGAGTCTCGAGCCTTTTCGGTTTCAGTTGCTGTTTCTTTCCTGTCAAATCTGCGCGTGCCAGTTTGTGGTTGGGGAGGGCGGGGGTTTGGATCAGCTGTGAGGGTGGACGTTCAGTGAGTTTTTTTTTTCCACTGGTTGCTTGTCATAATGGCTCAAGTGACGTCAGGGAGAGCTACAGAGCCTAGCAGACCAACTCTAAAGCAGCCACGGTCTTAGCCAGCAAGACGAATAGAACGTTGGAGGTGAGAATTATTATGTAGGAAGGGGATATGTTGTAGTAAGGTTTAATATGATATTATGTGTATTGGAATAATGGTCTTTTAATAGTTTACAGTATATTTATATATTAGTATGTAGTAGGGTGGATTGTGTTTATAATATTTTCCCATGTAATTTTTGACTGTTTATAACAAGTGTGATTGTAATGGCAAGTGGGGAGATTAGAGGGGATTCACAGAGGAAAAGAAATGGTGGGGGGGGCTTCTTTATTTTCTGCTCTGAGCCTTAGCATATCTAACACCAGCCCCGACCCTTTCTGTAGTTGGTGGGGGTCCCCAAACCCTTCTATTAAACTTGGCAGATGGAGGAACCATCCTTGAGCCACCGACAACTAAGCATGTGTGGGGTGCCAGCATCGATGGCTCAAGGGGTTGCTGTTGCTGCCGCCTTTTAAGCTTGGTAAAAGGGATTTCTGGCCAACTTTGGAGGAAGTCTGTAGCTGATAGAGCCTGAGGATCCTCATAAGTTAAAGAATTTATATTTTGAGCTGGGAGGTGCCAGGGGAAGGGTGGAGAGTGAGGGGAAAGAGGGAAGGGGCGGGACAGAGAGAAAATTTTGTGCCCACCCACTTTGGACTCGGGCCCATCCAAAATCGGCTGTCTGGCATTTCTCATCTCTTCCCCCTTCTATCCAGCATTTTCTCTCTCTCTTGTTACTGTTTGCTGGAGATAGCCTGTGGTGCTCTGTCCCACCCTCCTATTACTACTTACTCTCTGCCTGATCCTTCTACCAGAATCAACTCAACTCTTCCAAACGTGTGTCAGAGATCTCACACAACCTATACTTTATCATAATATTAAAGCTTTCATTATTGTATAGTATAAAGTGTTGCATCTGCTCTCACTCCATGTGGGACAGAAGGGAAAGCACTTGTCTGAGTGACCAGACTGCAGATGCATCTTTTCTTATGAAACTTACCGATACAGGTAACAGAGGTATTCCATGCATTACTCAAGTTATCTCTATGTCTTTCACACCATATTCGTTGAATGTTCTGTGAAAGTTCATACCCCTCAGGGCAGCTCACGGTCACAGATTCAGAACTTCCATAGAAACGTTTATTTGATGCAAATTGAAGGTGACTGTTCCAGTTAGGAGTTTCACATTTTCCTGTTGAAAAAGGGTAAGTATAAGATGCCTTAGACAATCATACCAAATAAATACCACATCATCCTGATATGATATGAAGGCTGCCATGCAGATACATTTTACTATAATATTACAGCTTTCATGGGAAAATTAGGTTCTTACCGTGATAATTTTCTTTCCTTTAGTCATAGCAGATGCAGCCATTACAGATGGGTTGTGTCCATCAACCAGCAGAGGGAGATAGAGAGCACACTTTTTTCAGTGCCTCATACCAGCTTGCTCCACTGCCTCTCTTCAGTATTTGAAGCTTCCAAAGCAGTATGGCAAACCGCAATGGGAATAACATAAGCTTTCCTCACAGCGAACGATGGCCCTACAACAAAGGGCATTAACTCAGAATGGAGGGAATGAAACATCCTCCCGGAGGGCATAAACTCATCCTCCACTGAGACATAACTGGAGGGAATAAACTCATCCTCCCAGAGGGAATAAACTCATCCTCCAAAACATGAAACTGGAGGGAATTAAGTCATCCTCCTTTAATTGAGCAAGAATCCTGAAGACTGTTTTCCGACTTTTTCCCAAGGATGGAATCTCCAGGAAACACGAACAGAACCTGAAATAGATTTACAGCAGATAGCATCAGACAGGGAGGGATCATGGCTGCATCTGCTATGACTAAAGGAAAGAAAATTATCACGGTAAGAACCTAATTTTCCCTTCCTTGTCATCAAGCAGATGCAGCCATTACAGATGGGATGTATCAAAGCAATCCCTAGATAGGGTGGGAACAAGCCACACCACGCGCCAGCACTTGCGCTCCAAAATGTGCGTCCCTCCTGGCAGCCACATCCAGCCTGTAATGTCGGGCAAAAGAGAGCTTAGAAGCCCATGTTGCTGCACTACAAATCTCTTGAAGAGAGAGTGCTCCTGTTTCAGCCCAAGAAGAGGAAATTCCTCTAGTGGAATGCGCCTTAAAGGCATCAGGCGGAGGCCAGCCGGCAAGCAAGTAAGCTGAAAAGATAGATTCTTTAAGCCAGCGGGCAATAGTGGCTTTAGACGCTGGAGACCCTCTGCGAGGACCTGATAGCAAAACAAACAGATGATCAGAGGTCCTGAAAGAGTTAGTAACTCGCAGATACTGCAGCAGAGTCCTGCGCACGTCCAACAGGTGCAATTGCCCAAAAGATTCTGGAAACTCCTCCTCGACAAAGGAGGGCAAGAAAATAGGTTGGTTTAGGTGAAACGCTGAAACCACCTTAGGCAAGAAGGAAGGCACGGTCCGAACCGTGACCCCGGACTCTGAAAACTGCAGAAAAGGGTCTCTACAGGACAGCGCCTGGAGCTCTGACACCCGTCTCGCCGAAGTAATGGCCACTAACAAGACGGCCTTCAGTGTCAAATCTTTCTCTGAAGCACGCCGAAGCGGTTCAAAGGGAGCACCCTGAAGGGCCTTCAGCACTAGCCGCAGATTCCAAGCTGGACAAGGCGCACGCACGGGAGGACGGAGCCGAAGCACCCCTCTAAGAAACCGTGCCACATCCGGATGAGCAGCTAAAGACACGCCTTCAACCTTGCCACGCAGGGAGGCCAATGCTGCCACTTGCACCCGCAGGGAATTATAGGCCAAGCCTTTTTTGTACACCATCCTGCAAAAAGTCCAGAATCGGCGAGACAGGAGCCCGCAGGGGTGTGATCTCTCTGGAAGCACACCAGACTTCAAACTGGCGCCAAATCCTGGCATAAGCCACGGAAGTGGAACACTTGCGGGCTTGCAGGAGAGTGGAAATTACTTTAATGGAATAGCCTCTGCCTCTCAATTGCGCCCTCTCAATCGCCAGGCCATAAGACCAAATCGGCCGGCGTCCTCCATGGTCACTGGACCCTGTGACAACAGGTTGGGAACCAGAGGTAACTGAAGGGGATCCTCTACGAGCATCTGTCGGAGGTCCGCATACTAAGGCCTCCTGGGCCAATCCGGGGCGACGAGAACCACTTCTCTTGGATGCAGCCGAATCCGCAGGAGCACTCGCCCTAACAAGGGCCACGGAGGAAACACATACAGTAGGCCCGGAGGCCAGGGTTGAGCCAAGGCATCCAACCCCGCCGCACGAGGATCTCTCCGTCTGCTGAAGAAGCACGGGACTTTGGCATTGGAGCTTGTCGCCGTTAGATCCATCACAGGCTTTCCCCACTTGGCACATATCTGCAGGAACACTTCGTCTGCAAGTTCCCACTCCGCTGGATCGACCTGATGCCTGCTTAGATAATCGGCTTGCATGTTGCTCTGACCTGCAAAGTGAGCTGCCGACAGAAACTGTAGATGCAGCTCGGCCCAGTGGCAAATTTGTTCGGCCTGTGCGGCTAGAGCTCTGCACTGAGTGCCGCCTTGTTGATTTATGTAGGCCACTGCTGTTGTGTTGTCCGACATCACTCTGACAGCCAATCCTTCCAGGGTCACTTGAAAGGCCAGAAGCGCCTGAAACACCACTTTCAACTCTTGGCGGTTGATGGACCACTCCGACTCCTTGGGCGTCCATAGACCCTGGGCATGCTTCCCCTTGCAATGTGCGCCCCAGCCTTTCAGACTGGCATCTATCACCACTAGGCACCAATCGGGGAGCGACAGCGGCATTCCTCGCCGCAGCATGCTGTCTGAGAGCCACCAAGATGAAGTTCAAAATCGTAAGACCATTCGTACTAATCTGGAAGTGTTGCAGACTGAAGATCTCAAAGAGAAAAGAGCCTCTAAGAGCTCTGACGCGGATCCCAATACCCCTGACACTTCTCCCCCTGTTATAGTCATGTATGCTGACCAGCGCTATGATAATAACATCCGAAATCAGGGCCCACGGCCCTACCGCCCAGACCGTAGAACTGATTACCCTGAAGAACGAGGTCGCTGCTCTCAACCTCAGAGAGGCCCCCCAAGGGGCCCGCCTGATGTCAATAGACGACCCAGGGACTACCGTTCCCGGCCTAGTCCTGACCGCTATTCTGATGTGCTGTGTTATCGCTGCCACCAGTACGGTCATTATGCTGCTGAATGCCCTCAGACGCAGCCATATAGATTTAGAAAACCGCAGGTTCATCGCGATCCTCCAGAACGACAATCATTCCCTTTGTGGAACCCAGATCAACGCCGCCCACAGTGACTAGGCGTGGTCCACACTACAGCAGGACTGGATGATCCTATGATCACCCTGCTTATCTGCGATGTTCCCGTTCCCTTTTTAATTGACACAGGCGCTTCTCGCTCTGTGCTAGCCCACGTTCCGCATAAATTACAGAAACTTCTTAAGGTTTCTCCAGATAACATTACCACCACTGGTTTTGATGGTGTCCCAACGGACACACCATTGCTTGAGCCTTTGCCCATCAAGTATGCCAATCTCCAGCTCTCGGCCCCCTTTTTGTATGCCCCACTATGCCCTGTTAATTTACTTGGACGAGATCTGTTGACACTGTTTCACTTTGAAATTCATTTTGATCCTTCCCCTAATGAAAGCATTTCACTCATGATGGCTGTCACCTCTATGGTTCAGAAACAAATAGAGATTGCACTGAATGAACTACCAGGTTTTCTTTGGGCCACACCTGAGAAACCCTATGGTGAAGTTGCAGGCCCTCCCCATCGTATTCAGCTCCTACCTGGCTGCAAAGGCCCTAAAATTGCTCAATATCCATTGAAACCAGAAGTTATTGTTGGAGCTCAAGAACAAATTGATTCCTTATTACAGCAAGGTATTATTGAAAAGTGTAATTCACCATACAATACTCCACTATTCCCTGTTCCTAAAAAGGAACCTGGTACCTTCCGTATAGTACAAGACTTACGAGCGCTAAATGACCTCACTTACGCGACATTTCCGAATGTGGAAAACCCGACTACGCTCCTCAATAGCATCTCTTTGCAGACATATCATTCCACCATTGATTTGTCTAATGCCTTCTTTTCTATCACTCTCGACCCTGTAAGCCGCCCGCTAACGGCTTTCCAGTTCAATAACACAACATATCAATGGACCCGTCTTCCCCAGGGGTTTACCGACAGCCCTACCATCTTTTCCCAAACTTTGGCAGGACACATACAGGAGTTTAAACGCGACAGGTATGTTCTGCCATCCCATACTTCCATTGTTCAATATGTGGATGACATGCTCATTACATGCCCTGACTTTGACACTTGTATCCAAGTCACCTGTGACTTTCTTGGCTTTCTTGCTACGAAAGGCTACAAAGTTAACAGGAAGAAATTAAAAGTTGCCCAAACACATGTTACCTTCCTCGGCCACCACATCGGCCCCCGTCAGAAGGGCCTAGGTCCCGATACTCTTCAACATGTTTCCTCCTTACGTATGCCCACAACTGTTTCTGATCTCAGAGGTGTCCTTGGCATGTTAAATTTTTGTCGCCTTTGGATACCCAATTATTCAGCCCGCACTCAGCCGTTTTACATGAAACTACAAGGTAAACAGAAAGTAAAACATGAAACATTACATTTTACAACTCAGGAAACAACCGATCTTATGACCCTTGTGAAAGATGTTATGCTTTCCTCGCCATTGGCAACCATTGATGTTTCTCAGGATGTGCACCTTTGGGTTGTGCATACTGAAAATACCTGGTCTTGCCTGATTACTCAAGAACATGATGACCTCGCTTGCGGTTATCTTTCAGGTACTTTTTCTCCTGTTGAAAGAGCTTTTGCTACTTGTGAGAAAGGCCTTGTTGCCGCCAGTACTGCTGTTACAAAATTATACAGCTACATTCCTCACCTTCCGGTGATTCTTCATACGTCCCATGATGTTAAATATCTGTTGGACAAACAGATTAGTCACATGACTGTCTGCCGTTTACAAAAGTATCAAGTGCTTTTGTTTAGTGTAGTGCACTCTATCCACCCATTAACCTTAACTGACCTTCAACGCCTAGATCCACTACTCACCGTAACAGAGACAGCACAGAATGCTATCTTTCCCCATGAGTGCACTACCCAATTATCTGTACCCGATTCACTCCACCTACATTCTGAAATTTTGCAGAGTGGAGAGGTTTGGTTTACACATACCCCGAGGCTGTGTCGAACCTGGCCCCCAAATATTCTAGAGACTGCGAGGGGGTCAGGTGACTTTTGGCCAAATTGACAACCCAGCCCAGAGATTGAAGTACTGAGACCACTCTGGCTGTTACATGCTGACTCTCTGCAGCAGAGTTTGCTCGAATGAGCCAGTCGTCCAGGCACGGGTGAACCTGAATACCCTCTCGCCTTAGAAAGGCAGCTACTACCACCATAACCTTCGAAAAGGTGCGGGGAGCTGTGGCAAGGCCAAAAGGCAAGGCCCGAAACTGGAAATGCTTTCCCATCACTGCAAACCTCAGAAACCTCTGGTGAGGGGGCCAAATTGGAATATGCAAGTAAGCTTCTTTCAGGTCCAGAGACGTGAGAAACTCTCCTGGCTGTACCGCCGCAATGACGGAGCGCAGGGTTTCCATGTGAAAATGCCGCACTCTCAGGGACTTGTTTAATTCTTTTAAGTCCAGAATAGGGCGAAAAGACCCTCCTTTTCGCGGCACCACAAAGTAGATGGAGTAGCGGCCGCAGCCGTGTTCGGCGGGAGGTACCGGGGACACGGCCCCTATCTGAATCAGACCTTGTAAAGTCTCCTCTACCGCCGCCCGTTTGGCGACAGAACCGCATCGGGACTCCACAAACATGTCTCTTATAGGGGCGTCAAATTCTATTCTGTAACCGTCTCTGATCAGGTCCAAGACCCACTGATCTGAGGAAATGTTGGCCCACTCCTCGGCAAAGAGGGAAAGACGTCCTCCGATGACAGGACTCGAGGAGAGGGCCGGCGCACCATCATTGAGAGGGTCGCCCCTGAACTCCAGGCCTTGAGCCAGTGGCTGTGGAACGTTTGTCCGAGCGAAAGGAGTTCCTCTGCTGAAAACGGGCACGAGAAGTGAACCCAGCAGAACGCCCCGGGCGGTACCTTCGAGCTTCACGGAAGCGAGGTCTGTAAGAGGAGTGGACCGCCGCACCCTTAGAGGAAGGCCGAGGCCTATCTTCGGGCAAGCGCTGGGTTTAGCCTCACCCAGGCCCTTCACAATTTTCTCCAACTCCTCACCAAATAGGAGAAGGCCTTGAAAGGGCAACTTCACCAACCTTTGCTTAGAGGCCATGTCCGCCGCCCAATGCCATAGCCAAAGAAGACGGCGAGCCGCCACTGCTACTGCCATGTGTTTAGCCGAAGCTCTGACAATATCATAAAGGGCGTCAGCAAGAAAGGACAAGGCCAACTCCATCCGCGGAGCCACATCTGAAAAGAGCTCCGTTCCATCACCGGGCTGTTCCACTGCCTGTTGCAACCAAGCCAGGGAGGCTCTAGCAGCATAACAACTGCATGCAGACGCCCGAATAGTGAGACCTGCAATTTCAAATGACCGTTTAAGTGCTGATTCCAGTCTACGGTCTTGAATATCCTTCAGGGCAACACCTCCTTCAACAGGGAGGGTAGTTCTCTTTGTCACAGCTGTGACTAGGGCATCCACTTTAGGCATAGCAAAGCGAGCCATATGCTCCTCACTCAGAGGGTATAATTGCCCCATAGCCCTGGAAACTTTCAAAGGTCCCTCGGGGTCAGCCCATTGAGCCGAAATAAGCTCTTGGATGGAGTCATGCAAAGGAAAGGCTCGAGCAGGCTGTTTGGTACTAGCCATCCTAGGATTCACAGAGGAGGCTGTGCCACTGGCAGGGTCCTCAATAGAGTGAGCCTGCAGGGCATCAGAAATAAGCGCTGGCAGCTCATCACGGTGGAAAATCCTCACCGCGGAGGGATCGTCCAGATCCTGAGTCACTTCTGCACCAGACTCTGGCTCCTCAGACCATGAAGGCCTGCCAGAGTCCTCCGAATCCTCGCAGCCCGACCACGGGAGGGAAAGTGGAGGTGCAGCACTCTCTGAAGGGGAATCTTCATATTCTGCCAATTATCAGGGAATAACGCCTCAGAGGGCATACCCAGGCTAGAATCCACCAGGGGGGCATTAGAAGAGGCCCATGCCGGGCTCTGTGGGAGAGCTCTTTTAAGCATGTATGCTTTATGCATTAATAAGACAAAATCAGGGGAGAAAAAACTCACCCTGGGCACCCGGATCTCTGCCGGGGCTAGTAGCTCCCATATCAGCCTCACTCTGAGGCCTCCCCCCGGGCTCAGGACTCTCTGTCTCAGCGGAGGTCGCGCCATGTGGTAAATTCAAAATGGCGCCCACTGCCAGCTCAGAGCACGAAGAATCGTCGCTCGCCATGCTCGGGCCGGCTCTAACGTCTGTACAGCACGATTTACAGAGCCCCGCTGCTGATCTGCGCATGCCACACTTGGAACAGCGCTTTACTGTCTCCGCAGCCATCGCCGAAAATGGCGGTAAAATTCAAAATGGCGGTTCGCGCCAAAATCGCCCCAATCGCGGGCCCACCCCGGAGGAGTCAGAAAACACTCTTACCTCACTGGACTGAGTATCACAGCTCCGGTCCCACAGAAAAAGGCAAGGAAAAAAACCTCTGTTCCCTTTTTTTTTAACGCTGTGAGGAAAGCAGAGGTAAATAGAACTCCGGAGGCTCAAGTGAGTGGGAAAGGCAGGGAAAGGGCGAACCTATGTGCCTGCATCCACTGTTGGTGGGGAAGGACAGGGAAAGCTAAGAAATGTGTCCACATCCACGGAAGTATGGGTAAGGCAGGGAAAGGGCAAACCTATGTGCCTTTAAAGTGAAGCTGCTATAGCCTCCAACACCCCTGCTAACAACTGGCAAAAGCACAGGAGCAACCTCCAGGCAGATTTTAGATGGAGCTCGAAGAAGCTGCAGCCACCCTGCTAGGGGAGATAGAGAATACTGAAGAGAGGCAGTGGAGCAAGCTGATATGAGGCACTGAAAAAAGTGTGCTCTCTATCTCCCTCTGCTGGTTGATGGATACAACCCATCTGTAATGGCTGCATCTGCTTGATGACCAGGAATATTGTATTTTGTCAGGTGTTGCATCTGCTCTCACTCCATGTGGGATAGAGAAGAAAGCACTCGCCTGAGTGACAGACTGCAAGTGTGTTTGCTCTTTGTACAACTTTTATTATGAAACTTACTGATACAGGTAACGGAGTTAATCCTTCTATTACTCCATTTATTCTCATATTTATACACGTTTGCAATCCAGTACCGATATCTTGTACATTGTATCTGCTGAAGATTCTGTGAAAGTTCATATCCCTCAGGGCAGCTCAAGGTCACAGATTCAGAACTTGAATAGGAACGTTGATATGGTGTAAATCGGAGTTGACTGTCCCGCCTGTTAGGAATTTCACATTTTCCTGATGAAAAGACAGAGCGTGTGAGATGCTTTAGACAATCATACAGATTAAATATCATGTCACTCTGATATGCTATGAAAGCAGCTCTGTTATACAGCTCCTCCAGCAGAAGATGCATTTTACATTCACATGAGTCAGTTTAATGTCACTGTTTGTTGCAGAAATCCTACTGTGCACTGCCCCACCCTCCTGTTACTACTTACACTCTAGAATCAACTCAACTCTTCTAAATATGTGTCAGAGATCTGATAGCACCTGCAGCTGCATTTTATTTTAACATTAAAGCTTTCATTATTGTATAGTATAAGGTGTTGCGTCTGCTCTCACTCCATGCGGGACAGAAGGGAAAGCACTTGTCTGAGTGACCAGACTGCAGGTGCACCTTTTTTTATGAAACTTACCGATACATGTAACAGAGGTATTCCATGCATTACTCAAGTTATCTCTCTGTCTTTTACACCATATTTGTTGAATGTTCTGTGAAAGTTCATATCCCTCAAAGCAGCTCACGGTCACAGATTCAGAACTTCCATAGAAACGTTTATTTGGTGTAAATTGGAGGCGACTGTCCCAGTTAGGAATTTCACATTTTCCTGTTGAAAAGATAGAGTGTGTGAGATGCTTTAGACAATCATACAGATTAAATATTATGTCACCCTGAAATGCTATGAAGGAAGAAGATGCATTTTACATTCACATCAGTCACTTTAATGCAATGCTTCCCTAACTTTTTTCCATGTGATCCAGATGATAAAGCCAATCATTACTCAATAAGCAGCTGATTTCTTGTTTTTTTATAACGATTCAGTAACGTATAAATATATAAATCTATATTTATTAATTATATGATGTACGTACCATGCATGAAACACACAAGCTTGCAAACACACAAATTCACTTTTTCAGATTTTCCCACAGTATACCGTTTTAAGTATAGTGTTGCTTAAACAGCCAGTATAAGCCATCCCCAAGGAGAAGCTTTACCAGTAGACTCTCAGTTCTTAAGCAAATCTTCTTTATTGTAGTACTCAGAATAAACAAAGACAATCCAACATTCAGTTCAGTTGCTTCAAAGAGAATTGTTGCTTTCTGCACATAGAGTCTGTATCTAGCCACCCCAGAGGCAAGGAGATGGCCAGAAACTCAGCCCAGCTGAGAGGGAAAGCTGTAACCCTCAAAGGGAATAAGGGGGAGTAACTCTGGGAAATAAATGGGGAATGACGTAGGGAAATGGAATTACAGTAGATTAAGGAGGGATCAGTCCCCCAGAACAGCTGCTGATCACCAAGGCATGCAAGGAAGACTGGGCTCTCTCACACAGCAGCAACAGGTGCAAAGAGGGAGGGCTGGCCCTAGCTCAGAGTTAACAGCTAATAGGGAACATAAGAACATTACAGTAGCCACACTGGGTCAGACCAATGGTCCATCTAGCCCAGTATTCTGTTTCCAACAGTGGCCAAGCCACATCACAAGTACCTGGCAGAAACCCAAATCATGGCAACATTCCATGCTACCAATCCCAGGCCAAGCAGTTGCTTCCCTATGTCTGTCTCAATAGCAGACTATGGACCTTTCCTCCAGTAACTTGTCCAAACCTTTTTTAAACCCAGATTCTCTAACCGCTCTTACTACATCCTCCGGCAAAGAGTTCCAGAGCTTAACTATTCGTTGAGTGAAAACATTTTTCCTCTTATTTGTTTTAAAAGTATTTCCATGTAACTTCCTTGAGTGCCCCCTAGTCTTTGTACATTTGGAACAAGTAAAAAATTGATTTACTTCTACTCATTCTACACCACTCAGGATTTTGTAGACCTCAATCATATCTCCTGTTATTCGTCTTTTTTCCAAGCTGAAGAGCCCTAACCTCTTTAGCCTTTCCTCATATGAGAGGAGTTCCATTCCCTTGATCATTTTGGTCGCTCTTCTTTGAACTTTTTCTAATTCCACTATATCTTTTTTGAGATATGACGACCAGAACTGAATGCAATACTCAAGGTGAGGTCGCACCATGGAGCTATACAGAGGCATTAAAGTATTTTCAGTCTTATTCACCATCCCTTTTCTTTCTTTTTTTTTAACAATATCTTTATTGATTCAGGAACAGGAACATCACAGAAATTAAATCATACATAGAAGCAACAAAAACAGGAGGATACATCAAGCAGTTATCCAATATAACATCAAAACAGTAACCCCCTGTCCCCGAACATTTTATAGAAACTAATAAAAATTGAGAAAAATAACAAATAACCCCCCTCATTCCCACCCTACACCATCATACTCAGAGTCAAACATGCCCTTTCAAGTCAAAAGTTGATTAACAAAAAACAGTGTCCTGCTCTCCATCTTCTAGCTCTGCATATAGAGTAGCATATCTGGCGCAGATGTCCCTAAATTGGAGTTTCCTCAGAGAGGTGCACTGCCTAAGTTGTACCTGAATCCACCCGGCAATTTCGCGCATGTAAATGTGCCACAACTTAATAGCGGGAGGCCCAGTTTCCACCCATGAGTGTAAAATGCAGTTTCCTTGAGCCCCTAAGGAAGTGGGGACTCAAGGAAGTGCAATGCCAATTTGTCATGTTGGCCCTGCTACTCATTAGAAATTGCATGAATGGATGAAGACCTCAGTCTGGTTTTTCTAAATGAGACATGGATCCACGATAAGCAAGACCCTATTGTTCTGGATCTAGGTCCACCAGGAAACATAATCCTACACTGAACCAGAAAAGGGAAAAGAGGTAGGGGAATCGCATTGATCTACAGATCCTTTCTAACGGTGGAAGCCATAGCGGAATCTATAATACCGCAAATAGAAATCACCTCTTTTAAAATCAAGGACCAAACTTTACACAATCAACTGTGCTGCATCCTTTTCTACAAACCTCTAGGAAATTGTAAAGTGACATAAACAAACTTAATGGACTTCATCTCAAATACATGTGTTACCAACCCAAATACCAGAAAACAGACAGCTCCAAAGAACGGGACAAATTCCTTCAACTATGGGACTTCCAGCAACCACCAGTGACCACAACCCATGTTAAAAGCCATGTCATTGACCTACTAGCCTATTGACTCTTACAAGGCAATAACTTCAAAATACAGAACCCAAGATGGACAGAAACCTCCTGGTTTGATCACTTTAAGGTAAACATGACCGTCTTTTGTAAAGAACACAAAACTCACCCAATATAAGCACAACTGCCATACAAATCACGAGGAAAGATTGACGCAATCAAATTCTGCACGGCCATATACGAAGATCAATGGCCACCAATGACTAACACAGAAGAATTCCTAACAGAATGGGACGAATGAAGCACCAAAGACCAGCCTATTTCTGAATGCCAGCTTCAGACTTTCCTCATCTTACCTACAGCACTTCCTAATAAAATGTCCATTGCCCTTTTTTTAGTCTCTCTTACCCTTTTCCTTTTTCTTCTAACTCTCGGAGGCGTAGCGAAGGCGGGACTTAGGCATGCCTAACACATGGACGCCTAACACATAATGAGAAAAAAAAGGGCGTCCCTGACGAGCATTTGGACGACTTTACTTGGTCCATTTTTTTTCACGACTAAGCCTCGAAAAGGTGTCCAAACTGACCACATGATCACCGGAGGGGATCGGAGATGACCTCCCCTTACTCCCCCAGTGGTCACCAACCCCCTCCCACCCAAAAAAAAAAATTAAAAAAAACATTTTTTCCAGCCTCTATGCCAGCCTCAAATGTCATACCCAGCACCATCATAGCAGTATACAGGTCCCTGGAGCAGTATTTAGTGGGTGCAGTGCACTTCAGGTAGGCAGACCCAGGCCCATCCCCCCCTACCTGTTACACTTGAGGTGGTAAATGAGAGCCCTCCAAAACCTACCTGAAACCCACTGTACCCACATGTAGGTGCCCCCCCTTCATCCCTAAGGGCTATGGTAGTGGTTTACAGTTGTGGGGAGTGGGTTTTGGGGGGATCAGCACCCAAAGTAAGGGAACTATGCACCTGGGAGCAATTTGTGAACTCCACTGCAGTGCCCCCTAGGGTGCCCAGTTGGTGTCCTGGCATATGAAGGGGACCAGTGCACTACGAATGCTGGCTCCTCCCACGACCAAATGCCTTGGATTTGGTCATTTTTGAGATGAGCGTCCTTGGTTTCCATTATCGGTGAAAACCGAGGTCGCCCATCTCTAAGGTCAACCACCTCAACATTTAGGTCGACCATCTCTTAGATCGACCTAAATGTGAAGATTTGGGCGTCCCCGACCATACTATTGAAACGTAAGATGGACGCCGATCTGTTTTCAATAATACGGGATGCCCCGCTCCTTCATGGCACCGTCCTTAAAGATGGTCATCCCCGTTCGATTATCCCCCTCCACGTGTGGGATGCTTTAGACAATCATAAAGATTAAATATCATGTCACTCTGATATGCTATGAAAGCAGCTCTGTTATACAGCTCCTCCAGTAAAAGAGGCATTTTACATTCACATGAATGAATTTTACATTCATTGTTTGTGGCAGAAATCCTGTTCTGTACTGCCCCAGCCACTCTACTACTACTACTACTTAACATTTCTAGAGCGCTACTAGGGTTACGCAGTGCTTGAAACTTGCACTGTGTCTGGTCCTTCCACTAGAATCAACTCAACTCTTCTAAATATGTGTCAGAGATCTGACAGCACCTGCAGCTGCATTTTATCATAACACTAGTAAAAAAGGCCCGTTTCTGACACAAATGAAACGGGCGCTAGCAAGGTTTTCCTCGGAGTGTGTATGTTTGGGAGAGTGTATGTGAGAGTGACTGTTTGAGAGTTAGAGTGAAAGTGTGAGTCCAATCCATGCTCCTCTGTCACCTGGCCCCTCCATTCATCCCTATCCAGCAATTCCGCTCTCTCCCTGAGGCCTGCCCTGCAATCCATATGCATCCATGGCCATCTGTCCCCTCCATTCATCCCTATCCAGCAATTCCCCTCTCCCTGAGTCCTGCCCTTCCAATCCATGCCCATCCATGCTCCTTTGTCACCTGGCCCCTCCATTCATCCCTATCCAGCAATACCCCTCTCTCCCTGAGGCCTGCCCTGCAATCCATATCCATCCATGCCCATCTGTCCCCTCCATTCATCCCTATCCAGCAATTCCCCTCTCTCCCTGAGGCCTGCCCTGCAATCCATATCCATCCATGCCCATCTGTCCCCTCTATTCATTCCTATCCAGCAATTTCCCTCTCTCCCTGAGTCCTGCCCTCCCAATCCATGCCCATCCATGCTCCTCTGTCCCCTGCCCCCTCCATTCATCCCTTTCCAGCAATTTCCCTCTCTCCCTGAGCCCTGCCCTCCCAATCCATGCCCATCCATGCTCCTCTGTCCCCTGCCGCCTCCATTCATCCTTTTCCAGCAAGTCCCCTCTCTCCCTTCCATGACCCCCCCTCGCATCCATGCTCCTCTCTCTCCCATGTGCCAGCCTGGCCCGCCCTCTTCTTCCCCCCCCCCCTTCGCATCCATGCTGTCGTTTCTTCCCTGCCCTCCCGCTCCCATTGTTGTACTTTACTGGCCACCCTCTTCTCTCCCCCCAACATGCGTGTTTTTGTTTTTTTCTTGTTTTTAAATTTACCTCCGTGGCGGTTCCGGCAGCGAAGCGTCGGGGAAGGAGGCGGTGCTCCCGACGTGTAGGTTTCCCTTCGCTGTGTTCCGCCTTCTTTTGACGTCATCCTTGACGTCAGAAGAAGGCGGAACACATGGAAGGGAAGGCTAGACGTCGGGAGCGCCGCCTCCTTCCCTGATGCTTCGCTGCCGAGCGATGCGATTGGTTGAGTGTCATTGCTCCGCCCTCGACGTCATCACGTTTGACGCGTGGGCGGGGCAGACACAATGCGATCTCACCCCCTTCACTTTGCTAAGAGAGGCTTCATTAGAACATTGGAGGTGCGTTTTATATAGAGAGATTAAAGCTTTCATTATTGTATAGTATAAGGTGTTGCATCTGCTCTCACTCCATGTGGGACAGAAGGGAAAGCACTTGTCTGAGTGACCAGACTGCAGATGCATCTTTTCTTATGAAACTTACCGATACAGGTAACAGAGGTATTCCATGCATTACTCAAGTTATCTCTATGTCTTTCACACCATATTTGTTGAATGTTCTGTGAAAGTTCATATCCCTCAGGGCAGCTCATGGTCACAGATTCAGAACTTGCATAGAAACGTTTATTTGGTGTAAATTGGAGGCAACTGTCCCAGTTAGGAATTTCACATTTTCCTGTTGAAAAGACAGAGCTTGTGAGATGCTTTAGACAATTATTATCAGGCTTATTTTCGAAAGAGAAGGACGCCCATCTTTCGACACAAATCGGAAGATGGGCGTCCTTCTCACAGAGTCGCCCAAATCGGTATAATGGAAAGTCGATTTTGGGCGTCCTCAACTGCTTTCCGTCGCGGGGATGACGAAAGTTCACGGGGGCGTGTCAGAGGCGTAGCGAAGGTGGAACTTGGGCGTGCCTAACACGTGGATGCCCTCGACCCATAATGGGAAAAAAAGGGCGTCCCTGACGAGCATTTGGACGACTTTATTTGGTCCTGTTTTTCTTACGACCAAGACACAAAAAGGTGCCCGAACTGACCAGATGACCACCGGAGAGAATCGGGGATGACCTCCCCTTACTCCCCCAGTGGTCACTAACCCCCTCCCCATAGGCGGTCGGTGGCCCAACTGTTTGGGGAGGCTAAAGGGGGTGGAGTTAGGGATGGGGCCAGGGGTGGAGCTTAAATCCATAACTGTCTGATAACACACAGAAAAAAAATAAATAAAAATAAAAGTCACAATACTTTTATTAAATTTAGATATTAAATATGTATCATATGTCAAAGAATAAAGTGATTGCTCAAAGCATATACTAACCATAATCGCTCAACTGCAAAACACTATGCACATCATTGTGGAAAAACACACTCAGAACTTTACTGTACCAAAAATATTACACTGGGCAGAACCTAATACACCATTAGGGGCTTATAGCCCATTTAGTTATGTTTAAACAAAAGAGATCTGCATTAAAAAAATATTTATTTTTATTTTGACCTATAAAACCACTTGTCCCTGAAACATGCCTAAAAACAGAATAATCCAGTTGTGTATCTAAAATACTAATTCCTACAAATGAGATGACATTAAAATGTGATTCCATGTGCCCCAGCTTTAGCCTTGTTACCATCAACAATCAAGAACAACCTGGATGCAGCAGCTCAAAAGTTTGTTTGTTTTGTTTGGGCTGAAGGCAGTGAGGATGTCATGCTGGGGAAACACATTAACCAAATTGGCTTCCTTGTTTACTTACTGGGCTACAAAGGCTCATTTTCAAAGCACTTAGCCTCCCAAAGTTCCATAGAAACCTATGGAACTTAGCCTCCCAAAGTGCTTTGAAAATATGCCTCAAAGGCTCACTTCCACTCGTTTTGGGAGTCTTGCATCTTTCTCCCTGTTTCTTCTGCTGCCTGCTGTCTCCCCGGTCGTCATTTTTACTGCACTGAAGAGTTCTGCCTCGGCACCGGCAATTTAGAGACTCAGAGTCAGCCTTCTGCCAGCGTCGGGGCTTCGTCCAGGACTCTAACGTAACTCTTCCTCTCTTCTGCAGAGCTGGGAGGGAGTGAGACATGCCTGAAGAGAAAGCCCCGATGCTGGCAGAAGGCTGACTCTCAATTGCCGGTGCCGAGGCAGAACTCTTCAGTGCAGTAAAAATGACGAAGGAGACGGCGGGCAGCAGAAGAAACACAAGATGGGCTGGGGAGGCTTACAGGCTCATTTTCAAAGCACTTAGCCTCCCAAAGTTCCATAGAAACCTATGGAACTTAGCCTCCCAAAGTGCTTTGAAAATATGCCTAGCCTCCCCAAGCCTCTTATACGGGGCGCCTATGCCCCTCCCACCCTCAAAAAACATCTTTAAAAATATTTTTTGCCAGTCTCAAATGTCATACTTAGCTCCATGACAGCAGTATACAGGTCCCTGGAGCAGTTTTAGTGGGTGTAGTGCAATTCAGACAAGCGGACCCAGGCCCATCCCCCCCTACCTGTTACATTTGTGGTGGTAAATGTGAGCCCTCCAAAACCCACGAGAAACCCACTGTACCCACATCTAGGTGCCCCCTTCACCCGTAAGTGCTATGGTAGTCATGTACAGTTGTGGGGAGTGGGTTTGGGGGGGTTTGGGGGGGCTCAGTATGCAAGATAAGGGAGCTATGTACCTGGGAGCAATTTCTGAAGTCCACTGCAGTGCCCCCTAGGGTGCCCGGTTGGCGTCCTGGCATATCAGGGGGACCAGTGCACTACGAATGCTGGCTCCTCCCATGACCAAAGGGCTTGCATTTGGTCGTTTCTGAGATGGGCTCCTTGGTTTTCATTATCGGCGAAAATCAGAAACGACCAAGTCTGGGGACGACCATCTCTAAGGACGACCTAAATTTCAAGATTTGGGCGTCCCCGACCGTATTATCAAAACGGAAGATGGACATCCATCTTGTTTCGATAATACGGGTTTCCCCGCCCTTCCGTCGAGATGTTTTATGAGGACGTCCTCAGCAAAACTTGGGCGTCCCTTTCCATTGTGCCCCTCCACGTCACCTTGATATGCTATGAAGGCAGCTCTGTTATAGAGCTCCACCTGTAAAAGATGGATTTTATATTCACTTGAGTCACTTCAATGCAGTGCTTCCCAAACTTTTGTCGTATGTGATCCCAGATGATAAGCAGCTGATTCCTTCTACTTTGCCCTGTCCAGAGATCTGATAGAACCTGCAGCTACATTTCATTATAACATCAAAGCTTTCATTATTGTATAGTACAGGGGCGTAGCCACGGGCGGGCCTGGACGGGCCCGGGCCCAGCCACTTTCCCTCCAGGCCCGCCCACCCAACATTCCCACACTCGGGGTTTAAATCTTTTTTTACCTCCGTCGAAGCGGCTGTGTCATCAAAAGCCCTGCCTATCAAGCCTTCCCTTCGTTCGTTCCCTCAGAGTCCTGCCTTCTGATGTCATTTCCTCTTTCCGCGAGGGCGGGACTCTGAGGGAACAAACTCGAAGGGAAGGCTAGAGATGGGCAGCACTTTCAATAATGCAGTCTCTTTGACAGAGGTAATCAGGGGAGACAGGAGAATCGCTGGGTGGGTATGGATGGCTGGAGGGGGGGCAGGGGAGAGGAGAGAATCGCTGGGTATGGGTGGCTGGAGGGGGGGCAGGGGAGAGGAAGAGGGAATTGCTGGGTATGGGTGGCTGGAGGGAAGGCAGGGGAGAGGAGATAATCGCTGGACATGGGTGGATGGAGGGGGGGCAGGGGAGAGGAGAGAATTGTTGGACATGGGTGGCTGGAGGGGGGCAGGGGAGAGGAAAGAATCGCTGGGTATGGGTGGCTGGAGGGACAGGGGAGAGGAGAGAATTGCTGGACATGGGTGGAAGCAGGGGAAGGCAGGGAAGAGGAGAGTTGCTGGACATGGGTGGACGGAAGGGAGGGCAGGGGAGAGAGGAGAGTTGCTGGACATGGGTGGATGGAGGGGAGGGCAGGGGAGAGAGGAAGGTTGCTGGACATGGATGAAGGGGAGGGAAGAGTGAGGAAGGAGATGAGATGAGGAAAAAGGAAGAGAGGAGAAAAACCACATGGATGAAGAAAATAGGCAGAAGCTGGATCCACTGGACAGTCAAGTCTGTGGAGGACCCAGCTTTTACTTACGGATGTAGGGCAAGAAATGAAGAAGAAAGGCGGAAAGTAAAGAAATAAATGGAAAGGAAGCCCTGGAAACGGAGTTAAGAGGACAGATAGCAGCAGAATCGGATACTTGGCCAGCATGATCAGAAAAACAAAGTCACCAGACAACAAAGATAGAAAAAAATCATTTTATTTTCATTATAGTGTTTGGAATATGTCTACTTTGAGAATCAGGTGCTCAACAGAGGCGTAGCCAGGTTTTGATCTCAGGGGGAGCAGACGTTTATAAAATAGGCGCCAGTTGGTGTCAGCTACACAGCAGTGTCTGTGTTGTTGCTCAGGGGCTGTAGCGGGCACTGATTATTACAGGCTGTCTCTGTTGTGTCCTGCCTGCAAGGAAACAGTAGGTTACATCAAGAGGCAGGATGCAGAAGAGATCCCTGTACTGGCCAGAGCAGGCAACCTGTCTTCTTAACTACAAAGTAAAAATATTCAAATCGTGACCATCACCTCAGGAATAGCACACACATTCCTTCCACTGCTAGACACCGTGTTTAAATCAGATGGGTGTTTGTTTGTGTGGTGATTCTACAGGATGTGAAGAACACTAGTCCTGAGCATTTTTATTTTAGGTGACAAGGGCCCTTGCCCCAGAGCTTACTTTCAAATAGGGCTAGACATTTTGTGAAATAACACAAACCCCTGCAAAAAGACACCCAAAACCTATACTGAAAACTTACCACACCATAACAGCCCTAATCCACCTACAAAAAGACAGTACTATAAATATTACAGTGGGACCTAGTGAAGTGTTTCCCTAGGTGGTCCTGAAGTACCCCCTTGCCATTCAGATTTTCAGGCTATCCACAATGAATCTGCATGACAAAGATTTGCATGTAATGAAGGCAGTATATACAAATCAATGTCATGCATATTTATTGTGGATATCCTGAAAACCTGACTGGCAAGGGGGTACTCCAGGACTGCCCTAGAACACAAACCTTACCATACCATAACAGCCCTAAACTACCTATCAGAAGACTGCTATATATATTACACTGAGCTCTAAAACACCAATACACCTACTATTGGGAAACCGAGACAAGCTGCCAAGTGCACTGTTACACATTCCTACACAGATGCTACGTGCTAGCAGAATCCTTCACCTCAGGCACACATGCAGAACATGGACAGACCCTCATCTATATAACATAAGAGTAGTCATACTGGGTCAGACCAATGGTCCATGTAGCCGAGTATCCTGCTTCCAACAGTGGCCAACCCAGGTCACAAGCACCTGGCAGAAACCCAAATTGTGACAATATTCCAATCTAATACAGAATAGGGAGCCATTAAAAAAAACCCAAAACAAAAGAAACCACCAACAACAACAAGAACAAAAATTGAAATAGAGAACCCCCTCCTCTGCCCAATGAAGTCAGACTCTATAAATAGTGCAACTCTGGTTAAAAAAAAAACGAAACAGAAATGCATTTTCTCCTGTACTTTGCAAAATAAAAATACAAAAAAATGTACATTTTACAAAGCAGGTACATCTCAGTCCTTACAAAGCATTAAATAAAAATATTTTTTCTACCTTTGTTGTCTGGGAATTTGGCTGGTCCCAGTCTTTTTTTTACCATGTTCCATGAGTCAGCCATACAAATTCTTTTCCAGGTTGGCCTTTCCATTTCTTCTCTCGCCTCTTGTCTTCTTCCTTTCGTTCTCTACATCTGTTTGGCACTGATCTTTCGTTTTATGTCCCCACTATCAAATAGCTGTGTATAGAGCTGCCAAATGATCCAGTTACAGAAGGGAGATTTTTCAACCAGTCCTAGTGTGAACTCGCATCCCAAATTCATGTGGGATTTGCAGTTCCTGACTCTACCCATCAAAATCTGTGCTGCAGTACATCCAAAATGACTTAAGAAAATACACTCAGACCCCTGCAGGGTTGCTAATTTGAAGGTATCAGAGATGTGCATTTTCAAATACTGTCATATTCCTAATATCAAATTGAAAATAAAATACCTTTTTCTACTGTTTTCTACTCTGTGACCCTACCTCCTCCCCCTTTCCAGTAGTGCCTTCTCTGTGTCCCCATCTTCTCCCCTTTCCAGTAGTGCCCTGTGTCCCTATCTCCTTCCCCCCCACCCTTTCCAGTAGTGCCGCTGTGTCCCTATCCCCCTCCTTTTCAGTACAGCCCCTATCTCCCCCCCCCCCCCCTTTTCAGCACTGCCTCTTTGTGTTTCAATGCTCCTACCCTCTCCCTGTCCAGTATTGACTCTGTGTCCTTCTCCATCCCTGTCCAGCATTTACTATATCTTTCTCTCTCCCCATGTTAACCCTTTCCCCTGTCTCTTTCAGCGCTCCCCAGTGTTTCATTTGGAGGGGCTGGTTATAGGGACACTCTAGCACATGTTATATTTGTACAGAGATTTTTTTTCTCCTGGTCAAGGCCACTAAAACAGACATCATGTTATGAGAATCAGGTGCTCAACATTCAGAGTTTCTCTCTATTTATTTATTACATTACCCTGCATTAAAACATGAATTAGGTTGAAACAAAACAGAATAATCCATTTGTGTATCTAAAAGGTAAACTGCAAAACAGATGAAAATGTGATTTCATGTGCCCCAATGAGAGTTTAATTCTATTTTCATTTAATTTCAATATATTCTATCTTCCCATGGCAGATTACAACAACAAAATCCTTTATCCTCCACCTTTTAAGACACAGTCCAGCTCATTTTCGAAAAAGAAGGGCGCCCATATTCCGACCCAAATCGGAAGTTGGGCGCCCTTCTCCCGTGGGTGCCCAAATCGGTATAATCAAAAGCCGATTTTGGGCACCTCCAACTGCAGTCTGTCGCGGGAACGGACAAAGTTGACGGGAGCATGTCGGAGGCGTGGTGAAGGCGGGACTGGGGCGTGTTTATCGGCCAAGGAGAGATGGGCGCCCTCGGCCAATAATGGAAAAAAGAAGAGCGGCAGTAGCGAGAATTTGGGCCGCTTTTTTTTTACCCCTTTTTTTCCACGAACAAGTCCCCAAAAAGTGCCTCAACTGCCCAAAGGACCACCGGAGGGAATCAGGGATGACCTCCCCTGACTCCCCCAGTGGTCACTAACCCCCTCCCACTAAAAAAAAGAACTTTAAAAAAAATTTTTGCCAGCCTCAAATGTCATACCCAGTTCCATGACAGCAGTATGCAGGTCCCTGGACCAGTTGTTATTGGGTGCAGTGCACTTCAGGCAGGTGAACCCAGGCCCACCCCCCCCCCCCCCCACCTGTTACACTTATGGTGGTAAATGGGAGCCCTCCAAACCCCCCCAAAACCCACAGTATCCACATGTAGGTGCCCCCCTTCACCCATAAGTGCTATGGTAATGGTGTAGAGTTCTGGGGAGTGGGTTTTGGGGGCGATTTGGGGGGGCTCAGCACCTAAGGGAAGGGAGCTATGAACTTGGGAGGTATTTTAATGTTTTTTAAAAACTTTTTACAAGTGCCCCATAGGGTGCCCGGTTGGTGTCCTGGCATGTGAGGGGGACCAGAGCACTACGAATCCTGGCCCCTCCCACGACCAAATGCCTTGGATGTGTTCATTTTTGAGCTGGGCGGCTTCGGTTTCCATTATCGCTGAAAACCGATACCGCCCATCTCAAATCCGCCCAAATCTATTATCGAAACAAAAGATGGATGCCCATCTTTTTCGAAAATACAGTCTGTCCCGCCCCTTTGTGTACCCGTCCTCTGAGATAGTCGCCCATGGAGATGGGCGTCCGCGTTCGATTATGCCCCTCAGTGTATCCTGCTAGATAGTGATGGCACAAGGGAAGCAAGTTTGGTCCAGTGAAGACTAACTCAAAATAACCTGTTCCTTAGCTGGGCCCTAGTATTACCATGTTAAAAATGCGAACATACCATGCCTCTGTGACTATGTTACATAATGTTAAACGATTAACTGGATTTCTTGACTAGGGACACAAACATACACTTATTTATTCAATACCACAATTCCTCATGTACAGCCACAAAAATGAAGATACATACCTATAGCAGGTATTCTCCGAGGACAGCAGGCTGATTGTTCTCAAGACTGGGTGACGTCCACGGCAGCCCTGAGGAACGGAAATCTTCCAAGCAACAAAAGATTTCTAGAGCTTTCGAACGCACGCGGGCGGGCGCGCGGCCATCTTCCCGCCCATCGCGCGAGAGTCCCGATCAGTTCAATAACAAAGCAAAGAGGAAAGAGACAACTCCAAATGGGAGGCAGGTGGGTATGTGAGAACAATCAGCCTGCTGTCCTCGGAGAATACCTGCTACAGGTATGTATCTTGATTTTCTCCAAGGACAAGCAGGGTGCTTATTCTCACATGTGGGTATCCCTAGCCCCCAGGCTCACTCAAAACAACAAAGAAAGGTCAAATGGGCCTCGCAATGGCAAGGACATAACAAGGATTGACCTACGAAGAAACATATAACTGACAGTGGAGCCTGGAACAGAACAAAAAAATGGGCCGGGGGGGGGGGGGGGGGGAGTTGGATTGTAAACCCCGAACAGATTCTGCAGCACCGACTGCCCAAACCGACTATCGCGTCAGGTATCCTGCTGAAGGCAGTAGTGAGATGTGAATGTGTGGATTGATGACCACATCACAGCTTTGCAAATCTCTTCTATAGTGGCTGACTTCAAGTGGGCCACTGACGCTGACATGGCTCTAACACTATGAGCCGTGACATGACCCTCAAGAGTCAGCCCAGCTTGGGCATAAGTGAAGGAAATGCAATCTGCTAGCTAACTGGAAATGGTGCATTACCCGACAGCAACCCCCCTTCTGTTGGGATCAAAAGAAACAAACATTTGGGCGCACTGTCTGAAGGGGCTTGTCCGCTCCACATAGAAGGCCAATGCTCTCTTGCAGTCCAATGTGTGCAACTGACGTTCAGCAGGGCAGGTATGAGGGCGGGGAAAAAATGTTGGCAAGACAATTGACTGGTTCAGATGGAACTCCGACACCACCTTCGGCAGGAACTTAGGGTGAGTGCGAAGGACTACTCTGTTATGATGAAATTTAGTATAAGGAGCATGGGCTACCAAGGCTTGAAGCTCACTGACTCTACAAGCTGAAGTAACAGCCACCAAGAAAATGACCTTCCAGGTCAAGTACTTCAGATGGCAGGAATTCAGTGGCTCAAAAGGAGGTTTCATCAGCTGGGTGAGAACGACATTGAGATCCCATGACACTGTAGGAGGTCTGACAGGGGGCTTTGACAAAAGCAAACCTCTCATGAATCGAATAACTAAAGGCTGTCCAGAGATAGGCTTACCTTCTACACGATAATGAAAAGCACTAAATGCACTAAGATGAACTCTTACGGGGTTGGTCTTCAGACCAGACTCTGACAAGTGTAGAAGGTATTCAAGCAGGGTCTGTGTAGGACAAGAGCGAGGATCTAGGGCCTTGCTGTCACACCAGACGGGAAACCTCCTCCATTTAAAAGAGTAACACCTCTTCGTGGAATCTTTTCTGGAAGCAAGCAAGACTCGGGAGACACTCTCTGAAAGACCCAAGGAGGCAGTCTACACCTTCAACATCCACGCCGTAAGAGCCAGAGAATGGAGGTTGGGATGCAGGAGCGCCCCCTCGTTCTGAGTTGTGAGGAATTTGAAAAGGACGTCGCAAGGTCAAATTGGATCGAATCGTCCACCACCGAAGGGAATTGTGAAAGTCGGTGGACAGCTGGATCACATCCTCTAGATTCCCTACAGCTTGATACCACTAGGAAGCTAGGGTTCATTGAGCCGTTCTTATATGAAGACGAGCCATGGGAATCACATGAACTGTGGAGGCCATATGGCCGAGAAGCCTCAACATCTGCCGAGCTGTGATCTGCTGCGACGCTCTGTCCATGGAAACAAGAGACAGAAGGTTGTCCGCCCTCGCCTCGGGGAGATAGGCATGAGCAGTCTGTGAGTCCAGCAGAGCCCCTATGAATTCTAGTTTTTGAACTGGAAGAAGATCGGACTTTGGGTAATTTAGAACAAACCCTAGTAGCTCCAGGAGTTGAATAGTCATCTGCATGGACTGTAGAGCTCCTGTCTCGGAGGTGTTCTTTACCAGCCAATCGTCAAGGTAAGGGAACATATGCACTCCTAGTCTGCTTAGCGACGCTGCAACAACCGCAAGGCATTTTGTAAACACCCTGGGCGCAGACACGAGACCAAAGGGCAGCACGCAATACTGGAAGTGCTGTGTTCCCAGACGGAATCGAAGATACTGCCTGTGAACGGGAAGTATCGGGATGTGTGTATAAGCATCCTTTAAGTCCAGAAAGCATAGCCAATCATTTTCCTGAATCATGGGGAGAAGGGTGCCCAGGGAAAGCATCCTGAACTTTTCGCGGACCAGATATTTGTTCAGGGCCCTTAGGTCTAGGATGGGACGCATCCCCTGTCTTCTTTTGCATAAGGAAGTACCTGGAATAGAATCCCAGCCCCTCTTACCCTAGTGGAACGGGCTCGACCGCATTGACGCTGAGAAGGGCGGAGAGTTCCTCTGCAAGTACCTGCCTATGCTGGAAGCTGAAGGACTGAGCTCCCGGTGGGCAATTTGGTGGTTTGGAGATCAAATTGAGGGAGTACCCTAACCGGACCTTTTGAATAACCCACCGATCGGAGGTTATGAGAGGCCACCTTTGGTGAAAAAATTTTAACCTCCCCCTGACCGGTAGATCATCTGGCACAGGTACTTTTATAGCGGCTATGCTCAGCTGGAGCCAGTCAAAAGCCCAACCCTTGCTTTTGCTGGGGAGATGCAGGGGTCTGTGTGGGCGCACGCTGTTGACACGAATGAGCGTGCTGGGGCTGAGCCTGACAAGGCTGTTGGGAAGGTGGATTGTACCTACGCTTATTGTAAGCATAGGGAGCAGTCCTCCTTCCCTGGAAAAAACGTCTACCTGTTGAGGTAGATGCTGAAGGCGCCCGGTGGGAGAGCTTGTCGAGGGCGGTTTCCCGCTGGTGGAGTTGCTCTACCACCTGCTTGACTTTCTCGCCAAAAATATTATCCCCCCCCCCCCGGCATGGAACATCCGCAAGCCACTGCTGGACTCGATTGTCCAGGTCAGAGGCACGCAGCCATGAGAGTCTCCGCATACCTTGAGCAGCGGATCTGGATGCAACATCAAAAGTGTCATAAGCACCCCTGGACAGGAATTTACAACATGCCTTCAGCTGCCTGACCACCTCCTGAAAAGGCCTGGCATGCTCCGGAGGGAGCTTTTCCACCAAATCCGTCAGTTGCTTCACATTGTTCCGCATATGGATGCTCGTGTAGAGCTGGTAAGACTGAATTTTGGACACGAGCATAGAGGACTGATAGGCCTTCCTCCCAAAAGAATCCAGAGTTCTAGATTCTCATCCTGGGGGCTCCGAAGCAAAATCTCTAGAACTCCTGGCTCTCTTGAGAGCGAAATCCACAACCATAGAATCGTGAGGTAACTGCGTCCTCATCAACTCAGGTTCTCTGTGAATCCGATATTGGGACTCAGCTTTTTTGGGAATGGTGGGATTAGTTAATGGCTTCATCCAGTTCCTAAGCAATGTCTCCTTAAGGACATTATGCAAAGGAATAGTGGATGACTCCTTAGGAGGCGAAGGATAGTCAAGAACCTTGAGCATCTCAGTCCTGGGCTCATCCACAGATACCACAGGGAAGGGAATGCCCACAGACATCTCCTGAACAAATGAAGAGAAAAAAAGACTCTCCAGGGGAGAAAGCTTTCTTTCAGGTGAAGGGGTAGGATCAGAGGGAAGACCACAAGACTCCTCAGAAGAGAAATATCTGGGATCCTCCTCTTCCTCCCACGAGGCATCCTCCTCAGTGTCGGACAAGAGTTCTCTGACTGCAGTCTGAAACCGGGCCCGTCTCGTCTCCGAGGAACCAGGTCCTCGATGACGATGTCAAGAGGTCGACTCCCGTGCCGGCGGCGATGAAGCTCCCTCCAATGACGGTGATGGGGAGTCAACCTGGGTGGCACCGGCGTCGAAGACCTCACCACGAACGGAGAGCCAGTTGCCGCCTCCATCAACGGTACCAAGGGCGCAAGCACCCCGGTACTGGAACAGACTGACGCAGCAGCCCTTCCAGCAGACCTGGAAGAATGGCTCGGATGCGCTCGTCCAGAGTCTCTGCCGGGAAAGGCTGTGGGGCCAGTGGAAAAGTCGGAGGCAGAATCTGCAAAGGGCCAGGAGGCGGTACTGGGCTGTCCGATGACGACACCTCTTGAATGGAGGGTGAGCGGTCCTCCCGGCGTCGACGCTTCACGGGTGCCGAATCCTTCGACGTCTCGGAGCTCTGGAAGGAGACCGATGGCGATGCTTCTTAGCCTTCGCTCGAGGCACGTCATCAGTACTCCTCGGTACCAACAAGGAGGACGTGGAATCCACACGTCTCCTCGGGGTCGGGTCCAAAAGTGGTTGGTCCCAATGGGCCTGCACAGCAGGAGTTTTCGAGGCATATGGAGACCCACTCGACGGCTCACTGCTCCCAGTGTGTGGTGGTCTCTGGACAGCCATTACCTGCGCTCCTGATGTCGATGCCATCTCTGGTGCCGATATGGACGCTGCCGACCTCTGTACCGATGTCAACGCCAAAGAACCGGGCAAAGCTCCAAATAGACAGTCCCGCTGAGCTTGTCTCGACATCTGTTTCCGCTTTTTAAGGCTAAGACACAACTTACATGCGTCTGGGCGATGGTCGGGCCCAAGGCACTGAATACACCACGCGTGAGGGTCGGTACCTGAGATTGCCCGGTTGCACCGAGTGCACTTCTTGAAGCTGCTGGGAATCCTCGATGTCAGGGACAGAAAAATAGCGGCGGCGAAGTCAAAATTCTCGATGGTGCCAAAAGAAGGGCACAAAAAGGAGAAACGCGACGGAAATAAAGAGAAACTTAAAAGGGACAAAACCTAGAAAATAAGGGGGGGTTTCTGTATAAAAGAACAGCTCAAGCAGAGCAAAACTAACAGAAGAAGTGGAAAAAAACGTGAAAAAACAAAGGCTCTTTTCAGGGCACACGGAGAGACCGCAAGCAGTCATTCCCTTACCGCGGAAAGAAAAGAACTGATCGGGACTCTCGCGCGACAGGCGAAAGATGGCCATGCCCACGCACATTTGAAGGCTCTAGCAAACTTTTGTTGCTAAGAAAATGTTCCTCGGGGCTGCCGTGGACGTCACCCATTCATGAGAACAAGCAGCCTGCTTGTCCTCGGAGAAACAACTTTTTAGGGTGGATAGTATTCCTTTTATTATCAACCAAATAAAGAGTTTTTAGTTTTGACACAGTATAAGTCATCACAAGAACAAAATATAAGAAAACCAATGGACTGCATTAGGGATTTATAACCCATTTATGTTTAAGCAAAAGAGATCTGCATGAAACAAAATATTTATTTTTATTTTGACTTATAAAACCACTTGCCCCTGAAACATGTTCAAAATAGAATAATCCATTTGTGTACCTAAAAGGTAAACTACAAAACACATGAAAATGTGATTTCATGTGCCCCAATGAAAGGAGAGTTTAATTCTACTTCCATTTAATTTCAATATATTCTATCTTCCCATGGCAGATTACAACAACAGTTAAGATGATGAACTCATCAGAAAACAGGATATCCTCACTGAAATCTGGATATCTGTATTGTATAGAAGCACAGTGAAGAAATATCAAACTATAGCGTTTATTTCTAAGATGGCTGCCGTTTAGAGGGTCGACATAACCGTTAGCTCCGCGTCCCTCATTGAGTTTCGTTGCTATTGGCAGAAGACGGGCCCGTTTTTTTCTTACTTAGATCCGTGCCTGGCTTTGTTCACCGTGCCGAGGGGCCATCTTTGGAGACCATCTGCCCATACCATGGCCAACGTTACCGACCATGCCGAGAGTGCAACGCTGTGCGGAGAATAATTTGAACCGGCACTTGCTCACCCGCTGGTAGTTCTGTGGGCTACACACGCTAAAGCTGGTTGATCCGTCCCTGGTGAGCAGCTGCTCTTGTGGCCTTAAGAAGTGCGAGCAGGCCCACCAACACCTTTGAACTCTGCCAGCGCTAACGGCCGCTCAGCTGCGGTCCACCATTTGACCACTTCCTTCAGGTTTCCTGCTCCCTCTCCTCTTGCCGATGCTGGTCCTCCGCTGTGCCCATCTTACTGCGGTGCCTGCTCTGCCATCCTCCTGCTCTGAAGAGATGTATTTTCAGCTTTATTGTTCAGCTGATCAGGTGATCAGATCACATTGCTGCACTGCGTCTGCACAAAACTGATTCTTGATCTGTCAGCCACCACTGCCCTGGACTGAGATTCAGCTAATCCCTTCCCCTCATTGACCACTCGACAACAGCCACCAATTCCTGAGCTGAGTGCCGTTATCAGCTGCAGCCCTCTCTCAGTTTGACCAATTTCTGTGGGTCTGCCCCAGTTTGATGCTTCTGTTCCTTGGATTGCGCCATTTATATAAATTGCTAGTCTGTTGTGCCCTGAAGTGGTGGTTCATGTTCCTGCTGACGGGGCTGTTTCCTGCATCGGATGGTCTAGCTGGTTGTGAACTACGGGGTGAAGAGTTATGCTAGCCCTTGCTCTCAGTAAAATACAGGCCAATGGCTCATAATAAGAGCTAGGCTTCTTAAAATCAAAATCATCTCTGATACAAAAGAGAGCTAGCTTGTAAGAATCAGAGATCACCTTTGACACAGTTACATTTCACTGTAGCAAGTGCTGAAATGAGGTAATTGAGAGCTGGCAAGGGGGGGGGGGGGGCTTTGCTCCCTGAGACTGGCACCTGCAAGACGTCATGAGCAAGAGTTGCTATGGTTGTGTAGAGAGAGTACTGGGTCAGCTGCACCCCGGGTGAGAACATCCAAAGGAGGGGGCTAAGGGAAAGTTTGGGGAAAATGCAAAGTCATCTAATAAGATGCGCTCTGAGCATACCTTGCTTATACTTAGAGCTTGATAGTATGTGAAGTCATTTCGATCAACTGATAAGGTCCAAGAACCCTGGTGACAAAGCTGGGGTCCATTGAAATGAATAGGGTGAAAATAGTATAAAAATGGGAGTCAGAAGGGTATTAGATCAGAAGAAGAAGAGAGCAGAAGACTCCAGATGGTCAGACAGAGATAGGACGTGTCGTGGACTGCTGTTCAAATCATATGACTGCCTGATTTGCCTGTATTGCCATTGGTAAGATTGAAATAAACTATCTTCTTATATCCCAGCGAGTCCTTCTGATTATGGAGTTCGTTAATTCCTGGACTGTGTAAGTGCAGTCTGGGGGAGGATGAGGTCAGAATAGGTGGGGGAACACGCAAATTATAAACAGGGGGAGGTGCACTCGCCCTGCGTGTTCAGCCACTATGTTTTCCTCCAGCCTCCTCTTGATTTTCTACTCACTTATCCTAATCCGCACTACGCTCACCGCGTCAGAACCAGAGTTTAGCTTCATTCCTACTATCACGAGTAGCAGAAGACCATTGACTCGCTGTCCAACTCACACTGCCAGTCAGTTGGAGCGCATGTGCTTTCATAACTCACCTGATTCCCTTCCAACACGATCTGGTTGCCTTATAAATATCCAGCGCGACAAGAAGATGGCTGATCATTTTCATCACTTTCAAGTGGGTTACATAAATGCCAGGTCTGTTGTGAACAAGCCTGAACTTATATTGGACTGGATCTTATCCAAGGACCTAGATCTCCTTTTTATTTCAGATACATGGATCCAGGTGCCTAGTTGTTTTAGACCTTTGCCTGCCAGGTTACAAGGTGGTGCATTGGGACAGAGTAGGTAGGAGAGGTGGTGGGATTGCAGTAATACATCGTTCCTACCTCAAAGTAGAAACTTGCACAGATCATATGTCCCCTCTCCTAGAAATTGTTGCAATCAAAACTCATCATTCTACTCTTTGTGATTATTTAGCTTGCGTCCTGTTTTACAGACCACCTACTAGTTGGAATTACTGCCAGACAGAGCTTATGGATTTCATCTCAAACTCATGCATTGCTCATTCAAATATCTTAATTCTAGGAGATCTTAATCTTCAAAAACTTAACAGCCAAACAACATTAAAAAGGATTGTAGCAAAGCTCAAATTCTGTTCTAAAAGACAGTTATTTTCTGTTGTTTGGCTGCTGGAGAGGTAGCACTGCTACTGACCTGAATTAGGTGTTAAGTAATGTATGAGGAAGCAGAGTATTTGTAAAGGTTATTAAGGGCAATCTGATTACTGAGTTAGATTGAAAGGGTCTATTTGAAGCAGTCACCTTAGATCAAAATTATATGCAGAGGAAAGGTCCCGCTTAACTTTCTTTCTGAGAAGTTCTGAGAGAAGAGGACATTTCTCTGGTAAGTGAACATTATTTTGCTTTGTGCTTTGGGAACTTAAAGATTGGGGTTTAAAGGAGGAACTATAGGTTAGTGATAGGCATAATAATAATAATAATTAAAAAAAAGCAAACTTTATCAACTAGTCTCCATATTCTTTTTCCCCTAGTTTTAAAACTTGAAATTTGTACCACAGCTTTAACAGATAGGCTCTAGCAGGCACAACAGTACCTAGTTTAAGCCTGACATCAGTGCCAGGCAAAATAGTGGAAACTGTTATAAACAATAAAACTACGGAACACATAGACAAACATGGCTTAATGACACAGAGTAAGCATGGGTTCAGCAAAGGGAAGTCTCGTCTCACCAATTTGCTTCATTTCTTTAAAGGCATGAATAAACATGTGGATAAAGGTGAACCAGCTGATGTAATGTATTTAGATTTTCAGAAAGCCTTTGATAAAGCTCCTCTTGAGAGACTCCTGAGAAAATTAAAGAGTCAAGGGATAGGAGGCAAGGTTCTGGTGTGGATTAGGAATTGGTTATTGGACAGAAAACAGAGGATAGGGTTAAATGGTCATTTCTCTCAATGGAGGAGGGTGAACAGTGGAGTACCACAGGGATCAGTACTGCGACCAGTGCTATTTAACATATTTGTAAATGATATGGAAATGAGAAAGATGAGCGAGGTAATTAAATTTGAGGATGACACGAGAAGCGGCTCAAGACCTTCCTTTTTGGCACTAAGAACCCAACAGGTGCCATACCCTTTTAGCCTGCGGCTCCCTCCGTGATAATTTGCCACCTCCCCTCTCTTCCTCTCCCTCCTTCGTTATTTCTCTCTCTCTCCTGTGACCTTGTCCACTGTACTTTGTATTATTGTTTGCTTATTAATTATTGTACGCCACATTGAGCCTGCCCATGGGCGGGAATATTGTGGGATATAAATGTCATAAATAAATATTCAAGGTTGTGAAAACACGTGTGGACTGTGAAATATTGCAAGACGACCTTAGGAAATTGGAAGACTGGGCAACCAAATTGCAGATGAAATTTAATGTGGATAAATGCAAGGTGATGCACATTGGAAAAAATCATTCAAATCATAGATACCAGATGCTAGGGTCCACCTTGGGGGTTAGCACTCAAGAAAAAGATCTAGGTGTCGTTGTAGATAATAAGCTGAAATCTTTTGCTCAATGTGCAGTGGCAGCCAAAAAAGCAAACAGGATGTTAGGAATTATTAGGAAAGGGATGGTGAATAAGACTGAAAATACTTTAATGCCTCTGTATAGCTCCATGGTGCGACCTCACCTTGAGTATTGCATTCAGTTCTGGTCGTCATATCTCAAAAAAGATATAGTGGAATTAGAGAAGGTTCAAAGAAGAGTGACCAAAATGATCAAGGGAATGGAACTCCTCTCATATGAGGAAAGGCTAAAGAGGTTAGGGCTCTTCAGCTTGGAAAAAAGACGAATAATGGGAGATATGATTGAGGTCTACAAAATCCTGAGTGGTGTAGAACAAGTAGAAGTACATTTATTTTTTACTTGTTCCAAATGTACAAAGACTAGGGGGCACTCAAGGAAGTTACATGGAAATACTTTTAAAACAAATAGGAGGAAAAATGTTTTCACTCAACAAATAGTTAAGCTCTGGAACTCTTTGCCGGAGGAGGTGCTAACAGCAGTTAGCATATCTGATATTTAAAAAGGTTTGGACAAATTCCTGGAGGAAAAGTCCATAGTCTGCTATTGAGACAGACATGGGAAAGCAAATGCTTGTCCTGGGATTGTTAGCATGGAATGTTGCCACAATTTGTGTTTCTGCCAGGTACTTGTGACGTGGCTTGGCCACTGTTGGAAACAGGATACTGGGCTAGATGGACCATTGATCTGACCCAGTATGGCTACTCTTATGTTCTTATGTACTGTGGCTCATAGATATATGGGTTCACATCAGCCCTCGAAATAGCATGTATTGCAAATAAATACCCGATTGATACCCCTGCAGTTGACAAATGTACTAGTCAGGGTATTGCGATAGTATTCCTTACCCCTCCTATACTCTTATCAAAGGGGGGGTATTGTCATTGTAATGCCCTCAGAATCCACTCACTAGATCAGGCAAACATGGAGATTCAATGAAATACACCAGACAACCTGGTAAACGTTTAAAGCTTGTAATGCAATTTGAAAACTTAAACCAACACAGACACTTTAATTTATTTTGTTACATTTGTACCCCACATTTTCCCACCTATTTGCAGGCTCAATGTGGCTTACATAGTACCGTAAAGGCATTTGCCAATTCGGTTGATAACAAATACAAGGTTATGTTGTGGTCAAATGAGATAGGTGTGAATCAGGCGTCACAGGGTCGAAGGGAATGAAGATTGTAAATTGTTCAGTATGATCATTGGTTATGCTGTGTTGCTGGGTGTGGGGATATACGTTGGATCGGTGGGATAGGCCTTTTTGAAGAGGTGAGTTTTTAGTGATTTCCTGAAGTTTAGGTGGTCATGGATTGTTTCCACAGCTTTTGGGAGTCCATTCCATAGTTGTGCGCTTACGTAGGAGAAGCTAGATATGTAAGTTGTTTTGTATTTTAGTCCTTTGAAGTTTGGGTAATGTAGGTTTAGGTATGATCGTGATGATCCGATTCTGTTTCTGGTTAGTACATAAGTACATAAGTAGTGCCATACTGGGAAAGACCAAAGGTCCATCTAGCCCAGCATCCTGTCACCGACAGTGGCCAATCCAGGTCAAGGGCACCTGGCACGCTCCCCAAACGTAAAAACATTCCAGACAAGTTATACCTAAAAATGAGGAATTTTTCCAGTCCATTTAATAGCGGTCTATGGACTTGTCCTTTAGGAATCTATCTAACCCCTTTTTAAACTCCGTCAAGCTAACCGCCCGTACCACGTTCTCCGGCAATGAATTCCAGAGTCTAATTACACGTTGGGTGAAGAAAAATTTTCTCCGATTCGTTTTAAATTTACCACACTGTAGCTTCAACTCATGCCCTCTAGTCCTAGTATTTTTGGATAGCGTGAACAGTCGCTTCACATCCACCCGATCCATTCCACTCATTATTTTATACACTTCTATCATATCTCCCCTCAGCCGTCTCTTCTCCAAGCTGAAAAGCCCTAGCCTTCTCAGCCTCTCTTCATAGGAAAGTCGTCCCATCCCCACTATCATTTTCGTCGCCCTTCGCTGTACCTTTTCCAATTCTACTATATCTTTTTTGAGATACGGAGACCAGTACTGAACACAATACTCCAGGTGCGGTCGCACCATGGAGCGATACAACGGCATTATAACATCCGCACACCTGGACTCCATACCCTTCCTAATAACACCCAACATTCTATTCGCTTTCCTAGCCGCAGCAGCACACTGAGCAGAAGGTTTCAGCGTATCATCGACGACGACACCCAGATCCCTTTCTTGATCCGTAACTCCTAACGCGGAACCTTGCAAGACGTTGGTAGATCTATGAGGTCTGTCATGTATCCTGGGACTACGCCGTAGATAATTTTGTGGACCAAAGTGCAGATTTTGAAGATGATCCGTTCTTTGATTGGGAACCAGTGCAGCTTCTCTCGCAGGGGTTTAGCACTTTCGAATCGTGCTTTACCATATATCAGTCTGGCTGCTGTGTTTTGGGCAGTCTGGAGTATTTTTGTGAGTTGTTCTTTACATCCCGCATAGATTCCGTTGCAGTAATCTGCATGGCTTAGGATCATTGATTGTATTAGGTTTCGAAAGGTTTCCATCGGGAAGAAAGGTTTTATTCGTTTGAGTTTCCACATTGAATAGAACATTTTCTTTATTATGGTATTTACTTGGCTCTTGAGAGTAAGGTTGTGGTTGATTGTGACTCAGAGTATTTTTTGGCTGTCTGTATTTATTATTTAGGTGGTTAGGTGCAGGTGAAGTTTGGGCTACTTCCAGTCCAGTTGGTGCCGGCCTGAGCTGCCTCGGCAGCAGCCTTTGTCTGAGAGTTCCAGCCCGGGGTGCCGGGAAGTCTGTTCTGCCTGTCTTGTGTTTGCGTGATTCTCCTGCCGCTGCTGCTCCTCGGCAGTGGCCCAAGGGCTCACTAACCTAGAAGTTCCGTTAGAAGCGTGACAAATTGCAAGGCCATGAGCTTGGAGGGATCACCCGTATTGCGGACGCTCCAGGAGCACTCTCAGAACTTCACACGGATCAGCGACGTCCTCCGTACCGTGGAGGTCCGTTTAGGCCAACTGGAGGACCTTATGGCAGCATCTACGAAAGCAGCCCTTTCTCCAGCTTCGAGTCCAGATTCCGCACCGGCAGGAGCTGCTGTCTCGTCAGGTATCCGTCTTAAGTCACCCCCGAGATATGACGGTAATCTCAGAGACTGTAGAGGGTTTCTCAATCAGTGTGAAATTATTTTTGAACTCCAGTCCCAAGATTTCCCCACGGAGAGAACTCGAATAGCTTACAGCTCCATCTCTGACCGTCTTCAAATCTAAGCTAAAAGCCCACCTTTTTGATGCTGCTTTTAACTCCTAACCCTTGTTCACTTGTTCAGAACCCTTATTTTATCATCCTCACTTTAATATTCCCTTATCTCTTGTTTGTCCTGTTTGTCTGGCCTAATTAGATTGTAAGCTCTGTCAAGGGACTGTCTCTTCATGTTCAAGTGTACAGTGCTGCGTACGTCTAGTAGCGCTATAGAAATGATAAGTAGTAGTAGTAGTACATTATGTCTCTGGTGTCCGGTCAAGCCTTAGCTTGGGCTTCCCCGCTTTGGGAGAAGAACGATCCGGTGCTTCATGATTTCCAGGGGTTTCTGGAGCAATTTAGACGAGTGTTTGAAGAACCAGGGAAGGTTACTTCCGCAATTGCGTCACTCTTGAGACTCAAGCAAGGGACACAGATCCTGGGGGACTATGCGATCAGGTTCCGCACCTTGGCCTCTGAGTTGGCTTGGAACAATGAAAGTCTAATCGCAACCTTTTGGCAGGGATTGGCACCGCAGATTAAGGATGAGCTGGCTGGACGTGAACTTCGCACCAGATTGGATGAGCTAATCAAGATCTGTACTATGATTGATATTCGATTCCAGGAGCGTGGCTGAGAACGGCGTTCCATAGAAAAGATAGGTATTAAGACCACTAGCCATCCAGTTTTACCACAGACTCCTTGTCCGTGGGAGGTACCCCCTCAACCACCAGCAGAACCCATGCAATTAGGCCATACCCCTCTCACGATTCAAGAGAAACAGAGACGTCGAACCCTCAACCTCTGCCTGTATTGTGGTGAGACGGGACACTACTAGGTCAACTGCCCACAGAAACCTGGATCCTTGGGGCCAGGTCTGACTGCGGGCACAGTAATAAGCCAACCTTCTAACCTTCTGCGTACCCAGTTCTTAATGCCAGCAGTGCTCGACCTAGGTCACCAGCAAGAGCATACTGAGGTCTTTCTGGACTCCGGGGCAGGTGGAAGCTTTATAACCGCGTCTCTGGTCCAGCAACTTAGCATTCCAACACAAGAACTACCTAAGACCATCCTGCTCTTTTCAGTGTATGGAAGTATTCAAGGATATGTAAACTCTCAAACGGTTCCCGTGAGCTTGCAGATTGGCGATCACCGGGAGGACATCTCTCTATATGTCCTTCCCTCAGCGGTGCAGCCCATTGTGTTGGGTCTTCCCTGGCTACAGAGACACAATTCGGTCCTGGACTGGGGAAAGGGTGAGATCGTGGACTGGGGCGAGTCGTGCCAGAAACTTTGTTTTATCCCTGACACCGATAGTGTGGTCGGTGAACAGTTGGACCAGGATTCAGATGGATGGACGGATATTAGTGACTCCCAGGACTCTAAGACTTTAACAAGGGGGATGACCTGCGCATGTGCCTTACCCCCGATCAACCAGTGCCAAGTGGAATCCGGTAACGTGCCCAGGCCCCAAAGTCCGGGCAACAGGAATGCTAAGACGCCTCCTTGGGGACAGTGGTCCCGCACCTTACGTAAGAAGCCGACCCCAGGACCTAAGCTTCAGGACAATCCGGAGAGCCAGAGATCCAAGAATCTAAAGGCTAGCTTGCAGCAAACCATGGCCCGTAGCTCTACTCCAGCACCAGGTACTCAACCCTGCTCGGGTAACAAAGCCCAGTCTCGCCCTCAACCAGCCAGTTCCCTTCCGGTGCCTAAGGATATGGACGTTGGAAACCCGCCTAATCGTGTCAGCCGAGTTCACCAAGAAGATCCAGGGAGACCCAGACCTCCCGAGAAGTCCGGGGAGGCCTTGAGGGAGGAATACTGTCACGGTTGTGCCAAGGTTCCTGGCTTGCAGTCACCTCGGTCCCTGGGGGTTAGACCTGGGGAATGTTGCGAATTGATGGTTTACCGTTTCCCATGTTCCAGAAGATATGCTGGTCCGGTCCGGTCCGAATTGTCCAGTCCTCCAGATTGTTTTGGGAGTTTTAAGCAGTACCCGTACCTGGTGAACTCCCTTGTGGGCTGCCTTTATTAACCACCTGGGTAGGTCCCTAGTTGCCTTGCAACAGAGGTCCTCAGAGGAGTTTCCTTTGGTGGAAGTCGTCTGCAGTGCTGCTGAGTTTTTCATGATTTAGGTTTTGACCCTGCTTGTTTACTGACTTACTCTACTGTCTGCTGCCTGCCCAGACCCGGCTTGTTCCTGACTTACTCTGCCGTTTGCTGCCTGCCCAGACCCGGCTTGTCTCCTGGCTTACTCAGCTGCCGGTTGCCTGCCCTGCTCCAGCTGGGTTCCTGGTTCCTTTATCCTGCTGGTCCCTGCAGTTCTGCTTTCCTGCCCTGTCCGGTAAGTCCTGCCGACCACCCGCACTCTGGGGCTCAACCCCTGAGGAACGGTGGTTAGGTGCAGGTGAAGTTTGGGATACTTCCGGTCCAGTTGGTGCCGGCCTGAGCTGCCTCGGCGGCAGCCTTTGTCTGAAAGTTCCAGCCCAGGGTGCCGGGAAGTCTGTTCTGCCTGTCTTGTGTTTGAGTGATTCTCCTGCCGCTGCCGCTCCTCGGCAGTGGCCCAAGGGCTCACTAACCTAGAAGTTCCGTTAGAAGCGTGACAATGAGTCAGCTAAACTGAATGAAATCTCTATAAACCTGGAGGATGTAATGGCGCAATTTGACAAATTGAAGAGTAGCAAATCTCTTGGACCAAATGGTATTTATCCCCAAGTACTGATAGAATTGAAAAATGAACTTGTGGAACTATTGATAGTAATGTGTAATTCATCTTTAAAATCAAGCATGGTTCCGGAAGATTGGAGGGTAGCTAATGTAACACCAATTTTTAAAAAAAGGTTCCAGAAGAGATCCGAGAAATTATAGACCGGTGAGCTTGATTTCGGTGCCGAGCAAAATGGTAGAGACTATTATAAACAACAAAGTTACAGAGCATATTCAAAAGCATGGATTAATGAGACAAGGTGGAGGAGTGGCCTAGTGGTTAGGGTGGTGGACTCTGGTCCTGGGGAACTGAGGAACTGAGTTCGATTCCCACTTCAGGCACAGGCAGCTCCTTGTGACTCTGGGCAAGTCACTTAACTCTCCATTGCCCTAGGTACAAATAAGTACCTGTGTATGTAAGCCGCATTGAGCCTGCCATGAGTGGGAAAGCGCGGGGTACAAATGTAACTTTTAAAAAAAGCCAACATGGATTTAGAGAAGGGAAATCTTGCTTCTTTGAAGGGGTGGATAAAGGTGAGCCAGTTGATATTGTGTTGTTGGATTTTCAAAAGGCTTTTGACAAAGTACCTCATGAAAGACTCCAGAAGAAATTGGACAGTTATGGGATAGGAGGTAGTGTCCTACTGTGGATTAAATACTGGTTAAAAGATAGAAAACAGAGAGTAGGGTTAAATGGTCAGTATTCTCAATGGCGAAGGGTAGATTGTGGGGTTCTCTAAATGTCTGTGCTGGGACTGCTGCTTTTTAACATATTTATAAATGATCTAGAGATGGGAGTAGTTAGTGGGATAATTAAATTTGCTTCATGTACAATTTCTCATTCATAATAGATTTTTCAAATGTTAAACATCCATAGCTATCCCAGTATCCTATACTGTTTATTGTAAGCCACACTGAACTCAAATTTGTTTGGGATAATGTGGGATATAATTAATTAATTACCTACCTTCTTCTTTTCACTTTGTTTTTATTGCATGTTTCTCTTCTTAGCAGATATGATGATCATATATTTCTTTCTCTCTTCCTATATAATCTTTCACACATTTTCTTATGGAAAACACTTTTGATACATGCAAGACTTTGTGTTTTATAATCTGTCATTTTATAAATAGACTAGTAAAAAAGGCCCGTTCCTGAGACTAATGAAACGGGCGCTGGCAAGGTTTTCATCGTAGTGTGTATGTTTGAGAGAGAGTGTGTGTGTGTGAGTGACTGTGTGAGAGAGAGAGAGAGTGAATGTGGTACTGTGTGTGTTTGTTTGACATAGAGTGAGGCTGTGTGTGTGTGAGAATGAGAGTGTGTGGCAGGGGCCCCCCTCCTTCCTTCTCTCCCCCCCCCCCCCCCCCCGTGATTCCCCTCCCCCTTTCCTTTTCCTCCCCTCCCCCCCCCCCTGCTTCAGGGTCGTGAGTCCCCCTCACTCTGCCTTTCAGGGTCATGGCCCTCCCTCCCACTGTCTTGGTGAAGCTGACTCCCTCCCTGCCACTGCCACCATGATGAAGCTGTCTCCCTCCCTTCCACCCATGTTCAGGCTGGCTGGCTGGTTTGCTCCCTCCCTCCCTCAGATGTTCAGGCTGGCTGGCTGGTTTGCTCCCTCCCTCCCTCAGACGTTCAGGCTGGCTGACTGGTTTGCTCCCTCCCTCCCTCAGACATTCAGGCTGGCTGGCTGGTTTGCTCCCTCCCTCCCTCAGACGTTCAGGCTGCCTGCCTACTTGCCTGCCTCCCTCTCTCTCACCTTTAGGTTGTCTCCGTTTCAGGTGAAAGCATGTTTTTTGTTCTTGCAGCAGCGGCCGGACAGCGAGGGTAGGGTGGCGAGGGGGTTGATGTTCCTCGGGGGGGGGGGCAACGTCAGGTTGGCGGCGGGAGGGTCGTCTGTGGCGGGGGGGGGGCAGGAGCGGCATCCGTTCATACTCATGCCCCTGCGTGCTTCGCGATTTCCCCGCCCCGCCCTCGACGTAATCGGGTTTGGGAGGGTGGTCTGTGGCAGGGGGAGGGGGCAGGACCGGCAAGCAGAGCGTGTTTCTCTACTCATGCCCTGCGTGCCTCGCGAATTTCCCGGCCCGCCCTCGAAGTCATCAGGATTGGGAGGGTCGTCTGTGGCGGGGGGAGGGGGCAGGACTGGCATCCATTGACTTCTGGGAGTAGGGAGCCTGAGCGTGGCTCGCGGTTTCCCCGCCCTCGACGTCATCGTGTTTTGACGTGAGGGCAGAGCTACACTTCAGCAAACTGGATATCTTCACCATGACGGAAGTGACGGAAGTTGGAGACTTTTGTTAGGGTTGTGAATTATGTCTGGATGGGGCGTGGCTGAGGGCGGGGCCATGAGTGAGAGTGAGTGGTGCTCACATCTTAGCCTACCAACAGTACAGGGCTTCAGTGTTTCCCTGCCACAGAGTGAGCTTCAGAACTTGGAGGTGAGAATTATTTATATAGATATGCATGTTTGTTTATCCTTTCCTATGCAAATTGAACCTTTGTTTTCATTCATCTTCGGCTCGTGTTTGAGCTGTGTCTTCGAAAAAAAAAAAAAGAATTTTAGTTTTCTTTTATTTCTTAGTTTCCTCCATATAAGTTTCCTTTTGTTTGCGTATGCAGCCTGTTAGGCCGCCCGTACGGGGTTTCCAATTTTTTGTGTGCCCTTCTTTTGGCACCATCGCGAGTTTTGATTTCGCCGCCGCTATTTTTCCGTCAGTGACATCGAGGATCGCCAGCGGCTTCGCACTCGGTGCAACCGGGCAATCTCAGGCACTGACCATCATGCGTGGTGTATCCAGTGCCTTGGGGCCAATCATCGCCCCGACGCGTGTAAGTTGTGTTTTAGCCTTAGAAAGCGGACACAAGCGTTGAGACAAGCTCAACGGGAATGTCTGTTTGGAGCTTTACCCGGTACTTCGGCGTTGACGTTGCCAGCGGTACCGAGATCGGCGGTGGTGTCGATGTCGGCACCGGAGAGTGCATCGACGTCAGGAGCACAGGTAATGGCTGTCCAGAGACCACCACACGCTGGCAGCAGTGAACTATCGAGTGGGTCTCCACCTGCCTCGAGGGCTCCTGCGGTACAGGCCCATTGGGACCGACCTATTTCAGACCCGATCCCGAGGAGACGTATGGATTCCACGTCCTCCTCGTTGGTACCGAAGGGTACCGGTGACATGCCTCGAGTGAAGGCAAAGAAGCACCGTCATCGGTCCCCTTCTCGTCACGGTACCGAGAGCTCCGGGGTGTCGAGCGATTCAGCACCCGGGAAGCGTCGACACTGGGAGGACCGCTTACCCTCCATACAAGAGGTGTCGATGCGCCGGTCTCCAGACAGCCCAGTACCACCTCCTCATCCTCGGCATATTCTGGCTTCGACTCCTGCACCGATCCCACAGCCTTTCTCGACAGACACTCTTGACGAGCGCCTCCAAGCCATTCTTCCAGGGATCCTGAAAGGGCTGCTGAGACCATCTGTTCTGGTACCAGTGGTGCTTGCGCCTAAAGTACCGTCAATGGATGTCGCGGCTGGCTCCCCACCTGTGGTGAGGCCTTCGACGTCGGTGCCACTTGCGGCGTCGGCCTCGGCTGCCTCCCAAGTTCACTCCCCATTGACATCGATGGAGGGAGCTTCATCGCCGCCGACACGGGAGTCAGCTTCTCGGCATCAGACTGCAAACAGGGAACTCCCATCTGATACCGAGGGGGAGGCCTCATGGGAGGCAGAGGAAGACCCAAGGTATTTCTCTTCTGAGGAGTCTTGTGGTCTTCCCGCTGACCCCACTCCTTCACCAGAGAGAGTTTCTCTTTCTCGTCCTTTGTGCGGGAAATGTCTACGGCCATTCCCTTCCTGGTGGTAACTGAGGATGAGCCCAGGGCTGAGATGTTCGAGGTCCTCGACTATCCTTCGCCACGTAAGGAGTCATCCACTGTCCCTCTACATAATGTCCTCAAGCAGACATTGTTCAGGAACTGGATGAAACCATTATCTAACCCCACCATCCCTAAGAAGGTTGAGTCCCAGCATCAGATTCACGGGGACCTGGAGTTGATGAAGACCCAGTTGCCTCATGACTCTGCAGTTGTGGATTCCGCTCTCAAGAGAGCCAAATGTATGAGAGATTTCACCTCGGCGCCCCTGGGCTGGGAAGCTCGGACTTTGGACTCTTTTGGGAGGAAGGTCTACCAGTCCTCTATGCTCGTGTCCAAAATTCAGTCTTACCAGCTGTACACGAGCATTCATTTGTGGAATAATGTGAAGCAACTGGCGGACTTGGTTGAGCAGCTCCCTTCGGAGCAGGCCAAGCCTTTTCAGCAGGTGGTCAGGCAGCTGAAGGCGTGTCGTAAATTCCTGTCCAGGGGTGCCTACGACTCTTTTGATGTGGCATCCAGAGCCGCTGCTCAGGGTATAGTGATGCTCAGACTCTCATGGCTTGCGTGCCTCTGACCTGGAAAATTGAGCAGCTTGCAGATGTTCCTTGCCGGGGGGATAATATTTTCGGCGAGAAAGTCAAGCAGGTGGCTGAGCAGCTCCACCAGCGGGAAACCGCACTCGACAAACTCTCCCACCGGGCGCCTTCAGCATCTACCTCATCAGGTAGACGTTTTTATGGGGGAAGGAGGAATGCTCCCTATACTTATCATAAGCGTAGGTACAATATACCTTCCCCCCAGCCTGCTCAGGCTCAACCCCAGCGCGCTCGTTCACGTCAACAGCGTGCGCTTTGACAGGCCCCTGCAGCTCCCCAGCAAAAGCAAGGGACGGGCTTTTGACTGGCTCCAGGCGAGCATAGCTGCAATCAAAGTGTCCTTGGCGGACGATCTACCGGTCGAGGGGAGGTTAAAATTTTTTCACCAAAGGTGGCCTCTTGTAACCTCCGATCAGTGGGTTCTTCAAATAGTCTGGCGGGGATACTCCCTCAATTTGATCTCCAAACCTCCAAATTGCCCACCGGGAGCTTAGTCCTTCAGCTTCCAGCACAGGCAGGTACTTGCAGAGGAACTCTCCGCCCTTCTCAGCGCCAATGCGGTCGAGCCCGTGCCACCGGGGCATGAAGGGCTGGGATTCTATTCCAGGTACTACCGTGTGCAAAAGGAAACAGGGGGGATGCGTTCCATCTTAGACCAAAGGGCCCTGAACAAATATCTGATTCGAGAAAAGTTCAGGATGCTTTCCCTGGGCACCCTTCTTCCCATGATTCAGAAAAACAACTGGCTATGCTCCCTGGACTTAACGGATGCTTATACACACATCCAGATACTGCCAGCTCACAAGCACTATCTTCGATTTCATCTGGGAACACAGCACTTTCAGTATTGTGTACTGCCCTTTGGGCTCGCCTCTGTGCCCCAGGTGTTCACCAAATGCCTGGCGGTCGTTGCAGCGTCGCTACGCAGGCTGGGAGTGCATGTGTTCCTTTATCTCGACGATTGGCTGGTAAAGAACACCTCGGAGGCAGGAGCTCTACAGTCCATGCAGATGACTATTCAACTTCTGGAGCTACTGGGGTTTGTCATAAATTACCCAAAGTCCCACTTTCTTCCAGTTCAGAGACTAGAATTCATAGGAGCCCTGCTGGACTCGCAGACGGCTCATGCCTACCTTCCCGAAGTGAGGGCAGACAATCTTCTGTCGCTGGTTTCTCCTACATTGGGGGTGAAGCCTTCTATATGCGTATCCTCCCATACCTCTAGTAGGGAAGACTTTGCTGAAACTCAGGCAAGACCGCAGAACCATGATTCTGATTGCTCCCTTCTGGATGCGTCAGATTTGGTTCCCTCTTCTTCTGGAGTTATCCTCCGAAGAACTGTGGAGATTGGAGTGTTTTCCAACCCTCATCACTCAGAACGAGGGGGCACTTCTGCATCCCAACCTCCAGTCTCTGGCTCTCACGGCCTGGATGTTGAGAGCGTAGATTTCGCTTCGTTGGGTCTTTCAGAGGGTGTCTCCCGAGTCTTGCTTGCTTCCAGGAAAGATTCCACAAAGAGGTGCTACTCTTTCAAATGGAGGAGGTTTGCCATCTGGTGTGACAGCAAGGCCCTAGATCCACGCTCTTGTCCTACACAGACCCTGCTTGAATACCTTCTGCACTTGTCAGAGTCTGGTCTTAAGACCAACTCCGTAAGAGTTCATCTTAGTGCTATTAGTGGTTTTCATTATCGTGTGGAGGGTAAACCTATCTCTGGACTGCTTTTAGTTGTTCGATTCATGAGAGGTTTGCTTTTGTCAAAGCCCCCTGTCAAACCTCCTACAGTGTCATGGGATCTCAACGTCGTTCTCACCCAGCTGATGAAACCTCCTTTTGAGCCACTGAATTCCTGCCATCTGAAGTACTTGGTGGCTGTTACTTCAGCTTGTAGAGTCAGTGTGCTTCAAGCCTTGGTAGCCCATGCTCCTTATACTAAATTTCATCATAACAGAATAGTCCTTCGCACTCACCCTAAGTTCCTGCCGAAGGTGGTGTCGGAGTTCCATCTGAACCAGCCAATTGTCTTGCCAACATTTTTTCCCCGGCCTCATACCCGCCCTGCTGAACGTCAGTTGCATACATTGGACTGCAAGAGAGCATTGGCCTTCTATGTGTACATCTAGTAGCGCTATAGAAATGATAAGTAGTAGTAGTAGTATGTGGAGCGGACAAACCCCTTCAGACAGTGCGCCCAAATGTTTGTTTCTTTCGACCCCAACAGAAGGGGAGTGGCTGTCAGGAAACGCACCATTTCCAATTGGCTAGCAGATTGCATTTCCTTCACTTACGCCCAGGCTGGGCTGACTCTTGAGGGTCATGTCACAGCTAATAGTGTTAGAGCCATGGCAGCATCAGTGGCCCACTTGAAGTCAGCCACTATCGAAGAGATTTGCAAGGCTGCGACGTGGTCATCAGTCCACACATTCACATCTCATTACTGCCTTCAGCAGGATAGCCGACGCGACAGTTGGTTTGGGCAGTCGGTGCTGTAGAATCTGTTCGGGGTTTAGAATCCAACTCCACCCTCCTAGGCCCATTTTTATTCTGTTCCAGGCTGCACTCTCAGTTAGATATTTCTTCGTAGGTCAATCTTTGTTATGTCCTTGCCGTTGCGAGGCCCAATTGACCCTGTTTGTTGTTTTGAGTGAGCCTGGGGGCTAGGGATACCCACATGTGAGAACAAGCAGCCTGCTTGTCCTCGGAGAAAGCAAAGTTACTTACCTGTAGCAGGTATTCTCCGAGGACAGCAGGCTGATTGTTCCCACCAACCCGCCCGCCTCCCCTTTGGAGTTATTCCTTTCTTTGGTTTTGCTTCATAAGTTGACTGAAACGGGACTGGCGGGAAGACGGCCGCTCATGTGCGGTGCGCGCACCCGCACGCTCGATGGCTTTTAGCAACCTTTGCTGCTAGGAAGATTTTCCAGACCTGAGGCTGCCGTGGACGTCACCCACATGTGAGAACAATCTGTCAAGACTCTTGAGGCTTGATAACTTGAGGCATCAATATCTTGGAGTATAACCTTGGCACACCAATCACCCGAAGCCTCTATTATTTTTTATGAAGTCTCTTTTATTGAATAAATCACAGATAATTTACTCACAGATAGATGTTCAGAGGTGCTGCTCCAAGACACAGAGACTCCTTAATCTGGCAGCTGTTGGGGGTGGAGATCTGAGGAGAAGTAGCTATATTGCAGGGGGGGAAGGATAGTTGAACAGGTAGAAATGGTTCAAAGCTGGGTGATTGGAATGTGCGATATCTCATTAGGGAGGAGATATTTTCAAGGTAAAAAAACAGGTTCGTTACAGGGAGTTTCAGCAGGACAGAGCTGTCTGGAATAAGATGATGCATGCGCTATATCTCTGGCTAGATGGTGTTGGAATGCCTCATGACTGAAGGGACAAAGAGGTGTTGAGGCTTCACACAGGCTCAGGGAGGAGCAGATAGAGACCAATGGGGACAGAGACTGCCATCGGGTAGCAAGGGGTGGTCCTAGAGGATGGCTCTCAATTGGAGGGAAAGGTCATACCTGGCTGACCTCCCAGGACAGAGATAGTGAGAATTACCAGGAAATGATAGCAGGAAGACAAAAGAGCCAAGCTTGGCAGAGAGAGAGAGGAGGTCTGGGCAGCCTCACAACCAGTGGTAACAGTTCTTACACAGCCAAGCAAGTGTGGTTGCATTGCTTGTGAACTACATTACGCACAATGCCTTGCTCACGTACCTTTGCAGAGTGAGAACTGCAGCAATGATAGTCCTTAGAAATGAGAATAACAGTAAAAGCATTACACACATTTTAGGATCACGTTATAAACTAGTGCGAGGCTGTCAGAGGACAGAACACAATCAGCCTGCTGTCCTCGGAGAATACCTGCTACAGGTAAGTAACTTCGCTTTTTTTTGGTATATTTGTTTCTATGTCGTGCTTTTTACTATGCATTTCTATTTGGGGTTATGTGTTTTAGATGTGTTTATATGGTTTTGCATTTAGCTCTTTTATGGGTGTAGTCTGATTTTTTTTCAATTTATGTGGTTGTTTATAATGGTGTTTTAAAGGCATACCTCCCTGTGTTTTATTAGCAGAAGAAGCAATAGGAGTATTGCTTTATACGCTATGGTAGTTTTCTTTAGCACTATATATTTATTTATTTATTAGGATTTATTTACCGCCTTTTTGAAGGAATTCACTCAAGGCAGTGTACAGTAAGAACAGATCAAACATGAGCAAGAGGCAATTACAGCAGTAAAAATATTCAAGTAACAATACAAAGTATGGCGTGGAGGGGCATAATCGAATGCGAACACTCATCTCCATGGGCATCTATCTCCGAGGACGGGTACGTGAAGGGGCTGGCCAGACCGTATTTTCAAAAAAGATGGGCATCCATCTTTTTCGATAATACGGTTTGTGCCAGGCAAATGCATCGGATTTGGGCAGATTAGAGCTGGGCAGTTTCGTTTTTCAGTGATATTGGAAACCGAAAGCACCCAGCTCAAAAACGAACAACTCCAAGGCATTTGGGAGGGGCCAGGATTCGTAGTGCACTGGTCCCCCTCACATGCCAGGACACCAACCGGGCACCCTAGGGGGCACTTGTAACAATTAAAAAAAAGTTAAAATATCTCCCAAGTCCATAGCTCCCTTCCCTTGGGTGCTGAGCCCCCCCAAATCCCACTGCCCACAACTCTACACCATTACCATAGCACTTATGGCTGAAGAGGGGCACCTAGATGTGGGTACAGTGGGTTTTGGGGGCACTTTAGAGCGCTCCCATTTACCAGCACAAGTGTAACAGTTAGGGGGGGATGGGCCTGGGTCCACCTGGCTGAAGTCCACTGCACTCACTAACAACTGCTCCAGGGACCTGTATACAGCTGTGATGGAGCTGGGTATGACATTTGAGGCTGGCATACAGGCTGGAAAAAAAAAGTTTTTAAAGTTCTTTTTTTGGGTGGGAGGGGGTTAGTGACCACTGGGGGAGTCAGGGGAGGTCATCCCCGATTCCCTCCAGTGGTCATCTGGGCAGTTGGGGCACTTTTTGGGGACTTGTTCGTGAGAAAAAAGGGTCCTGAAAAAGTGACCCAAATTCTCGCTTCTGGCGCCCTTCTTTTTTCCATTATCGGCCGAGCGCGCCCATCTCTCCTCGGCTGATAAACACGCCCCAGTCCCGCCTTCACCACGCCTCCGACACGCCCCCGTCAACTTTGTCCGTTCCCGCGACAGATTGCAGTTGGAGACGCCCAAAATCAGCTTTCGATATACCGATTTGGGCGCCCACGGGAGAAAGACGCCCATCTCCCGATTTGGGTCGAAATGTGCGCATCTTTCTCTTTCGAAAATAAGCTGGATGGTATACTACTTACAATGACTACACAATACGTAATAGAACATTATAGTTGGTAGAGAAGGGTAAGGCAAAGTTGTAACATATAGATGAGTAAGAAAGTAGGAAGAATTAGAAAGTAAGGTGACTGTTTTGAAGAAAGTTGCACGTGAGGTCAGAGAGAGGGTTAAATATAATCTCAGCTAGGGTAGGAGTGGATATATAGAGGGCTGCTTCTATAGAGGTGAGGGTTTCCTTGTTTTTCTGTTTCAATAAGTTGAGTTGATATGGTAAAGCACCGTAGAGTTATAGGAGTGCCTGTCTGCATTTTAGATTTCATTTAATATATCCTTTTTTACAAGTTATTAACCATTTTATGAGATATGTATGTACTAGTAAAAAAGGCCCGTTTCCAAAACAAATGAAACGGGCGCTAGCATGTGGTTTTGTTAACGTTTTTTTTCTGTTTGATATAAAGGGATGTAACTGTTTTTGAAAATGATTTTTTTTTAAAGTTGTATTTTAATTCTTGACAACATTTTGGGGGGGGGGGGGGGGGTCGGTTTTTGTTGAAAGGGGTTCCGGTTGTGTGGCAGCTTTTTTCCACCCACAGTGAAAGAAATCGTAGGCAGGTGAGGAGTAGGGAAACACGCGTTTTCTGTGCTTCGGTCGCTGATTTGTACTGGCTGTACTGGCTGGCTCACGGGTAAGCCTACCAGTTGGGCGGTAAGTTTCAGATGGTGAGGGGCTGTTTTTAGATCTACAAATTTTCACACATACCCCTACCTTGCGGTGGTCGTCTGCTTTCGTTCGTGCTCAGATAATCAGCCGTTCGGTTCTCCTCTTTTCTCTTTGTTTTTGTGATAATTAGTTGCTGCTGGTAGTGACTGCTCCTCCCTTCTTACCTTGTTGTTCTCTCTGATTGGTCCTTGTAACGTCGCATTTCGTTGCTTGGTTACGTTGGGGCAGAGACGTGGCTGGGAGTGACGTCAGATGGCTTCAAGGCTTCAAGGCTTCAGGCTTCAGGCTTCAAGGCTTCAGGCTTCCGGCTTCAAGCTTCCGGCTTCACAGAACGTTGTCCTCAGAACTCAGGCTTCCGGCTTCAAGCTTCCGACTTCACAGAACGTTGTCTTCAGAACGTTCACGGTGCGTTTTATTATATTAGAAGATATTATATTAAAGCATGATGTGTTATTGTATTATATATATGTTTTATATATCTTATTTTTTAGTCCACTGATATGTTCCTCTATGGTGGTTTAATGTATTTTTATTCTCATTTATTATTTATCATATATGTATTTGTTCTCTTGTAGAGTAATTTTAATAGACCCCTGACACAGGTGGTGTTCCTGCGTTGGGTCTCTTTTTGGTGCTTTAGAATGAACTTTCAGTTCTCTTCACGTGTTGGAGCTGTGTGTCATTCCTCTACTGCACTGGATTTCTTATTTTTAACTACTAAACAGCAAAAAAAGGTGGTGGTGAAGGTAAAAATTTCCTATATCGAATACCAACAACAACCCTCCCTCTCCAAATAGTAAGGAAAAGTGAAAGTGTAGTAATTAAAGTTTTAAGGGAGGAAAAAGCCTCAAGGAGCTCTTGATCAACGGATCTACAGAGCTAAAGATGATCCTACTGACCTATCTCTTGGTCTGAAAAGGATCTGTTCCTCATCACAGGCAAAAAAAACCTTCCCAATACCTTCAATATTGACTGATAGGAAAAACTCCCTTCTAATCCGTATCAAAATAATGAAAATAGTACCCAAATAATAGCACTGGTTGCTACTAAGCTCTAATGGTGTCAAGGCCCAAAACATAAAAATAGGCAAGAATGTCACTTAGCTTTCATGTGATCGTTCAGCTGTGCAGTCTTATCTCCTGCTCAAAAGTCATCTAACCCCTGGACCGATGGTGGCCAGCGTTTCGCTCATGCTGAAAAGAGCTATGCTCTTTTCACAATTGTGAAACTTACCAATACAGGTTACATAGAGGGGCATAATCAAAAGGGACGCCCAGGTTTTGTTGAGGACGCCCTCGCAAAACATCCCGATGGAGGGGGCGGGGAAACCCATATTATTGAAACAAGATCGACATCCATCTTTCGTTTTGATAATACGGTCGGGGATGCCCAAATCTTGAAATTTAGGTCGTCCTTAGAGATGGTCGTCCCTAGACTTGGTCGTTTCTGATTTTCGGCGATAATGGAAACCAAGGGCGTCCCTCTCAGAAACGACCAAATGCAAGCCCTTTGGTCGTGGAAGGAGCCAGCATTTCTAGTGCACTGGTCCCCCTGACATGCCAGGACACCAACCGGGCAATCTAGGGGGCACTGCAGTGGACTTCATAAAATGCTCCCAGGAACATAGCTCCCTTACCTTGTGTGCTGAGCCCCCCAACCCCCCCTAAAACCCACTACCCACAACTGTACACCACTACCATAGCCCTTACGGGTGAAGGGGGGCACCTAGATGTGGGTACAGTGGGTTTCTGGTGGATTTTGGAGGGCTTGCTGTTTCTTCCATAAACGTAACAGGCAGGGATGGGTCTGGACCTGGCTCCACCTGCCTGAAGTGCACTACACCCACTAAAACTCCTCCAGGGACCTGCATACTGCTGTGATGGACCTGAGTATGATATCTAAGGCTGGCAGAAAATATTTTTAAAGATGGTTTTTGAGGGTGGGAGGGGGTTAGTGACCACTGGGGGAGGTCATCCCCGATACTCTCCCGTGGTCATCTGGTCATTTCGGCCATCTTTTTGTGCCTTGGTCGTAAACCAGGTAAAGTCGTCCAAGTGCTCGTCAGGGACGCCCTTTTTTTTCCATTATGGATCGAGGACGTCCATGTGTTAGGCACGCCCAAGTCCCGCCTTCGCTATGCCTCTGATACGCCCCCTTGAACTTTGGCCGTCTCTGCGACGGAAAGCAGTTGGGGACGCCCAAAATCAGCTTTCGATTATACCGATTTGGACGACCCTGTGAGGACGCCCATCTTCCGATTTGTGTCGAGATATGGGCGTCCTTCTCTTTCGAAAATGAGCCTGATAGTGGCTCCATTCATTCCACTGTCCTGATCTAATAAAGGAGATCGTTTGAAAGCTCTCTAACACTTGAAAACCCTCAGTGCAGTTCACACTCACAAATTCAACAAGGGCAGAGCTATTATAAAGATTTTCTACTGATCCGCACTGACCTGGCTTGAAACACAGGCCCTCATGTGTTATAGGCACGTACCTGATAGATCTTGTTCTGTATCTTCAGGGCCGTGCCGATGCGGTAAGCGAGGTAAGCGCCGCAGGGGGGCACCCACCTCTGGAGGGCGCCGCCGCGGTGCTTACCCTCGCCCCGCGCCGCAAAGGCCTTTAAATATTTTACCTGGGTCGCAGCAGCGTCAGTGAAAGCGCTGCCGACCAGCAAGGGCGGGACGGTGGGGGCGGTCCGCCCCGAGTGTCATCAGAAAGGGGGGTGCCGCCGCTCCCGCTGCTCTTCTTCCTGGCAGCCCCTCCCCCGCACCAGCCCTTTAAAAATAAATTGCCGACGCGAATAGCGAGCGCAGCACCTCGTGTGCAAGTAAAAGAAGCGGATCCGATCATCTCATTGGGCCTTCCCTCACTGTCCCGCCCTCCTCTGACGCAACTTCCTATTTCCTCTAGGGCGGGACAGTGAAGGAAGGCCCAATGAGATGATCGGATCCGCTTCTTTTACTTGCACACGAGGTGCTGCGCTCCCTATCGCGTCGGCAATTTATTTTTAAAGACCGGGTGGCAGGGAGAAGACGAGGCAGGGTGAGGGTGGGGGACAGATGGGGTGAAGGTGGGGGGGGACTCGGATAGCAGAAGGGACTGGGTGGGAGACAGATGGGGTGAGGGGAACTCGGATGGGCAGAAGGGACTGGGTGTGAGACAGATGGGGTGAGAGTGAGGGGCACTTGGATAGCAGAAGGGACTGGGTGGGAGCCAGATGGGGTGAGGGGGACTCGGATGGGCAGAAGGGACTGGGTGGGAGACATATGATGGGGTGAGGGTGCGGGGCACTTGGATAGCAGAAGGGACTGGGTGGGAGACAGATGGGGTGAGGGGGACTCGGATGGGCAGAAGGGACTGGGTGGGAGACAGATGATAGGGTGAGGGTGGGGGCACTTGGATAGCAGAAGGGACTGGGTGGGACACAGATGGGGTGAGGGGGACTCGGATGGGCAGAAGGGACTGGGTGGGAGACAGATGGGGTGAGAGTGAGGGGCACTTGGATGGGCAGAAGGGACTGGGTGGGAGACAGATGGGGTGAGAGTGAGGGGCACTTGGATAGCAGAAGGGACTGGGTGGGAGCCAGATGGGGTGAGGGGGACTCGGATGGGCAGAAGGGACTGGGTGGGAGACAGATGGGGTGAGGGGGACTCGGATGGGCAGAAGGGACTGGGTGGGAGACAGATGGGGTGAGAGTGAGGGGCACTTGGATAGCAGAAGGGACTGGGTGGGAGCCAGATGGGGTGAGGGGGACTCGGATGGGCAGAAGGGACTGGGTGGGAGACAGATGGGGTGAGGGTGGGGGGCACTTGGATAGCAGAAGGGACTAGGTGGGAGACAGATGGGGTGAGGGGGACTCGGATGGGCAGAAGGGACTGGGTGGGAGACAGATGGGGTGAGGGTGGGGGGCACTTGGATAGCAGAAGGGACTGGGTGGGAGCCAGATGGGGTGAGGGGGACTCGGATGGGCAGAAGGGACTGGGTGGGAGACAGATGGGGTGAGGGTGGGGGGCATTTGGATAGCAGAAGGGACTGGGTGGGAGACAGATGAGGTGAGGGGGACTCGGATGGGCAGAAGGGACTGGGTGGGAGACAGGGTGAGGGTGGGGGGCACTTGGATAGCAGAAGGGACTGGGTGGGAGCCAGATGGAGTGAGGGGGACTCGGATGGGCAGAAGGGACTGGGTGGGAGACAGATGGGGTGAGGGTGGGGGGGGCACATGGATAGCAGAAGGGACTGGGTGGGAGACAAATGGGGTAAGGGTGGGGGCACTTGGATAGCAGAAGGGACTGGGTGGGAGCCAGATGGGGTGAGGGGGACTCGGATGGGCAGAAGGGACTGGGTGGGAGACAGATGGGGTGAGGGTGGGGGGCACTTGGATAGCAGAAGGGACTAGGTGGGAGACAGATGGGGTGAGGGGGACTCGGATGGGCAGAAGGGACTGGGTGGGAGACAGATGGGGTGAGGGTGGGGGGCACTTGGATAGCAGAAGGGACTGGGTGGGAGCCAGATGGGGTGAGGGGGACTCGGATGGGCAGAAGGGACTGGGTGGGAGACAGATGGGGTGAGGGTGGGGGGCATTTGGATAGCAGAAGGGACTGGGTGGGAGACAGATGAGGTGAGGGGGACTCGGATGGGCAGAAGGGACTGGGTGGGAGACAGGGTGAGGGTGGGGGGCACTTGGATAGCAGAAGGGACTGGGTGGGAGCCAGATGGAGTGAGGGGGACTCGGATGGGCAGAAGGGACGGTGGGAGACAGATGGGGTGAGGGTGGGGGTGAGGGTGGGGGGGGGCACATGGATAGCAGAAGGGACTGGGTGGGAGACAAATGGGGTAAGGGTGGGGGCACTTGGATAGCAGAAGGGACTGGGTGGGAGACAGATGGGGTGAGGGGGACTCAGATGGGCAGAAGGGACTGGGTGGGAGACAGATGGGGTGAGGGGGACTTGGATGGGCAGAAGGGACTGGGTGGGAGACAGATGGGGTGAGGGTGGGGGCACTTGGATAGCAGAAGGGACTGGGTGGGAGACAGATGGGAGAAGGGGCATGGATCTGGAACTGGGGTCTGAAAAGTGAGCAGGAGGGAGAATGGGGTCATGCCTGGGGCAGAGGTGGATGGGAGAATCAATGGATCTGGAACTAGGGGCAGCCGCAGGTGGGAACTGGGAGCCGAAAAGAGGGGGCATTGAGAGAGGGGGGATAGATCCTGGATGGAATGGGGAGTGAGAGGGAGGGCAGACCCTGAATGGATGGGAGGGGGAAAGAGAGAGGGCAAATGGTGAATCGAAGGAGCAGAGAGAAAGGGCAGACAGTGGATAGAAGGGAGTGAAAGAGCAGACAGTGGATGGAAGGGGCAGAGATAGAGGGCAAATGCTGGAGGGAAAGGAGAGAGAGAGGGCAGATGGTGGATGGAAGGGGGAGAGAGAGATGGCAGACTGGGGCAGATGGTGGATGGAAGGGGCAGAAATAGAGGGCAGATGTGGATGGAAGGCACATTAGAGAGGGCAGACACTGGATGGCAGAGAGAGAGCGAAGACAGATGCTGGATGGAAGGAAGACGGTGAAAAGAAGATGAGGAAAGCAGAAACCAAAGACAACAAACTGTAAATATATATTTTTATTATTTTGCTTTAGGATATAGTATTTTAGCTGTGTTAATAAATGTTTATAAATAGAACATGTAAATAAGGTAATCTTTTTATTGGACTAATTTTAATACATTTTGACTTAACTTTCAGAGAACAAAACCCCCTTCCTCAGATCAGGATAGGATACTGTAACAGCACTATACTGTATTGACCTGAGGAAGGAGATTTTGGCCTCTGGAAGTTAAATGTATTAGTCCAATAAAATGGTATTATTTTATTTTCTGTATTTGTTTTATTTCTATTTGTTAATTTGTAAAGTGGTGATTGGTATTTGTTAGTTTTTTCAAATTTACATCTGCTGTCTTTATATTTTGCACAGTACTAGGAGACATTTTCTGTTTCTGTGGCGTTGCATTGTATGCAGAGTCTGGCATTGGGGGTTCAGTTTAATTTTTGTCTAAATAGAAAGTTTATGATTACTTATTCTATAGTGGATTAGGGTGTATCTGTGTTTGTGAAAAAGACATGGCTTTCAGTTGGCATTGACTGTGCAGGATCGACGATCTGTACTATTCTGTCTGGTTTCGTTTTACAATAGGTGAATTGATGTTCTAGTGCTCACTGTAGTGCTTAAGATGCTTTCCTTTTCCTTGTGTGACTCATAGAAACGACTGCTTATGGTATGGTAAAATTGCTCTATAGGTCGTGTTTTGTATTCTCGGTATGCCTAGTACTGGATTTGGGGGGGGGGGGGGGTGTTAAAAAAAATGACCGGCCCCGGGTGTCAACTACCCTAGCTACGCCACTGCTGCCGACGTCTCCCTTCCCTTGCACTCGTTGGTTCCCTCAGTGTCCCGCCTTCTTCTGACGTCAGAAGAAGGCGGACACTGAGGGAACCAAGAGCGCAAAGGGAAGGGAGATGTCGGCAGCGCTCCGCTTTCACTGACGCTGCTGCGACCAGAAGTAAAAGATTTAAAGGCCCCAGGGCGCGGAGGGAAGGGCAGAGAGGCATGGATGGGAGGGCAGAGAGGCATCGATGGGAGGGCAGGGCCCAGGGAGAGGACAAATTGCTGGAAGGGGAGGGGAGAGAGGATTGCTGGCTATGGATGGAGGAGGGAAGGGCAGAGAGGGACAAGGATGGACATGGGGGCCCAGGGAGAGGACAAATTGCTGGAAATGGAGGGGAGGGGAGAGAGGAGGATTGCTGGCTATGGATGGAGGAGGGAAGGGCAGAGAGGGACAAGAATGGACATGGATGGGAGGGCAGGACCCAGGGAGAGAGGAGAAATTGCTGGAAATGGATATAGAGCAAGAAATGAAGAAGAAAGGAGAAAAGTAAAGAAATAAATGGAAAGGAAGCCCTGGAAATGGAGTTAAGAGGACAGATAGCAGCAGAATCAGATACTGGACCAGCATGATTGAAAAAAGAAAGTCACCAGACAACAAAGGTAGAAAAAAAATCATTTTATTTTCATTTTAGCATTTGGAATATGTCCACTTTGAGAATTTACATCTGCTATCTTATTTTGCAATGTATACCAATTTGTTTCTAAGAATATTGCTGACAATTCCTTTCAGTGTGGCAAGTGGTGAGCGATCATTTTCATGGGGGGGGGGGGCGTGATCATTTTCACGGGGGGCGCCAATTGATAGTCTGCAGGGGGGCGCCAGAGACCCTAGGCACGGCCCTGTGTATCTTCAACTGTGAAACTTACCAATGCAGGTAACAGTGTGGCTCCATTCATTCCGCTGTCCTTGTCTAATACAGGAGATATTTTGAATGTCCTCTAAGACCTCAAACCCCTCATTGCAGCTCACTTTCACAGATTCAGAGCTGGAATAGTGCGGTGTGTCTGGATCTAGCTGGATGTGATTGGTCTCCGTTTTAAGATTTTTACATTTTTCTGCACACAAACAAAATACATAATTGTATTTCTCTAATCTGCAACGAAAGCAGCCTTGTTATACTGTCCTTTATCCCTAAAAGTGAAAGTGGTTGTGAGGGGGAAGGGGAGGGGTGATAAGCACAGAGGAAAACATAGAATAACTTGCCCATAGGTGTCACTATGGGGTGGCATCACCTCAAAACAATTGCCTTGCCACGCCAACCAGGGCCAGCACCCTCCTTAGGCTGCAGAGATACCTGATCTGACATATCCCCCTTCTCATTCAGCACCCCCTCTAATTGCCCTCAATCCGGCATCTCCTCCTATCTCTTCAGCTCCCCTCCTCCTCCCTATCCCTCTCCAGGCTACGTTACATCTTGCTTTTCCTTCTAGCGGTCACTGGCAGGCAGCAGTAGCAAGTAAATCACATACCCTACTTGCGACCTGCCATGCACCTTCCAACTGCTAGGTCCTGCCCTTGCGGAAACAGGAAGTGTGTCAAAACGGGCGGGATGTAACATAGTAGATGACAGCAGAAAAAGACCTACACGGTCCATCCAGTCTGCCCAACAAGATAACTCATATGTGCTACTTTTTGTGTATACCCTACTTTGATTTGTACCTGTGTTCGTCAGGGCACAGACCGTATAAGTCTGCCCAGCACTATCCCCGCCTCCCAACCACCAGCCCCGCCTCCCAACCACCAGCCCCGCCTCCCAACCACCGGCTCTGGCACAGACCGTATGTCTACCCAGCACTATCCCCACCTCCCAACCACCAGCCCTGCCTCCCACCACCGGCTCTGGCACAGACCGTATAAGTCTGCCCAGCACTATCCCCGCCTCCCTACCACCAGCCCCGCCTCCCGATCTTGACTAAGCTCCTGAGGATCCATTCCTTCTGCACAGGATTCCTTTATGCTTATCCCACGCATGTTTGAATTCCGTTACCGTTTTCATTTCCACCACCTCCCGCGGGAGGGTATTCCAAGCATCCACCATTCTCTCCGTGATGAAATACTTCCTGACATTTTTCTTGAGTCTGCCCCCCTTCAATCTCATTTCATGTCCTCTCGTTCTACCGCCTTCGCCTCTCCGAAAAAGGTTCGTTTGCGGATTAATACCTTTCAAATATTTGAACGTCTGTATCATACAGTGCTTTTTATGTAGAAAAAAAGGTGCCGGTACTCATTATGGGCGGAGTCACCACATATGGCTCCACCCCTATGATAGCCACACCCACATTAGCCACACCCCTTATACCAGCCATGGCGCATATAAACAGACATCATTGAAAATAAACTGGTATAGTAGAAAAACAATAACTTGTGATTTTTTTTTCATTATAAATCATTTCTGTAAGATGTTACAGCTCCAGTATACCCAGTGCAAAATAAGACAGCAGGTGTAAATTCTCAAATTGGACAAATTCCAAACACTAAAATGAAAATAAAATGATTTTTTTCTACCTTTGTTGTCTGGTGACTGTTTTCTATCCATACTGGTCCAAGTGTCTGATTCTGCTGCTCTCTATCTGTTCTCTTAACTCCGTTTCCAGGGCTTCTTTTCCATTTATTTCTTTACTTTCCTCCTTTATTCCTCCATGTACAGCATTTCGCCTCTCTCCCCGCCAACCCCTCCATCCATCCATGTCCAACAATTCTCCTCTATCTCCTGCTCTCCTCTCCATCCGTTTCCAGCATTTCTCCTTCCTCCCCTGCCATCTCATCCATGTCATCTCCTTCCTATCTTACCTCCCCTCCATCCATGTCCAGCATGTCTCCTCTCTCCCCTGCCCTCCCATGTCCAGCGATTCTCCTCTGTCCCGTCCTCCCCTGCCATCCATGTCCAGCGATTCTTCTCTGCCCCCTGCCATCCATGTCCAACGATTCTCTCTTCCCTGCCCTCCCCTCCCAGCCATGTCCAGCAATTCTCTGTTCCCTCCCCTCCCAGCCATGTCCAGCAATTCTCCGTTCCCTGCCCTCCCCTCCCAGCAATGTCCACCACCAATTCTCTGTTCCCTGCCCTCCCCTCCCAGCAATGTCCACCACCAATTCTCCGTTCCCTCCCCTCCCAGCAATGTCCACCACCAATTCTCCATTCTCTGCCCTCCCCTCCCAGCAATGTCCAGCAATTCTCTGTTCCCTCCCCTCCCAGCCACGTCCAGCAATTCTCCGTTCCCTGCCCTCCCCTCCCAGCCATGTCCAGCAATTCTCCATTCCCTGCCCTCCCCTCCCAGCAATGTCCACCACCAATTCTCTGTTCCCTGTCCTCTCCTCTCCCATGTCCAGCAATTCTTGGACCTTTTTTTTGCCCCCCCCCCCAGCGCCATTCCCGGCGAGTCCTGACCTTACTTTTTTTTTTAAAGACTCAGAACGCGCGAACGATGCAGCCGGCAGCGATTGAAAGAGGCTGTCTGGCGTCTGCGTCGGAGCTTCCCTCACCCTCTGCGAGTCCCGCCTATGCGGAAACAGGAAGTTGTAACAACGAAGGCGGGACTCGCAGAGGGTGAGGGAAGCTCCGAAGCAGACAGCCTCTTTCAATCGCTGCTGGCTGCATCGTTCGCGCGTTCTGAGTCTTAAAAAAAAAAAGTAAGTGCAGGACTCGCCCGGAGTGTCGCGGGGGGAGGGGGTGGGGGTGGGGCAAAAAAAAAAAGGTGCCGGTACACCGTACCGTTGCGTACCGGCACAAAAAAAGCACTGGTATCATATCACCCGTTTCTCCTTTCCTCCAGAGTATACATGTTTAGTTCAGCAAGTCTCTCCTCATATGTCTTGTAACGCAAATCCCATACCATTCTCGTAGCTTTTCTTTGCACCACTTCAATTCTTTTTACATCCTTAGCAAGATACGGCCTCCAAAACTGAACACAATACTCCAGGTGGGGCCTCACCAACAACTTATACAGGGGCATCAACACCCCCTTTCTTCTGCTGGTCACACCTCTCTCTATACAGCCTATCAACCTTCTAGCTATGGCCACCGCCTTGTCACACTGTTTCATCGCCTTCAAATCCTCAGATACTATCACCCCAAGATCCCTCTCTCCATCCGTACCTATCAGACTCTCCCCGCCTAATACATACGTCTCCCGTGGATTTCTATTCCCTAAGTGCATCACTTTGCATTTCTTCGCATTGAATTTTAATTGACAAACCTTAGACCATTCTTCTAGCTTCCTCAGATCCTTTTTCATGTTTTCCACTCCCTCCCGGGTGTCCACTCTGTTACAGATCTTAGTATCATCTGCAAATAGGCAAACTTTACCTTCTAACTCTTCGGCAATGTCACTCACAAATATATTGAACAGAATCAGCCCCAGCACCGATCCCTGAGGCACTCCACTACTCACCTTACAGGCAGGTCACAGATAAGGTATGTGATTCGTTACCGTTGCTGGGGGGGGGGGGGGGGGAAGAAGGTGTAAGGTATCCTAGGAGGTACAGTTGTTGAGAGAGGAGATTCCAGCCACATAGATGGGTGCAGTCTCTTGGCAGCAGGCACAGCAGTGATGGTGGTATTCTCAGCTGATATTCCATGGAGAGATGACAGGGTGATGGAGTGGATAGTTGTCTAAAGGAACAGCATTCTCTCCATCAGCTGCAACTTATGTTCCCACTGGTTGAGAAGGAGGCAATTTTGCTTCAGGATGCACTCAGCACAGGTGATCAACTGCTGATTCTGGCAACCTCACTCCTGTGCCTCCATCTGCAGCCAAAATATCATTAAAAGGAAAGGTGGATGCAGAGGTGCACCCACCCCCAGTTCCCCTTCCCCATGCACTGCACCCACTTTGCCATTCACAGTGCCTGATGGCACTGGCTCCTATGCATGGCTCTGTGATGCCTGCTGTTGCACTGCAGCGTGATCTGTCCGCCACCTGTCTTTCTGTCCTTCATCTGAATCAGATACTATGTCCTTATTTACAGTTAAGGAGACATGTGCACATGATGAGAATCGAAATAGGCCATTGAACCAATTAGGAGGCTACAAATTTAATTAGGGAATCTTTATCAGCCAGTAATGAGCTCTTAGAAATACTGAGGGGCATTTTCGATATGGTGTTTAAATCTGACTTTGGACGTTTTGCTCTAAACGTCTCAAATTCAAATAGGAAGTATAACCATTTTCAAAACAGCAAGACATTTAACTTTTTTTTCCCCCGAAAATGGCCACATGCTAGATGGTTCTGTGCTCTGTGTCAAGTATTTGTACTTTTATAGGGCCTTATTTACTACTAAGGTGCGCTATGGTCATCTACATGGTTTGTGCGCGCACGCTAAACATGCTTGCGTGCCTCTAGTATGTCTTAGCAAACAGGCTCATAATGTTTTGATCAGAGGCTTGCTAATTTTTTGTTAATGATAGTTTTTAGTGATATTTAAAACGACAATTATGACAATAAGTATGTTTCCAACTAAATTAATTGACTATACACCGTCTTGGGTTTGAAGAAGCCAACCAGACGATCAATGTGGAATAATGATTCAAATAAATAATAACTGGGGATAATCAGGTTAATACCACATTTTCTTTGTTTACTGTTGTTTAATTGATCTCCTTGTCTTGTTTCACTCTCCCTATTTATTTTGTGGTCTAAGAAAGAGAAAGATTGTATATAATCCATTTATCTAGTTGAGATTGTTTTCTTCTAATATTGTATTAATGTACAGTCATCTCTGTATTACTGTTTGCAAGTGACCCTTGTAAAATGAAAAATTATAAATAAATGATTAAAATAAATTAAAATAAAAAGACAATTATGTATATACCTGTTTAAAAATTGAATTTGAATATGTTTTTAAAAGTATTTTTCATTTTTTGAAGCTAGTGACCTTTGACCTGGATTCAAACATAAATAGATCCCGTGACAGAGAAATGGTAGACTTCAAGTCGATGTCCAGCTTGTGCTTTAAGTGGGAAGGATCCTTGCACAGCCCTTTTGTTGTATTTTGATGTCTATGAGAAATATTTTTTGATATGTCCCTTTAGGCATAAAGAAATTCCTACTGGCTAATAGAAGGTGTTGCCTGTGCTTTATTTTTATTAGGTATGTGTGCCTCTGTAAATTGTTAGTTTATAAGCTCTTTCAACTTCTTACCACCTGCACCTCACATGTAGATTTTTCAAAGAATTGTGGGACCCTATTACGAAGTACCGCAACAGCACGGCGGTACCTCAAACCCAGCATGCGCCATTCCCGGCGTTACAAAATATATATATTTTTAACTTCTGTTTGTTTTCCTTGTATTTTCCTTTATGGTTTTGATTTTATTTGTAAATTTAATAGTGCTGCCCCTGATGCAGCTCTGGGCAAAACATGGCATCGGGTTTGTTCTAATAAATATTTTTCTGAACTCCTAGTCTGCTCTGGTTTTCCTCATGTTGTGCCTCTTTTGCTGTTGTGTACAGTAAGGGGTCCTTTTACTAAGCTGCGGGAAAAAGGGCCCTGCGGTAGCAGCGGGGGCCATTTTTCCCACGCACCAGGGCCCTTTTTATTGCAATGGATAAGATGCCCCCCCCCCCCAAAAAAAAAACACAATGGCCACGCTGTAAGATAACTTTTACTGCGTGGCCATGTGGTGGGGAGCTCTTACCGCCACCTCAATGGGCTCCTGCGGCAAACCGGTGGTAATTGGGCAGCTCGCGGCGATGCCCAATTACCACGGGATTAGCGCCATATTAAAGAATTACGGAATGGCGTAAATGGCGCACGCTCCAGCTGGAACTACCACTGCTGGCCTTGTTGGGCCAGCGGTAGTTCCAGATTAGCGAGCAGTCAGCCTGCGTTGGGCTTACCGCTGCTTTGGAAATGACTCCCTTAACTTCCAGGTAAGTGGCTACACCCAGATATTCAATGCTGGAAGCTGTGCATGCCCCGGGATTGCATATGCAGGGTTAAATCAGTCCACAGCTGGGAAGCAGCTTAATCAGCCTATGGCAGTAAATGGCTTATATCGACTCCATTGTGTTTATCATATCCACGTTATTTGGATGTTCTAAGGCAGTGGTCCTTGTTAATTTTAAGTCAGGGACCACTTTGGATCCAAATGAGCTGAAGGAGAACTGCCATGCAGTGCCAGTGTATATAAGTAACATCATCTCTACAAGGCAGTGGTATGCTGGTAAATGTTTAACAATAGGCTCTCTCTCCAAAAACAAACAAAACTGTATATATGGTATACATATATACATTTTTTTATTGGTACAAAGGATATGTGTAGCAACCAACCAATTTACAAATAATATTAAAAATACAATATACTTTACTGTAAATGCCATATGGCCAATTGATTTTTGCAGAATGATTTGGTTGACTTTTGCCGCACTCTTGTATCTGTTGCCAACCTCTTTTACTAAATCACACTAGCGATTCCCAATGTGGCATAAGAAAGGAAGCCCATTCAATTTCTATGGGCTTCCTCTTATTTGCCGCGTGGGAATCCCTAGCACAGTTTAGTAAAAGAGGCCCTGTGTCATCCAAGATTTAACAAATGGAATTGCATCCCAAACTGCTAATTCTTTTCCCAATAATTTTATTGACATTAAAAGTGATATATTAGACCTGCAAATCAGGGAGAAGAGATAAGTCTTGAGAAGGGACAAGATGACAGGGGGAGAAGCTCTGGGATGCTGGTGGGTCCAGATGGACACAGAGAAAAATTGTTCCAAAAATAAGAATGAGCTTGAAAATGTTGAAATGGATTTCATCCCTACAAACAAAGAAACCCAACATTTTGGTCTAAGAACACACTAGTAAGTGTATGACTAAAGATACTCTCAGTGACCACCTACCTGCCCAGAGTCCGCCAAGATTCCAAGTACTGCCTCTTCCTCCCTTCAATAATTCAGTATGTTCCCATTTCCTCCCTGCCCAGGCTAATGGAGCAAGCCTCACACAGGCCAGAAGCATCAGTAATTTCCTTACCTCTTATTTGTCCTGTTTGTCTGTCCTAATTAGATTGTAAGCTCTGTCGAGCTCGGACTGTCTCTTCATGTTCAAGTGTACAGCACTGCGTACATCTAGTAGCGCTTTAGAAATGATAAGTAGTAGTAATAGTCTTAGGGATTCCAGAACCTTGATACTCTTTAGGATTCTGCACAGAATCTTGCTATTCTTTGGGATTCCACCTGGAATCTTGCTACTCTTTGGGATTCCGGAATCTTGCTACTCTTTGTCCTTATCCCTTATTTGTCCTGTTTGTCCTAATTAGATTGTAAGCTCTGTCGAGCAGGGACTGTCTCTTCATGTTCAAGTGTACAGCGCTGCGTACGTCTAGTAGCGCTATAGAAATGATAAGTAGTAGTAGTAGTCTTTGGGATTCTGGAATCTTACTACTCTTTGGGATTCCGGAATCTTGCTACTCTTTGGGATTCCACACAGAATCTTGCTACTCTTTGTCCTTATCCCTTATTTGTCCTGTTTGTCTGTCCTAATTAGATTGTAAGCTCTGTCGAGCAGGGACTGTCTCTTTATGTCCAGTGTACAGTGCCGCGTAAATCTAGTAGCGGTATAGAAATGAGAAGCAGTAGTATATCAGCCTGCCTGTCAACAACTCAGTATTCAGTAATCTCCTCTTGATCACTCTTAATTACTACTGGAGCTTCCAACCTGTTGTGGGTTTATGTTATCAAACGTAATGTTACTGGATGAGTTTATGTTATTGCCATTGAGCTGTGGTTAAGTCAGCAAGGACAGCCATCAAATTAAGTGCCATCTATCAGATCAGATGATAATTCACAACTCACTAAGGGCCCCTTTTACTAAGCCGCTATATTCAATTCAACTCAATTCTTGTATACCGCTAATATCCCCTTTCCAGGGTTCAGTGCGGTTTACAATCTAGGTGAGACAAAAGCAGATAGTGCGAGGTATGAGAAAATTAGCTATCATTGATGTAATGTATGAGATCAAAAATATCGCCCGGTTACCATGTGGTCCTTGCAATAATTTCAATTTTGGCACGCATCCAGTACACACATTTGAAAAACATATTTTATTTTCATACAAGCATAGCGGACGCACGCTAAGTGGCATCTGATGCGCGTAGGTCATTGCCACCCAAATTCTTTACCGCTAGGTCTACAGCTGGTGGTAAGGTCTCAGACCCAAAATGGTCGCGCGCCAATTTTGATTTTGCCGCACATCCATTTTCATGGTGGGGGGGGAGAGGGCTTTTTTTACAGATGCGCTGAAAAATGATTCTGCACGCGCCCAAAATTCACGCCTACACTACCTCAAGCCATTTTTCAGCGCTCCTTTGTAAAAGGACCCCTGAATTTTAAACCTGAAGGATGTTACTTATTATGCACACAGATTATTAAGTAAACACAGATGAGGAGGGGCATTTTCGAAAGGATGTTCAAGTCAGAACATCCCAAAATGGACATCTCACATTTATTTTTGAACAGGATTCAGCCTGTTTGAAAATACATAAGATGGATGTACAGTACATGTGATGGAAAAGTCCAGCATGAACTTCCATGTTTGTTTTTTATTATGTACACGCCCTAGGACTATCGCCTTCAAATCCGGGCTAAAGGCCTACCTGTTTGATGCTGCTTTTAATTCCTAACTTGTCACTTGCTCATAACCTTATCTTGTCTTTCTCTGTTGAATAGTCCCTTTTCTCTATGTGTCCTATCTGTCTGTCCTACTCTTATCCCTTATTTGTCCTGTCTGTCTGTCCTGATTTAGATTGTAAGCTCTTTTGAGCAGGGACTGTCTTTTCTTCATGTTCAATTGTGAAGCACTGCGTACAACTAGTAACGCTATAGAAATGATTTGTAGTAGTAGTAGAAGCCTGCCCTTGCAGATCAGCAACACGGCCGCGCAGGCTTCTGTTTCTGTGAGTCTGACGTCCTGCACGTACGTGCAGGACGTCAGACTCACAGAAACAGAAGCCTGCGCGGCCGTGTTGCTGATCTGCAAGGGCAGGCTTCTACATGGAATGCTGCTAGCGGAATAGCAACATTAACATTCCATCTAGAATCTCCAATAGTAGCAACATTCCATTTAGAATCATTCCTATGTGTCCTTCTACCCTTATCCTTATTGGTCCTGTCTGTCTGTCCTGATTTAGATTGTAAGCTCTTTTGAGCAGGGACTGTCTTTTCTTTATGTTCAATTGTGAAGCACTGCGTATGACTGGTAGTGCTATAGAAATGATTTGTAGTAGTAGTAGTGTTAGAAATACTTTAAATAAATAAGTAAAATACTTTTTACAAAACGTCCAAATTTTGAATGGGGGAAAACAAGGGACATGGACGTCTGTATTAGCAGCATTCTTAGAAAATGGCCAGAGAGACTTCCATGCAGAGCAGAAGTTCAGCCTAGAGGTTAGTGATCCACAAGGGATCCAGGTTCAAATCCCACTTTAAACTCTTTTTTTTTTAAATTTCTTTATTGTTGTATGAAGTCAACCACAAACCACAGTACAGCATAAAAAAGAGAAAAGGAACGGAAAAAAAAAAAAGTTATGAAGTTCAACATTATAGTGCTTGAGAGGCTTAGAATATGTTTGGATTTTCATGACTTTTTTTTTTAATTGTGAGCCCTCCGGGAACAGAAATGTACCTACTGTACCTAAATGTATGCCACTTCAATAGCCTTGAGGCTTGCAAGTGTCATGTATTTAGGTACAGAAGATATGTTTTTGTTTCTGGAGGGCTCACAATTTAAAAAAAAAAGAGTCAATGTGGGATTTGAACCTGGGTCCCTTGGTTTACAGGTTTACAGTAAAGTGCACTAACCTCCAGGCTACTCCTCTGTTAAGCAGTGGCGTTCCTGGCCTGGATGGCACCCGGGGCGGAGCGCCAATGTGCCCCCCCTGGGTGCAGCACGCCCCCCCCCCCCCCCGCTAGATGACACCTCCCCCCCTCCGGCGAAATGACACCCCCCCGGGTGCACACCGCTGGGGGGGGGGGTGCCGCAGCGCGCGCCTGCTCCTCCGAGTTCACTAAACTTCGTTCGTTCGCTGCAGCACCCTCTGCCCCGGAACAGGAAGTAACCTGTTCCGGGGCAGAGGGAGCTGCAGCGAACAAACGAAGTTTAGCGAACTCGGAGGAGCAGGCGCGTGCCGCGGCACCCCCCAGCGGCATGCACCTAGGGCGGACCGCCCCCACCTTGGTACGCCACTGCTGTTAAGACAATTTATAATACCTGAAGTTGTCACAGAGCCTGGTATCTTCTAGATTCACTTTCAGGGGAGAGGGAGGGGGACAGGAACCACTGGGGGATTTAACAAGTAATTCAATCCAGCCACATTAAAGCACAAAACTTTCATCAAAACTAACCACACAAATCGTTAAAAACATTAGGCCACATTGAGCCTGCAAAGAGGTGGGGAAAATGTGGGATACAAATGCAACAAATAAATAAATTAAAAATCAGCCAAGATACCAATTACCACTGAACAGCAGAGTAAAGCACTCTCCACCATACAATTAAAAATTGATTCAATGCTTTTAAACATTTGTTAACTTTTCAGTCATCTGCCACCTTCTAGGAGCAAAATATGGATTTAGGTCAATCTTTTCTCAAGAGTTCAGGATGAGGGTTTATAATCTAAGTTTGTACCTGAGGCAATAGAGAGTTAAGTGACTTGGCCAAGGTCACAGGAGGTTGCAGTGGGATTTGAACCTGGCCTCCCTGCTTCCAACCTGCTTGTCTAACCATTGTGCTACTCCTCTCTTTCTTTCTCTAGCTTCACAAGTCTTGTCTGGAGAATATTCTGACTTTTTACCTACGAAAAAAACACAGTCCCTGCAAAGAAATTGTCCTGTGCGACTTGCACACTCACATTATTGAGTTCTGTTGTGCATGCACAGAGCACTTACACACGTGAACGTGACATACACATGCATTAGTGTTAGTATGCTATGACCTTAGCATGCAAATGGTGCTTTCATTTATGCACTCGGTTCATAGAATTAGTGGGGAACGTTTAAGGCAGATGTTTCTGCAATTGCACACTAACCAGCTTAACCGAGATTGGATAGCAGAGCCGGTAGTGGGAGGCGGGGCTGGAGGTTGGGAGGCGGGGATAGTGCTGGGCAGACTTATACGGTCTGTGCCAGAGCCAGTGATGGGAGGCGGAACTGGAGGTTAGGAGGCAGGGATAGTGCTGGGCAGACTTATACGGTCTGTGCCAGAGCCGGTGGTGGGAGGCGGGACTGGAGGTTAGGAGGCAGGGATAGTGCTGGGCAGACTTATACGGTCTGTGCCAGAGCCGGTAGTGGGACGCGGGACTGGAGGTTGGGAGGCGGGGATACTGCTGGGCAGACTTATACGGTCTGTGCCAGAGCCGGTGGTGGGAGGCGGGGATAGTGCTGGGCAGACTTATACGGTCTGTGCCAGAGCCGGTGGTTGGGAGGCGGGGATAGTGCTGGGCAGACTTATACGGTCTGTGCCCTGAAGAGCACAGGAACAAATCAAAGTAGGGTATACACAAAAAGTAGCACACATGAGTTGTCTTGTTGGGCAGACTGGATGGACCGTGCAGGTCTTTTTCTGCCGTCATCTACTATGTTACTATGTTACTATTTAACTGGACAGGAACAGCACCTGATTAAATGGTGATCAGATGCCGGTTAGCGCAATATAACTGGCTATCCATGGATTTACAGAGCATTGCTGGCTTAAGGGCCCTTTTGCTAAGGCACGTACATACAGTATATTATTCCATACAGAATTAATATGGCAATTGTAATATGACAAACATTTAGTAATTTATACAACATAAATGAAAATTATGATCTATTCTATCGACCTCACTTAAATATAGTAAATTACGATCCAAAATAGATATGAAAAATAAAAATAAAGTAATTATTCAAGTAGATATACTACATGGGATTCTCTTTGACCTATTCGCCACTCTCAATGATCTTTAACAGTGTACATTCTCAAACCACTAATTTGCATTCAGTCCTTCTTTAGAAATCAAAAACTCTTCTAGTTGTTTAGGTTCAAAAAATTGGTAATTCTTAGATTGATATATAATTCGGCAAACACAAGGAAACTTTAATATAAAATTTACACCAAGAACAACAGATCTTTGACGGAGTGCCAAGAAGGCCTTTCTCCGTTTCTGTGTTTCTTTGGATAAATCCGGGTAAATTCTTATTTTAGATCCTAAAAACATTGAGTCAATATTCCTGAAAAAAAGTCTCAAGACAGCATTCCTATCCATTTCCAGGGCAAATGTCACCACAGCAGATGTTCTTTGTGTGATAACTTCTAAGGATGACTCAAGGAAATTTGTTAAATTCAAATTATCACATTGTTTATCTCCGTCATAGGTAGACTGAAAGTGTTGAACCCGTACTAATGGGGGTAATAAATCCTTTGACATACCCAACACTTCGACCAAATATTTTTTAAACATTTCTACCGGTGCCAACACTGGCGACCTAGGAAAATTAGTCAATCTCAAATTACAACGTCTTAATTGGTTTTCCAAGTATTCCATTTTCTTATATGTAAAACTCTTTTCTTTGGCCGAAGTTTGAGTAACAGTCTCTACTTTTCTCAATTTTTCCTCAATTCTTTCCATCTTGGAGGTTTGAGCTGTGTTTATTTGATCCTGGATCAGGGCAGCTTCTGACAAAGTCTTAATTCCCTCTATATTTTTAACAATCATTACTTGTAGTGCTGAATGCAAAGTGTGATTTTGGTCCCAAAGTGACTCAAGTGTCACAACGGCTGGTTTACTTAACTGCCCCACTGAAATCACCGGGGGAAGGGGGGTTTTGAGTGTTTGGTTCAAAATTGTAATAATATTATCAGGAATTTTTGAAATAGTTCCTACCAATTCACTCTCAACCAGTTCTGCTTCCAAGTGTGGGCTCCCTCTCTGTTCACTCCTCTCGACCACTTCGGACGGCTGAGTGTCAGGCACCACTTCCTGGTTCCGTATTCCCGGCTGTGGGGGAGCCGCTCGTTCGACAGGGCTTAAGGAAGCCCCGTCTCCACTGTCGGCCGATGCTAATAGCTCGGCTCCAATCGGAGAGGAAGCTGCTACAGGTCCCGACGTTACCCCAAATCTTTCCAGCGTCGGTTGCTGTCGAGCTGGTGTTCCGGCCGGGGTTGAGGGCAATTCCCGAACCTTTCCTCTTCTTTTCACCATCTTACAATGGTCAGAAGGGGCCTCGACTGCTATGACGCGGAGAGATTTTCGGGAGCGTCTGGTAAGTGAAATCTCTATGACGCCATTTTGGGTCATCTCCACCTTTACGGTACTATGTAAGCCACATTGAGCCTGCAAATAGGTGGGAAAATGTGGGATACAAATGCAACAAATACATAAATAATCAGTGTTTTTAACAGCACGTACTAAGCAGTAATGAGCACTAATTGGGAGTAATTAGAATTTGTGCGCCCAACTCGCTAAGCGTATTCTATAATGCAGTGCGCCTAACTTCTACCATGTGCAAGCAAAAAGGGGAGTGGTTAAGGGTGTGGAGATGGGCGTTTTGTAGGCATTCCTAGATTTACACATGTAACGTGGAGGGGCATAATCGAACGTCGCCGGCCAAATAGATCGCCGGCGATCTATGTTGGCGGCGGCGCTACAGCTGGTCGGAACCGTATTATTGAAAAAGATGGCCGGCCATCTTGTTTTGTCGATAATATGGTTTAGCCCGGCCAAATGCCGTGGAGTTCGCCGGGTTTGAGATGGCCGGGTTTGTTTTTCAGCGATAATGGAAAGTTATGTCGGCCATCTCAAACCCTGGCCAAATTCAAGGCATTTGGCCATGGGAGGAGCCAGCATTTTTAGTGCACTGGCCCCGCTGACATGCCAGGACACCAACCAGCCACCCTAGGGGTCACTGCGGTGGACTTCAGAAAAGCTCCCACGTGCATAGCTCCCTTACTTTGGGAGCTGAGCCCCCCAAACCCAGTACCCACAAATGTACTGCACCCACTAAAATTGCTCCAGGGACCTGCATACAGCTACTAGGACTTATTGCTGCTGTATAACTTTGGCACACCAGTTCACACCTGAAGACTAATATGCTTAGCGAGTTGTGCGCACAAATTCTAATTACTGCCAATTAGTGCTCATTACTGCTTATTACGTGCTGTTAAAAGTCCTTTCTTGAAATAACCACGTTTACTCACAGTTAACTGCAGATCAGAGGTTGTGCCCCACTGGCAAAGAGTCCCCTGGTACTAAGATTAGCAGTAGGTCAGAGCTGGCACAATGGTGTACAATGCCCTCTTTCAGCACCATTCAAGGTAAGAACTACGTTCTCTAATGTGGGTAACACAGGAAAGGGAACTAAAACTGGCTTACAAAAATGGCCACTACCGCATGGCCTACAACAGGAAACAAAACAGGGCACACTCTGACCCAGTTAGCAGGGGGGGAAAAGCACCATGGGAGTAGAGCCCAGTACCCTACACCCACCACAATGCATTGCTAATGTGACTCTGCAGGGCACCTAACAGAAAAGGTGTCACACTCACCCGAGAGCCACATCGCAACCAGGGAAAGTCTTTCGGAGGATACAACACATTCTGCTGTCATGGAGGTGGGTACGGCATTTGAGGCTGGCATACAGGCTGGCAAAAAAGGTTTTTAGTTTTATTTTTTTAGTATGGAAGGGGGTTGGTGACCACTGGGGGAGTATGGGGAGGTCATCCCCCATTCCCTCCAGTGGTCATCTGGTCAGTTGGGGCACCTTTTTGAGGCTTGGTCGTGAAAATAAAAGGACCAAGTAAACCCGGCGAAATACTGCTTAACGCTGCTTTTTTTTTTCCATTATCGGCGAAAGCCGGCCATCTGGTAGCCACGCCCATGCCCGCCCATGTCCCGCCTTTGCAAATCTACCGACACGCCCCCTTGAACTTTTGCCGGCGAAGAAACGGGAAAGCGGCGATGCTGTCAAAAATGCCGCTTTCGATTATACCGATTTCGCCGCTTTTAAGAAATCACCGGCCATCTCCCGATTTATGTTGGAAGATGGCCGGCCATCACTTTCGATTATAAGCTGGATAGTAACATAGTAGATGACGGCAGAAAAAGACCTGCACGGTCCATCCAGTCTGCCCAACAAGATAACTCATTTGTGCTACTTTTTGTGTATACCTTACCTTGATTTGTATCTGTCTTTTTCAGGGCACAGACCGTATAAGTCTGCCCAGCACTAGCCCCGCCCCCCAACCACCAGCCCCTTGATTTGTATCTGTCTTTTTCAGGGCACAGACCGTATAAGTCTGCCCAGCACTAACCCCGCCTTCCTTCCGAACAGGATTCCTTTATGCTTATCCCACGCACGTTTGAATTCCGTTACCGTTTTCATCTCCACCACCTCCCATGGGAGGGCATTCCAAGCATCCACCACTCTCTCCGTGAATACCGCCCAATGCGCCTAAATCTATGCGAAGGACTTACACCAGCTTTCATTGGTGTAAATGAATGCGCATAGTTTTAGGTGCTGTGACATCAATTGAGCGTATTCTATATACCACGCATAAATTCTAGAGAATACACCCTAGGAGGAAATGTGTTCCATGCAGATTTTTTTATCACCATATACAGAATCTGGCCCAAAATGGTGGAATGATTTACCAGTTGAAATTAAACAAATTTCTAACTATTTAATATTCTGAAAATATCTGAAAACGTTTCTCTTTGAAAAATTCCTGAAATAAGTATGTTATCCATTGAAATCTAGTATTTCTGTAAAAGCCTATGAACTAAAGTTGCTTTAATGGATCAATCTTTACATCAATATTTGTATCTGCGTTTACTTAATTGTTGTAAGCCACATAAATCTGAATAATTGGTATTTGGATTATGTGGGAAATACAAACCTAAATAAATAAATGTTGGTGTGGAAACACCAATTTACACTCTATTCTATAATGAAATCTAGGCATCGAGATGTCATCAAACAATACTATCCTAGCGCACTGAGTTTTGGGGCTTAACTTCTAGGGCCGTTTGTAGAATTGTCCCCTATGTATGCAGAAATAATGCACACTCTTTCTACCTCCTATTTGTGTGGGTGACGTTCAAAGGCCAAACGGCAGCCTGCATGACATTCAAAGGTGTGCAGGCTGTTTTCCTTCTCTTTATCTAAATACTTTTGCCACTGACTTTGGGCTACAGAAGCACATGCAGACTTGTAACCGAGCAGTTTCCAGCCCTTTCACTTAGGTCTTTAAAGTTCATGCACATCAACAGAAGCCCACAGTACAAGTACTACCATGGCACACAACAATATTACTTGTGCCTTGTTGCACCCCTGCTGAATGTCTCTATCACCGCCAGGTCAATCCTCCTTTGCCATTTCCGGCTATACTAACCTTGCGCAACTAGGAATTGCTGGCCCTTGAATTTCAAAAACATTCGTGAACCAGGAGGGCTGGACCAGCAGGAACAGAGGCACATTGAACAGGAGAGGAGAGAGATGTCTGCCCCTCCCCAAAGGCCGCAATCAATTGGAGAGGGACTGCACAGCACTTCCATGACTCAAAGGTAGATGGGAAGGAGTGGAAAATCATGGATTATGTTTATGTTTGTTACATAATGTTTCTGTTCATTGCACAAAATGGTACTACAGGACGCAAGACTGTAGACAGGCCGCATTTTAATATCCCTTGGTATCTTAATTACACAGTTACATAGTAACATAGTAGATGACGGCAGAAAAAGACCTGCACGGTCCATCTAGTCTGCCCAACAAGATAAACTCATATCTGCTACTTCTTGTGTATACCTTACCTTGATTTGTATCTGCCATTTTCAGGACTCAGACCGTAGAAGTCTTGCCCTGAACTAGCCCCACCACCCAAACACCAGCGGCTAAGCTTCTGAGGATCCATTCCTTCTGCACAGGATTCCTTTATGTTTATCCCACGCATGCTTGAATTCCGCTACCGTTTTCATCTCCACCACCTCCCACGGGAGGGCATTACACAGTTAGGATAATACAGTAGAGAATTATTAAAGATCCACACAAAACACCAATCAGACAGTCAGGACCAGTAGTCCTGTCCTTAAGACAGCATTCATGTTACTCTCCAGGGCTGGAATTCACAAGGTCACCAGTGCAGAGAGGACCCTGCCATGCAAGTTAAAGAAAACGTCCTTAATCGTCTCACCTTCAACTGTTGAGTGATTTGGTGTCTCTCTAGTCATAGTTCCACTTTTTGTTTCTTCAGTGCAACACATAAGGACAAGGGTCAAAAGGAGCAGAAATGCGGCCTGAGGAAGAAGGCAAGAAGTCATGTTTCTGCACGCAACCATCCCAAGAACCAGAAGATCTCCTTCGGTTGGCAAACACCACTGCCCCACGTCCCCTTTCCATTACCCCTCCCACCCTCGTGAGCTCACTGTAAGATGCAAACTGACAACGGAAACAGACAAAAATAACAAAGTTTCGTGTGGTTTCTCTAAGTGCAGCTTCCTCATTGCATCCAGGCAAACAGGGTGAAAGGAAACTTCACCCAGTGTAGGCAGAATTAACATGTTGGCCTATTGAAAGGTTCTGATTACTTCCTGCCATTCTGCAGCTTCACATATTCAAGGGAATTGCGGTGGGCCAGAGGCCTTGGTGATGCTGCTGGCCCAGAGTCAACTTGGAAAATACGACTTCAAGTACAATGGCTACTCTTCCTTGGGGGAGGCAGCAGAGAGTACTACAGAGTGGGCAGTGTTCCCTGTCCCTAGGGGAGGCAGCTGAAAGTTGAGTGTTCCCTAACCCTGATGTACACTGAGGGGCAGTGTTCCCTGTCCCACTGGTAGTAAACTGGTAAAAATTCCTGAGCACAAAAAAAAAAACCCAGCTTCATAGATTTTTCATAGTAACATAGTAAATGACGGCAGATAAAAGACCTGAACGGTCCATCCAGTCTCCCCAACAAGATAAACACATTTTACATGGTAATAACAGCTTTAGACTTGTTACAGACGGACAATAAAGAACAATGTGGATGCAGCAGCTCATAGGTTTGCTTGCTTTGTTTTGAGTGTACTAGAGATGACGGCTGTGCGGGGGAGTGGAAACAAGAGATGAACCAAACTGGCTTCCATGCTTAAAGTGGACTAGATAGGCTCACTTCCACTCCTGTCTATTAAAGCTCCTTCATACTAACTATATATACCTTGCCTAAGATCCACAAATCCATTGTAAATCCCCCCTCCCCCCTAAGAAGAGTGGAGGAGTGGCCTAGTGGTTAGGGTGGTGGACTTTGGTCCTGGGGAACTGAGGAACTGAGTTTGATTCCCACTATCAGGCACAGGCAGCTCCTTGTGACTCTGGGCAAGTCACTTAACCCTCCATTGCCCCATGTAAGCCGCATTGAGCCTGCCATGAGTGGGAAAGCGCAGGGTACAAATGTAACAAAAATAAAATAGATACTATTGGAGATTCTACATGGAATGTTGCTACTATTGGAGATTCTACATGGAATGTTGCTATTCCACTAGCAACATTCCATGTAGAAGCCTGCACGGCCACATTGGTGATCTGCAAGGGCCGACTTCTACATGGAATGTTGCTAGTGGAATAGCAACATTCCATGTAGAATCTCAAATAGTAGCAACAGTGAAGGAGTGGCCTAGTGGTTAGGGTGGTGGACTTTGGTCCTGAGGAACTGAGTTTGATTCCCACTTCAGGCACAGGCAGCTCCTTGTGACTCTGGGCAAGTCACTTAACCCTCCATTGCCCCATGTAAGCCGCATTGAGCCTGCCATGAGTGGGAAAGCGCAGGGTACAAATGTAACAAAATAAAATAGATACTATTGGAGATTCTACATGGAATGTTGCTACTATTGGAGATTCTACATGGAATGTTGCTATTCCACTATCAACATTCCATGTAGAAGGCTGCGCAGGCTTCTGTTTCTGTGAGTCTGACGTCCTGCACGTCAGACTCAGAGAAGCAGAAGCCTGCGCGGCCACATTGGTGATCTGCAAGGGCCGACTTCTACATGGAATGTTGCTAGTGGAATCTCAAATAGTAGCAACAGTGGAGGAGTGGCCTAGTGGTTAGGGTGGTGGACTTTGGTCCTGAGGAACTGAGTTGGATTCCCACTTCAGGCACAGGCAGCTCCTTGTGACTCTGGGCAAGTCACTTAACCCTCCATTGCCCCATGTAAGCCGCATTGAGCCTGCCATGAGTGGGAAAGTGTGGGGTGCAAATGTAACCAAAAACACACAAAAAAAAAACAACCACAAAGAGCTATTGTTTCTGGAAAGCCTCAATCCTCAAGCCATTGTTTATAGTAACATAGTTCAGTGTATGATTTTTACATTACTCCACTGTCTTCATCTTTTTCTTTTCTTAATATAGTTTTATTAACCAACGCAGTTTATGTATATTCAACACATGACCTACAAAATGTTCTACATCACTCAGCATAACATAACAATGGAACTGAGCTTACTTCTTGACCACTCGGCAACAACTACACATCTGTCTCTCACTGCCTCACTTTTTTGTTTGTATACTAATCCCATCCCTCCATATCCTCCTCCCACTGTGATGAGCCCATTGTAGCCAAGGGCCCACTCCATCTAATCTCTTTTCTCACTGGAGGCTCTGTCTGGATTCTAACCACTATCTTGGGCAGTCGAGGCTTTGGTGTGAGTTCCTTGGTTCTCCACAGACTTGACTGTAGCCTGCTTATGGTGTGTTGACTCTTCCACAAGTTCCACTAGCTCACTGCCAGAGCTAACCAGAGATATACCTCTAAGAAAGAGCTCAGAGACAGATCTCCCATCTAGGCAGCTAATGCTCTCAGAACCAATATTAGGGCCCTTCTTGTAGCCTAGTGGTTAGTGCAGCAGACTCCGATCCTGAGGAAGTGGGTTCAATTCCCACTGCAGCTCCCTATGACCCTGGGCAAGTCATGTAACCCTCCATTGTCTCAGGTACAAATAAGTACCTGTATATAATATGTAAACCACTTTAAATGTAGTTGGAAAAAAAACCACAGAAAGGCAGTATATAAGTCCCACCCCCCACCCCAGGGTGACCCTTGTCCACCTCAAGTTTTTCACTCCCAACATTTCTGGGGAGGTTATTCAAGGATTATATAACAGTTCTGGTACCATTTCTTGGTCATCAGGCTTGTTTCATTCTCTTTTAGACACTGGTTATCAGGCTGAAGGTAATATGCAAATTAGACTCCACCAATATCCAAATTAGCTTCCTATAGTATTTTAATGAAAGTCACTTTGTGGGGGAATGACTTCTTCACATCAATGTCATCAAATACTGCTAACACCTGAGCACTCCTTAGGAAGAATTGGAGTCTCAGTAAAACAGCCTCCACCCCTGGTCAGGACTTTCAACTTTCACTTCAACTTTACAGTCCTGTCCTCCACCCCTGGCTATCAGTCCAGTTCTTAATTCACACCACCCAATAGTTATCTCAGACTGGGTTCCACAACAGTTATTTGCTTATTCAGGGTAAGTACCTTTTCCTTGGATTTGGGATGTGACAACTTACCTCAACATCCCCAGGCATCTGATAGAGATCCTCTCCTCTGGCCCTCTTGGTCCAGCTTCCTCTTAGAGGTCCATGCCCCGGGGTTTACAGCCCGTTGCAACTGGTCTCTCAGGTTACTCTGCATGCCTCCTTCCTCTTCAGGTCCCCTTTTCTTCTTTATAGCTCCCCCTGGAAGGTGCCTTTTTTATCGAGCTGGTAATAACCCACCACGCCCCTTCTGGGCCCCTCCTCCTGGTCCCGGAAGGATCCAGTAACTTCTCCAGGGTGCTTCCTTCTTAAAGGGAATCCACAGCTATGGGCCTCCCCGGCCCCTATGTTCCTGGCCTTTGCTGGCACTCCCTCTAGTGGCCCCTTTACAACATTTTACAGGCTTTTCACTGTGAGAGCCCCCTCTGGTGGCCTCTTCAGGGTAAGGCATGTCCGGTGTTTATCAAAACACTCACACCATCCATATTCTCATTCGCTTTCCCTCTTTCCATGTCCTAGTCCATAACAACCTTACCAACTCCCAATCCTCCTCATAGCCTACAGCCCTTTTGGCTTCAGTTGGTTCACAGGACTTTTTCCAAGCTTCCACGTAGTCCTCATCAACTTGGCATTTAGCCAGATTTACTGACATCCTTTCCAACTGCATTAGATCCAACATTCCATCGCATGACATCGTCAAGGTGGGCAGTTCCTCATCCACCCATTTCATCAGCACACATTTCCTTGCCAGCAGCAGTTATTTCTTCAAAAATATGAGTATTCCTGAGAGGTCTCCTAAGAGCATAGCTCAATTACTGTAGGTAGGCCCACTCCCATGCACATTGTAAGGTGTGATGACGTGAATGAGGGTGGGCCTGGGGCTAGGGCAAACCAGAGCCACACAGTGGGTTAAGGTGAATAAAATAACATTTATTTTGACGTGTCAGGTAGGGGTGAGAAAATAAACACAAAAATGTTCCTTAAATGTAACAAGGTTCTCCTGTGGCCTGCTCTTGCAGAGCCATGGAATATGTTACTATCTCTCAGCATGGTAGTGCCCTTTCTTAGTCTCTGGCCTGGTTCATGTAGCAGTAACTAGAAGTTACTTTGGTCAAAATCCAAAGTTCCAAGGTTCCAAGTCTACCTGACTATGCTGTTGCAGTTCACACGTTTGTGGATGAGGCAAATGCATAGCTATTTAAAGGGACAAGAACTATATGGACCAGTAACTCAGAAGCAGTGCCATAAAGCGTGATAAAACATAAAACAAACAGGCCACTTTAAAAATAATTCGCTCATTAACTGGACGCCAAGGAAGTTTGGCAATAGAACCTGATACACTACTGAATTTACTCAATTTGAAAATCAGCCTAACGGCAGCGTTTTGGATAACTTGCAACTTTCTCAAATTTCCCCTCTGGGGGGGGTCACGTGATGCTTTAGGGCAAGGCAGACGTGGTTTCCGCGATCTCCCGGGCCCCGACTCGATCTTTTTGAAATAAACCCTGCAAACTCCAGGTAAACATCGCCACAACTGTGGAATCGCGAGGGGAGATTGTATGGAAAAATATTTAAACGCCCCGAATCCACTAATGGCGCCCAAAAGCTCCAAGAAGGAAAAAGAAAAAGAGAAGCCGAAACCGGCGGGCGGCGCGGAAGCGTGTCCGCGCACGCCGCCAAAAGATTCTATGGCTTTTTCGGCGGAGCAGCTGAGGCAATTGGCGGAGGTAGTTGGAGCGGTGGTCGAACCTAAATGGGACAAAGTACTAGAACGCCTCGAGACGATGGAGGCGCTAATCACGGATACTACAAAGAGAACGGGTGAGCTCGAACAGCGGGTATCGGCAGTGGAGGAGTCTCTAATCCCTAACACGCAGCAGCTTAAAGAGTTCAAAAAAAAAAATGGCGTCGGTAACTGAAAAACTAGATGAACTAGAGAACAGGTCTCGTCGAGCCAATTTAAGAATCGTGGGCTTACCGGAATCGGTGGGTGCGTCGGTGCTGTCTTCAGTGCTGGAGAAATGGCTGGCTAAAGAATTTGCTTTATCCGACCACGCGGGGCCTCTATGTTTGGAGAGGGCCCACCGCGTGGGCAGGCAACAAGATGGACGACGCAATCCAAGGACAGTAATCCTAAAAGTACATAACTATGTACATAAAGAGGAAATTCTAAGGGGATTTCGGATGAAACGGAATGAAACTAAATTTGATGGCAACCAAATACTCATTTTCCAAGACTATTCTGCAGCTTTACAGGAGAAAAGGAAGCTGTTTTCCCCATACTGCAAAAAACTGCATGAAATGAACACCCAGTTCATGCTGGCTTACCCTGCAGTGCTAAAAGTCAAAGATAATGGTCAGTGGAGAACCCTTGGAACTCCGGAGGAGGCACAGAAGTATGTACAACAACAGGAGCTGAAGGACCGGGACGCTGCAGGCAGTGGCTGAACTGCATATAGTCCAATGCACTGAGCCACTCTGAGAAGGACTAGAATACTAAGTTGCAGGGTTGGTATGCTGTTTAACCTGTATTAGGAGTCGGGTGCAGGGAGACAAGGAAAACCCCCAAACCCATTCCAATGGGCAATACAAGTGTGGGTCTAAGGGGAAGGGAGGAAGGGGGGGAGGGGAGGGGGTTGGAGAGGGATGGAAGGGATAAGGGTGGGGGGGAGGGGGGAGGGGTAAGAGGGAAGGGGACTAGGTTAGTGGGGAGGGAGGGGAGGGAGGGGGAGAGGGTTACATGGCTGTGCACTAGTGCTGTGGGAGCGAGTAAAAGCAGGAGTAAGGGGATGTTAGTAGTGAACAATATGGTTGTACTGAAAACCCCTGCTCTGTACGGAAGTTGGATCCCTTGGGGGGAGGGGCTGGCCCCCGGGGATTATGAAAATGGTAAATCTGTCAGTCTACCTATGGAAATTTTGGTGACTGGCTGATTGTTCTCAAGTAAAAATAATCTCCTGGAATGTCTCTGGAATTACATCCCCGGTGAAACGGTACAAAATATTAACACAGTTGAGGCGCAGGGGTGCCACCATCGCTTGTCTCCAAGAGACTAAACTCACAGACATGGAACACAAAAAACTAAAACAACAGTGGGTAGGGGAGTGTTTTTATTCCTCTTCAGGGGGAAAGAAAAGTGGGGTGGCCATTCTAATTAAAAAGGGTCTCCCATGCCAGTTCAAATTAATCCACAAGGACACTGAGGGCCGTATAGTATTAGTGCAGATGAATCACCAGGGCCAACATTATTATCTGTGCTCGATTTACGGCCCTAACGAACATAATCCAAGTTTCTTTCAAACGCTTATTGCCCTGGGCCTCCAATACGCGGATGCACCATGGATTTGGGCGGGAGATTTCAACCAAGTACTAAACCCTGCCCTGGATAGATCTTCCCCTAGGGCTTTTCGGGGACCGGGGGGAGGGAAAGACATGGGAACGCTCTGCCACCAACTTCATTTGGTGGACCCTTGGCGGGTGTATAACCCCACCACCAGAGACTATACACACCAATCTAAAGTCCACCAAACCTGGTCGAGAATTGATTACCTACTGATCTCCCAGTCTTGGTTCTTTAAGGTCCGGAGGGCTGAGATAGGCCCATTGGCTGTCTCTGACCATGCAATGATCTGGCTGGTTTTGGACCTGGCTGTGGGTGTGACAGGGGTACGGCCATGGAGATTTCCGTCCTTTTTGCACCAAGATAAACAGTTCATCGAACACCTACAGACAAAATGGCAATTTTATGTTGACACTAACGCTGACTCATGTGATTCTTCAATTACTTTTTGGGAGGCCTCCAAAGCTGTAATAAGAGGAGAGGTGATTGCTTTTCAAAGTGCTAGGGCTAAGAGGATGGCGGCAGGGGTGTTGCGCCTGGAAGGGGAATATAAACTAGCAAAAAAAAAATTTATTGTTACTCCTTCTAGGCTCCATAAAGACAGGATGGACACCGCCCTGGTGGCGCTTAATTCCCTTCTCCATGAGCAAGCGCAGAGACACCTATCGGCGGGTCGCCTTAGATTCCAATGCTTTGGAAACAAACCAGGTAGACTGTTGGCGAGGGTGGCACGGTCGAACACTCCACGCCAGTTTATCCCCAAGATTATCAACCAGCGGGGGTCGCGGGTTTCCACACCACAAGCTATTTTGGATGGGTTCCGAGATTTTTTCGAGGATATGTATGCTACAGGGAACTGTGAACGTGGGCCTTTGTTGAGGGATTATCTAGATGATGCAGGGATGCCCAGGTTGAGGGTGGAGGCACAACAGGCTCTGTCTAAACCACTTCAGGGGCTAGAAGTGCAAAAAGTCATCAAGCAACTAAAGCTGGGGTCTGCCCCAGGGGTAGACGGATTCTCAAATGAATACTACAAAATCATGGCACCCCATATATATGGTCCTCTAATAGATTATTATGATGAAGTGATAGACAGGGGCTCATTTACCAAGGGAGCGAACGAAGCACTCATTACCCTGATTCCTAAACCTGGCAAACCACTAGACCAGCTGGAGTCCTATAGACCTATATCCCTCCTCAACGTGGATATAAAAATTTTGGCTAGGATTCTGGCCGACAGGTTGGCTGCCCATATTCCATCTCTGGTAGGGGAGCACCAGGTGGGCTTTGTACGAGGCCGTCACGCAGTTACCCATGTGCGGAAAGTATTGTTGGCAACGGCCTATGGACAGGCTACAGGGGATCCGCTACTATTAGTGAGTCTTGACGCAGCCAAGGCCTTCGATAAAGTTAACTGGGACTATTTGTTCCAAACCCTCGAATACATTGGGGTGGGAGGGAGGCTATTAGCTGCAATAAATACACTTTATCGGGACACCACGGCACGGGTTTTGGTTAATGGTCTTCGATCGGACGCTTTTAAAGTGGAAAGGGGTACCAGACAGGGGTGCCCCCTGTCCCCATTACTGTTCTTATTGTACTTAGAACCCCTCCTGCGTACCATACTAAAAGATCCTAATATAAAAGGAGTAACATGTCGTGGGAAGGAAACAAGGGTACTTGCATTCGCGGATGATCTCTTTTTGACCCTCACCCAGCCTACCATCTCGGTCCCTCACCTAATAGAGGTTATAGAGGAGTTTGGTTTTTTTTCCGGTCTTTCCTTAAATTTACATAAGTCAGTAGCTCTCCCAGTTCAATCTGTGGTGAGGGAGGAGTGGGTGGGAGATTTCCCGTTCCGGTGGGCAGAGGGGGTGGTCAGATACCTAGGTGTGCTAATACCATCTGATCTTTCCCGGCTAGCTGAGATAAACCTTGGCCCACTAAAAGATAAACTAGCAACAACACTGCGGGGGTGGAGGGGGTTACCGCTATCACTACAAGGACGAATAGCTCTATACAATATGATACTGTTCCCTAAGTGGACATATATTTTACAAATGCTCCCGCTCATCCTGAGTTGTAAAGAGGACACATGGCTCCAGAGACAGCTTAATGGGTTTTTATGGCAGGGTAAGAGAGCACGCATTGGGATCAAGACATTGATGAGGCCGAAAGGGAAAGGGGGACTAGGACTTTTAGACCTGAAATTATTCTCGATAGCCAGTTGCTTACGCCATCTGTCGGACTGGTTCCGATCCACTGAACACTTTTCATGTACTGGGATTGAGACTGCTTTGATAGAACCACTACATTTTGCATATTGGTTACAGGCGCCAACAAACCAGTTACCCCCTCTAGGTCCTTACAAATACATTTTGAACCCTTTAAGAAAAACATGGCACTGGATAAGCAAAACCTATAAATGGAATGGATCGGTGTCACCCCTGCTGCCAATCCGGGGTAACCTGGCATTCCCAGAGGGGGGGTCTTCGACCCTATTCAAAAAATGGTCAGCACAGGGGATCCGGTTTCTATTTCAGGTAGTAACAGAGCAGGGGTTAATGAAGCCGTTTCAGACCTTGTGTGAGGAGTTTGGTCTGGGAGGGGGCGATACATTTGCATACTTACAGCTGGGTCATTATGTCCGCTCGTTGCCGGCCGGTTCTCTGGCCAGGGGTGTGTGGGAGCTACAGGATGGCTTGTTGGGGCTGGAGGCGCAGCAGAGAACTCCACTGAAATACTACCATAGCTGCTTACGAGACTCTCTAGCACCACTGGACACTACTCTCATATGCGATAGATGGTCCAAAGAGCTTCGTTGGCGTTTGACATCACAACAGCTGGAGATTTGCTTGAAATCGTCTCAGGGAGTGACTGAGAATGCAGCATGGACAGAGATGAACTACAAATTCTTGCTGCGCCTCCATATTTCGCCCCACAGAGCTTTCAGAGCAACTTTGCGAGAGTCAGATGATTGCCCTAAATGTGGGGGGGCCGGAGCATCCCTGGGACACATGTTTTGGTCATGCCCACTGGTGCACTCATTTTGGCTGGCAATGGGCGGACAGGTGTCGGGCATGTGGAAGGTACGGTGGAGGCCTTCTCCAGGCCAACTATTTGACACTTTTCTGGTGCAAGGACCTCCACCTGAAGGCCTGAGGGCTTTCTTAAGGAGAGCTGTGTTGATGGGGAAAAGAACAATTTTGCAGCAATGGATAACACGAGAAGCCCCCTGCACATCACACTGGCGTAGCGCCATGATGCAGTGCTGTTCGGTAGAGAAACAGAGGGTCCGGGACCTGGCCTCCGTAAGGGGAAACCGTTTTTGTAAGGTTTGGTCACCGTTTTGGGACTCACTCACTGCCACAGCAAAAAGCAGGATTTTGAATTGTTAGGGGAGGGTGGGGGGAAGGGAACCAATGGGAGAGCCTGTTTGGAAGTAAAGGAGGAGGGAGGGGAGGGGGGGAGAAAATGAAAATCATAGGTTTGGCATATGTTTGAATAGATTTGAAAATTTCTTCTTTTGTAAGATAAGTTTCTCTGTGAAAAGGTTCTCGTTTTCTCAATGTTGTGATTACAATATCTTGCATTGTATGAAGTTGTGCCAATAAACAATAAATATAAAAAAAAATTTCCCCTCTGGGCCTCCCAAGGAGTTTTAATGACAGAAGACGGCATGAGCCTACCTGGCCTAATATCTGGGCTGAAGGCAGTGAGCGGAGCTTGCCGCCATATTGATCAGAACAAAGCAATAGCAATCGCTATTAAAAATAACAGAAAACTTGTGAGGTTTATATTGTTTTATTAAACCTTTTAGGTTTTGCATTCTGTTAGGAGGGGATGGGGGGGGATTTAAGGACAGTTGGGGGGGGGGGGGAGCTCAAGGGATCTGAGAAATGGGGAGGATTATATTCAAAATGTATTTGCCAGTGCTCCAGGGTTTGCTCTGTTATTTGCAATGCTGTATTGAGGATTTCAGTGCTATGCTATACGCCTTTATTATTGTTTATGATGACAATAAAGATATTTCTATATAAAAACAATAGCAAACGCTTTTGACGGTGCGTGTTTTTTTACAGCTTCTTTTTTTATTTATTTGAAAGCTTCCCCTACGTAGATACATATCATTAAATAAAACTGAAAATCACCAGAACAGCCTTAAAAATTATTGTAGCTAGTAGAAACAGCAGTAATAAAACTAATTATTTTGAACTAATTTTTCTACACTATTCTATATAATACAGTAATACATGGCCAAATATCTCAGTGAGGATATCCTGTTTTCTGACAGGTTCATCTTAACTGCTGTAATCTGCCTTGGGAAGCCTGGTGTTATTAAGATGGAATATAATGAAATTAAATGAAAGTAAAATTAAACTTTCCTTTCATTGGGACACATGCAGGTTTATTTTCAAACAAAAAGGGCGCCCATCTTTCGACACAAATTGCAAGACGGGCATTCTTCTCACAGGGTCGCCCAAATTGGCATAATCGAAAGACAATTTTGGGTGTCCTCAACTGCTTTCCAATGCGGGGATGACCAAAGTTTACGGGGGCGTGTCGGAGGCATAGCAAAGGCGGGACTGGGGCGGGCCTAACACATGGGCATCCTCGACCGATAATGGAAAAAACAAGGGCATCCCTGATGAACACTTGGATGATTTTACCTGGTCCTTTGTTTCTTACAAGCCACAAAAATGTGCCCTAAATGACCAGATGACCACCGGAGGGAATCGGGGATGACCTCCCCTTACTCCTCTAGTGGTCACTAACCCCCTCGTACCGAGCGATAGTAATCCTGCTCGGTACAAGAGGAACTGCAGGTTCAGACAATTGGTGTATGTGCTTGGCTGAGGAGCCAATGGGGCGAAGCTACCATCTGTGGGATTATGACTGAACACCTCTAAGTCAGAATCCCCCCTAAACGGAACAATACCGCAGCGCCGAGGAGCCTCGGTTGGCCAGGGATAGCTGGCTGCTCGGCCGGCGAGGAGAGCCACACGCCTCGGGACCAGAGTACGGACAGAAGGGGGCCGCCTCTCTCCCTTAGCGCACCGCACATTCGTGGGGAACCCGGTGCTAAATCATTCACCACCAGCGTTCACCACCCTCTCCGTGAAGAAATACTTCCTGACATCTTTCCTGAGTCTGCCCCCCTTCAATCTCATTTCATGTCCTCTCGTTCTACCGCCTTCCCATCTCCGGAAAAGATTTGTTTGCGGATTAATACCTTTCAAATATTTGAATGTCTGTATCATATCACCCCTGTTCCTCCTTTCCTCCAGAGTATACATGTTCAGGTCAGCAAGTCTCTCTTCATACGTCTTGGAACGCAACTCCCATACCATCCTCGTAGCTTTTCTTTGTACCGCTTCCATTTTTTTTTAACATCCTTCGCAAGGTACGGCCTCCAAAATTGAACACAATACTCTTCCACCTGGAGTATTGTGTTCAGTTTTGGAGGCCGTACCTTGCGAAGGATGTTAAAAAAATGGAAGCGGTACAAAGAAAAGCTACGAGGATGGTATGGGAGTTGCGTTCCAAGACGTATGAAGAGAGACTTGCTGACCTGAACATGTATACTCTGTAGGAAAGGAGGAACAGGGGTGATATGATACAGACGTTCAAATATTTGAAAGGTATTAATCCGCAAACGACTCTTTTCCGGAGATGGGAAGGCGGTAGAACGAGAGGACATGAAATGAGATTGAAGGGGGGCAGACTCAGGAAAGATGTCAGGAAGTATTTTTTCACAGAGAGGGTGGTGAACGCTTGGAATGCCCTCCCGCGGGAGGTGGTGGAGATGAAAACGGTAACGGAATTCAAACATGCATGGGATAGGCATAAAGGAATCCTGTGCAGAAGGAATGGATCCACAGAAGCTTAGCTGAAATTGGGTGGCGGGGGGAAGAGGGGTTGGTGGTTGAGAGGCTAGGATAGGGGAGGGCAGACTTATACGGGGTCTGTGCCAGAGCCGGTGATGGGAGGCGGGACTGGTTGTTGGGAGGCGGGAAATACTGCTGGACAGACTTATACGGTCTGTGCCCTGAAAAAGACAGGTACAAATCAAGGTAAGGTATACACATATGAGTTTATCATGGGCAGACTAGATGGACCGTGCAGGTCTTTTTCTGCCGTCATCTACTATGTTACTATTCGTAGACGACCTGATTCTGGGTCAGGGTTTCGTACGTAGCAGAGCAGTTACTTCGCTGCAATCTACTGAAAGTCATTCCTTGAGTGAAACCGGGGTAAAGGTGAACCCGAATAAACCCGGGAAACAGAACTTTGATATCATGCGAAGGGGGCAGTGTGGATAATTAAAACTGTGCCTCAATAATAAGGGGATTTTGTTTGTTTTGTTTGCAGATGGAGTTGGTATTAAATCCTTTTCTGCTTTAAACTGAATCCTGCTGCAAGACTATTGCACCAGCGTGGAGGCGGAGGTTTCGATTGCTGCATACATTCTCCCAGGAGTTCCAGAGTTTTTACAGCCTGCAAAAAAGTCCTCTTTTCTTTGGCCGAAAATGGATGTGCAGCAAAATGAAAATTGGCACACGTCCATTTTGGGCCTGATACCTTTCCACCACCCATTCACACAGCAGTAAGGTCTCACATGTTAACCAGATGGTAAATGTCAGTGCGTGTACAATGCCGATTACTGCCCGTTTAGTGTCGCGCACCGGAAAATAAAATATATTTTCCAGTGCGCGTACTGCACGTGCATAAAAATTGAAATTAGCCGGGCGGTAGTTCCGAATTGACGAGTGTTGGCCATGCGTAGGCAGGCACCTAAGCAGCTTAGTAAAAGGGGAACCTGGCTTTGTGAGGTCTCAGTTACCTCATGACTCCATGGTGGTGGGCTCCACTCTCAAGAGAGCTAGGAGTACTAGGGACTATGTCTCGGCTCCCCAGGCAGAGAAGCTAGGACCCTGGCCTCTTTTGGGAGGAAGATGTATCAGGCCTCTATGCTCATCGCTGTATCCAAGCATACCAGCTCTTCACAAGCATGCACTTGTGGAGCTCGGTGCGGCAGCTGTCAGACTTGATCGATGCACTACCTCTGGAGCAGGCCGAGCCATCTCACCAGCTGGTCAAGCAGCAGAAAGCGTGTCGCAAGTTCTTGGTCAGGGGCATTTACGATACTTTTGACGTGGCATCCAGGATCTCTTCCCAAGGTATAGCGATGCGCAGACTCTCATGGCTGTGTGTTTCTGACCTGGAACATTCTGTTCAGCAGCAGTTGGCGGATGCCCCTTGCTAGGGAGGGGGGCGGGGGTTAACCTCTTTGGAAAAAAGGTTGAGGAGGTCGCTGACCAAATCAAGAAGCATACTGATACTATATCTTCTCTTCTCTCTCTCCCGCAGGCGTCTTATGCAACTGCCTACTCTAGGCGTAGGTACATTCCTGTGGCCCACCAGTCTGCTCAGGCTCAGCCCCAGCGCGCTCGTTCTCATCAACAGTATGCGCCCAAGACCCTGCCGCTCCCGAGCAAAAGCAAGGGACGAACTTTTGATTGGCTCCAAACACAGTTGGCCTCTCATAACCTCCAACCAATGGGTTCTTCAAATAGTCCGACTCGGATACACCCTAAATTTGCTGGCCAAACCTCCAAATTGTCCACCGAGAGCCCATTATTTCAGCTCTCAGAACAAGAAGGTACTTGCAGAGGAACTCTCCGCCCTTCTCAAGGCCCATGCGGTCGAACCTGTTCCAGCAGGGGAAGAAGAGCAGGGATTCTAGTCCAGGTATTTCCTTGTGCAGAAAAGACAAGGGGGATGCGTCCCATCCTAGATCTAAGGGCCCTGAACAAATTCCTAGTCCGCGAAAAGTTCAGGATGGTTTCCCTAGGCACCCTTCTTCCCATGATTCAGGAAAACAATTGGCTATGCTCTCTGGACTTGAAGGATGCATATACACACATCCCAATACTTCCAGCCCACCGGAAGTATCTTCGGTTTTGGCTGGGAACACATCACTTTCAGTACCGTGTGTTGCCTTTTGGCCTCACATCAGCTCCCAGGGTCTTTACCAAGTGTCTAGAGGTAGTTGAAGCGTCGCTACTCAGACTGGGGGTTCATGTGTTCCCTTATCTCGACGATTGGCTGGTGAAGAGCACCTCAGAGGATGGTGCTCAGGAGAGCATGCGCATAACTATTCGGGTGCTGGAGCTACTAGGGTTCGTTATAAACTACCCCAAGTCCAATCTCCATCCTGTTCAACAATTGGAGTTCATAGGAGCCCTGCTCAACACGAGGACTGTTCGAACCTACCTCCCGGATACGCGTGCGGACAATCTTGTCTCTCTAATGTCCAAGGTTCGGACATCGCAGCAGATCACAACTTGGTAGATCTTGAGATTGTTGGGCCACATGGCTTCCACAGTGTACATTACACCCATGGCACACCTGCACATGAGATCTGCTCAATGGCTTCTCAGTAGTATCAAGCCACGGGGAATCTAGAGGATGCCATCCAAGTGTCCCTAGAGCTGGTACACTCTCTTCAATGGTGGACAATTTGGTCCAATTTGACCTTGGGACTTCCATTCCAAATTTTTCAGCCGCAAAAAGTGCTGATGATGGATGCATCTTTCCTGGGATGGAGAGGTCATGTAGATGGGCTTCACACTCAAGGAGCTTGGTCCCTCCAGGAAACAAATATTCAGATCAATATCCTGGAGCTTCGAGTGATCTGGAATACTCTAACGGCTTTCAGAGATCGGCTGTCCCACCAAATTATTCTAATTCAAACAATCAGTTGCAATGTATTACACCAACAAGCAAGGGGGCACCGGATTTCACCCTCTGTATCAGGAAGACATTCAGATGTGGCACTGGGCTTGCCAACACGGCATGCTTCTTCAAGCCACTTATCTTGCGGGCATAAACAACAACCTGGCAAACAGGCTAAGCAGGATAATGCAACCACATGAGAGGTCTCTAAATATGGGTGTAGCTCACAAGATCTTCCAAGCGTGGGGCACCCCTTCGGTGGATCTTTTTGCCACTCACATCAACCACAAGGTCCCTCAGTTTTGTTCCAGGTTTCAGGCCCATGACAGACTATCGTCAGATGCCTTCCTTCTACATTGGGGGACAGGCCTTCTGTATGAGTATCCTCTGTTACCTCTAGAGGGAAAGACTTTGTTGAAACTCAAGCAAGACCATGGAACCATGATTCTGATTGCACCGTACTGGCCGCGGCACATTTGGTTCCCTTTTTTTCTGGAATTATCCTCTGAAGAACCACGGAGATTGGAGTGTTTTCCGACCCTCATCACTCAGAATGAGAGGTTGCTTCTTCATCCCATCCTCCAGTCTCTGGCTCTCACGGCCTGGATGTTGACAGCCTAGAATTTGCTTCCTTGGGTCTTTCAGAGGGAGTCTTCTGAGTCTTGCTGGCTTCCAGGAAAGATTCCACTAAAAGGTGTTATTCTTTTAAATGAAGGTTTGCCATCTGCTGTGACAGTAAGGCCATAGTTCCCCTTTCTTGTCCTACACAGACCTTACTTGAGTACCTTCTACACTTGTCAGGGTCTGGTCTTAAGACCAACTCTGTAAGGGTTTACCTTAGTGCAATTAGTGCTTATCATCAATGTGTAGAAGGTAAGCCTATATCTGAACAGCCTTTAGTTGTTCCCGTCATGAGAGGTTTGCTTTTGTTAAAAGCCCCCTGTCAAACCTCCACGTGTCATGAGATCTCAATGTCGTTCACACCCAGCTGATGAAACTCCTTTTGAGCTACTGAATTCCTGCCATCTGAAGTACTCGGCCCCTCATTAAACAAGTAACTAGTACCTGTAGTACATTACCTTTTCATTGCAGCAACTAGTAACTTTAATATATTATTTTTACAAAGTAACTTGCCCAACAGTGCCTGTTATAAAACTTTGTAACAGGGGACCTAGGTTGGAAGGTCAAGTATGTGCCTATTTTGGGCCTATTTTATAAAGACACAGACATGCCTGTGTTTCTTTATCAAACAGTCTCACAAAACATGCACAATCGCAGCAAACCTATGGCCATGTGCCCAGCAGATATAAATATATATGGCTGAAATACCCATGTAGGTGATATAGTATAACCTATGCACATAATTCATAACGCTACCCATAATCTGCCAAACTACACCCCCGAACATACCTATACATGGCGTCACATAAAACTATGTGCCTTCTTGTTACCATATGTACTTTTACATACATAACTGGTGGGGTAATTTAGGGGCCTGTGATGAGGTCTACACATTGCCCCTCTCCCTTAAGGAAAGTCCCTCCGATAGCAAGTGCCACCTTAAGAAAGATCCTTCTATAACTAACCAGGGCCACTTTAAGAGCAAAGGTCCTGCTGTGGGAGGAAGTGAGCCAGGCAGGGCGGAGTTGAGACCAGGGAGTTTAAAGGGAAGGGCCAGACAGAGGTTAGAAAGGTCCAGGGGAGGAAGAGGAGAAGCCCAGCATATGCCCTGACTGGATATATCTAAATGCTGTGATCAAGCCGAGGTAAGCCCTTGTTGCTAATTGATTGAACTTTCCAAGTTTGTTGGAGGTCTGGCCGGTTGTGTTAGTCCACTGGTCCACTCCCCACTCTTGCTCGGGGTCTTACATGTAGTGGCAGCGATGGGATTTTGAGCTTGTCCTGCCTTGGGAAGTCAGATCCGTGACCTTCGTGCTCTGGGCCTATCGACAGCATATCAAAGAAATAGCGGGTAAAAGGGGTTAGCCCTGCCCAAGTCAGGGTGGACATTCACTCAGCACCGGACAGGCAATTTTTATTTTTGTTTTGGTGTACAGTGCGGAGCAAGCTGCTTACAGTAAAACATGGAAAAGTTACTCCAGGCCTTGGTGGAGGACCAGTAGTAACAGCAACAGCTACAACAGAAGTTTATACAGGTGCATCTTGAGCAGCAGCAACAACAGGTGCAGAAGCAACACCTACAGCAGCAACAAGTGCAGCAGCAAGTTACAAGAGCTCACAGAGCTACAACAGGCCCAAGCAGGGATAAGTGCCAGGCACCCAATCTATCAGTGACCCCTCCGGGTTCAGTGTTAAAGAAAATGGTACCGGAAGATGACCCAGACTATTTCTTGACAAATTTTGAGAGAACCACCTGCTTTGCTGGTTGGCCAGAGGCATCAAGGACCGCCTATCTGGGGAATTTACTGACCGGAAGCAGTCAGTGACAGCATTCCAGGATGTAACCATCCTGGAGAGGGCGGGCAGCATCCCAGAGGCCTATCAGCAGTTGTTCTGCAAGAGGTCCATGCAAGCCAAAGAAAACCCCAGGAGTTTCTTCTCCTGCCTCAAGCATGTCCCCTGGAGATGACTGCAGCCGGAGGGAAAGACAGACCCGGAATTCTCAAGAGTCATCCTACTGGAGCAGTCCCTGGAGGGATTACCACGGTCTGAGAAGCAGTGGGTGCAGCAGCTCCCCAAACTGACTCCTGAAAGCGCGTTAGAAGCAGCCGAAGCCTTCTACCAAGCACAGCCAGAGTCAGAACCCTGCAAGGAGAAAAAGAAACCTGAAAGCCCTGTGAGGAGACAGGAGAGACCCGGACAATCCAAGGGTTCAGAGACCGCCCTCCAGCCAGGGGACTCCAAAGAAGGGGTCAGATCGATGGAAGCCTTCGTCCCCATGAACATACCAGAAAAAAGGGCCATGGTATGTTCATGGGAACAAAGGCTTTCCCATTTGATTTATACTGCCAAAATCAATGCACAGTGCCATGGCTGAATAAGTAATTAAACTTCTGGTCAACCACTGAGAGGCTTCTGCTGGAGGTTTCTGACCTCATTATGAGGCTTGCACTGGTGGTTTCTGACCTCAATAGTGCACATGGTGGGTTCTATGCTTGCATCTGAAGGTCTCAGATTAACAGCAGCCCATAACCGCCAGCATAGTGCACTGTCAGCTTTGAAAACTCAGTGACAAAAAGAGTAACGAAATGCTGCCTTTCTTCTCATTTCTGGTAAATCTACAATAAAATAAGGGAAATGAAAGCCACATCCTTTCAACAATACACAGACTCTCTTGCAAAACAAGTACCCCTCTTATGTCATCTAATATTTCATGCATATACACAGTACACCCAGCTTCTATCAATCAAAACAAATCACTAACTCGTTATTTCTTGCGTTCTTATGACACATTGAGCCCAATGTAATATGTTGAGAATATGCACTGAGAATGAGCTCACAGTTTCTTAACATATGCTAAAAAGTCCACTTACTTCTGATGCAGTGAACTAATGAAATACAAACTGTTGCACACGTCACCATGATTTTTGGTATTGAATGGAAGGAAGTCTTTTCTTCTTTCTCTTTTCCTGTGTGTGAAAGAGCCAATCCCATTCAGTATTCAATATTGAACAGGTAGTGGGCTCGTATTCTGTTCCTCAGGGAAGTCCTCCGTTCAGTAAATCCAGACTGCCCCAATTTGACTGCCCCTATCGGACTGACCGTTCACTTGCCTATTAGATTGTAACTACTACTACTACTACTACTATTTAGCATTTCTATAGCGCTACAAGGCGTACGCAGCGCTGCACAAACATAGAAGAAAGACAGTCCCTGCTCAAAGAGCTTACAATCTAATAGACAAAAAAATAAATAAAGTAAGCAAATCAAATCAATTAATGTGAACGGGAAGGAAGAGAGGAGGGTAGGTGGAGGCGAGTGGTTACGAGTCAAAAGCAATGTTAAAGAGGTGGGCTTTCAGTCTAGATTTAAAGGTGGCCAAGGATGGGGCAAGACGTAGGGGCTCAGGAAGTTTATTCCAGGCGTAGGGTGCAGCGAGACAGAAGGCGCGAAGTCTGGAGTTGGCAGTAGTGGAGAAGGGAAGAAGGATTTATCCATGGAGCGGAGTGCACGGGAAGGGGTGTAGGGAAGGATGAGTGTGGAGAGATACTGGGGAGCAGCAGAGTGAGTACATTTATAGGTTAGTAGAAGAAGTTTGAACAGGATGCGAAAACAGATAGGGAGCCAGTGAAGGGTCTTGAGGAGAGGGGTAGTATGAGTAAAGCGACCCTGGCGGAAGACGAGATGGGCAGCAGAGTTTTGAACCGACTGGAGAAGTGAGAGGTGACTAAGTGGGAGGCCAGCAAGAAGCAGATTGCAGTAGTCTAAACGAGAGGTGACAAGGGTGTGGATGAGGGTTTTGGTAGAGTGCTCGGAAAGAAAGGGGCGGATTTTACGGATGTTGTAAAGAAAGAAACGACAGGTCTTGGCAATCTGCTGGATATGAGCAGAGAAGGAGAGAGAAGAGTCAAAGATGACCCCAAGGTTTCGAGCTGAGGAGACAGGGAGAATGAGAGAGCCATCAACAGAAATAGAAAATGGGGGGAGCGGGGAGGTGGGTTTGGGGGGGGAAATGAGCTCGGTTTCGGTCATATTTAATTTCAGGTGGCGTTGAGACATCCAGACAGCAATGTCAGACAAGCAGGCTGAAACTTTGGTTTGGATGCAAGGTGAGATATCAGGGGTAGAAAGGTAGATGTGGGAGTCATCAGCATGGAGATGGTAGGAAAAGCCATGGGATGAGATTAATGAACCAAGGTAAGAAGTGTAGATAGAAAAGAGGAGGGGACAAAGAACAGAACCCTGAGGTACGCCGACAGGCAGAGGGATAGAAGTAGAAGAGGATCCACCAGAGTGAACACTAAAGGTGCGGACGGAGAGGTAGGAAGAGAACCAGGAAAGGACAGAGCCCTGGAATCCAAGTGAGGACAGGGTATCGAGAGTATGCTGTGATCGACAGTGTCAAAAGTAGCGGAAAGATCAAGAAGAATGAGGATGGAATATTGACCTCTGGATTTAGCCAGTAATAGGTCATTGGAGACTTTAGTAAGCGCAGTTTCGGTTGAGTGGAGAGGGCGAAAACCAGATTGTAGTGGGTCAAGAATAGCATGTGAGGAGAGAAAATCAAGGCAGCGGCGGTGAACAGCACACTCAAGTAATTTGGAGAGAAAAGGAAGGAGGGAGATGGGTCGGTAATTAGAGGGACAAGTAGGATCGAGTGAAGGCTTCTTAAGGAGAGGTGTGACCAGAGCATGTTTAAAGGCAGCAGGGACAGTCGCAGTGGAAAGTGAGAGGTTGAGAATGTGACAGATAAAAGGAATAACAGCAGGAGAGATGGCATTAAGAAGGTGGGTGGGAATGGGATCAGAGGAACAGGTGGTACATTTTGAGGACGAAAGGAGAAGTGTAGTTTCCTCAATAGTAACTTCAGGAAAGGAGGAAAGGGAATGAGGGGAAGGAGAGAGAGGGGAACGGACTAGTGGAGGGAGAGGTGGTGAGGTAGAGAAAGCAAGGTTTATCTTTTGAACCTTGTTGTGAAAGAATTCAGCAAGGGTCTGAGGAGATAATGAAGGGGGAGTTGGGGGAGGGGGCACCTTGAGGAGAGAGTTCAATGTGGTGAAAAGAAGTCGAGGATTAGAGCCAAGAGAGTTGGTCAGTTGGATATAATAATCCTGTTTGGCACGTAAAAGAGCAGATTGGAAGGAGGTCAGCATGAACTTAAAGTGTAAGAAATCAGCAAGGGCCCGAGATTTCCGCCAGAGGCGTTCAGCGGAGGGGTACAGGAACGTAGGTAGCGGATATTAGAAGTCAGCCAAGGTTGGGGTTTTATACACCTTACGGGGCGGGTCATCAAAGGTGCAAGAGTGTCTAAGGCAGAGGATAGAGTATTGTTGTAAGAAGAAACAGCCTCGTTGACAGACGTGGATGGTGCCACAGTAGAGAGGAGGTTTGAAACATGGGAGGATAGAGATGAAGGGTCAATATCGTGAAGATTCCTAGATAAATTAGATAAGATAGGACGGGACTGGGAGGGAGGAGATTTAAGTGTGAAAGTTATAAGATGGTGATCAGAGGAGGGAAGATCAGAGGCAAGGAAACTAGAGGGTGAACAGTTGGAGGAGAAGATGAGATCAAGACAGTGACCATTTTGATGAGTGGGGGAGGTGGAGCATAGATGGAGATTAAAGGAGGACGTTAAAGCGAGTAACTTGGAAATATAAGAGTTGGAAGGATCATTAGCAGGAATATTAAAGTCACCAAGGATGAGAGAGGGGGAGGAAGGATCATGGAAGAAGGCAAGCCAGGCGTCAAAGTCACTGAGAAAGGATGAAAGGGACTTATCAGGGGGACGATAAATGACCGCTATTCGAAGAGGCAGAGGAGAGAAAAGGCAGATAGAGTGGACTTCAAAGGAGGAAAAACAGTGAGATTGAGGTGGAAGAAGGGGTTGAAATCTGGAGGAGGGAGAGAGAAGTAGTCCAACACCGCCCCCACGGCCAGCAGGGCGAGGAGTATGTGAAAATAGATAACCACCATGGCACAGGGCTGCGACTGAAGCAGGGACTGTCCCTCTATGTTAAATTGTACAGCGCTGCGTAACCCTAGTAGCGCTTTAGAAATGTTAAGTAGTAGTAGTAGTAAGTCCTCTGAGCTAATCTCATTTATATCAGCCAGATCACTGACACTTTGGAAGATGGAGGCAGAGGAAACGGGCACTGGGGATGCTTCCTTGGAACCAGGTGTGGTAATGTGAGCGAGGGCGGGCTGTGAAGCCAGGTAAGACAAGCCACACACACTCAGCAAGATATGGTGAAAGCAAATAATATTTATTAAAGGTAAGGGCCACAGTTCACTTCACAGGAAAGGAGGAAGCTAAGATTCATCCATTCCGTTAAACTCTACAGTAAGTAGCACCGGTTTTAAAATCAGCGCTTACACATGTAGGGGTAGGGCCACTTACACGTGTGAGTGTTACCAGTCAATACCACCGACTATGCAAAATTCCTGGATTGTCTTGACTCAACCCCCAGTGAACATCCAGCTGACCGAACCTGGACTAACTTCAATACACTCTCGGATGACACCATCTTCCAAGCGATCAAAAGGTTCACCAAGTCCCACTGCAAACTAGACATATGGCCCAACAACCTTATAAAATTTGCCCCTCAACAATTCATTTCAGACCTCACGATGCATTTGAATTATATGTTACAAAATGGACTCTTCCCAATGGATAAAGGAAATAGTCTACTCACCCCTATACCTAAGGACTCAAATAAAAATACAAGTGAGTTAACCAACTATCGCCCAGTAGCATTTATCCCTCTGGTAACCAAACTAATGGAAGGTATGTTTACCAAGCAACTCACCAATTACTTAAACAAATTCTCAATTCTTCATCACTCTCAATCAGGTTTTTGGTTTAACCACAGCACCGAAACAGTACTAATTACTCTTCTAACTAAATTCAAACAAGCAATTGCAACTGGCAACAATATACTTCTCCTACAATTTGACGTGTCTAGCGCATTCGACATGGTAAGCCATAAAATATTATTAAACATACTATAATACATCGGAGTTGGAGGTAACATTCTTAGTTGGTTTAGAGGCTTCCTAACCACAAGAACATACCAAGTAAAATCTAATTCGAATACGTCAGCTCCATGGATACCTGAATGCGGAGTCCCTCAAGGATCTCCACTCTCGCCGACCCTCTTCAACCTAATGATGACACCCCTGGCCAAATCATTATCCAATCAAGGACTCAATCCATACATATACACAGATGACGTCACGATTTACATTCCGTTCAAACAAGATTTAAAAGAAATCACTAATGACATCAACCACAGCTTCCAAATCATGCATTCATGGGCGGATGCATTTCAATTAAAACTTAATGCAGAAAAAACACAATGTCTTATACTCTCATCACAACATAACACAAGCAAATTCACCACTATAACCACACCAAACTTTTCCCTTCCCGTTTCAGACACCCTGAAAATTCTTGGAGTTACCATTGATCGAAATCTCACACTTGATAGCCATGTGAAGAATACAACAAGGAAGATGTTCCATTCAATGTGGAAACTCAAAAGAGTAAAGCCTTTCTTCCGAAAGGATATTGTTTGTAACCTCGTACAATCAATGGTGCTAAGTCATCTACACTACTGCAATGCACTTTATGCTGGCTGTAAAGAGCAAATCATCAAGAAACTTCAAACAGCCCAAAACACTGCAGCCAGACTCATATTTGGAAAAACAAAATACAAAAGTGCCAAACCCCTAAGAGAAAAGCTACACTGGCTCCCACTTAAAGAACGTATTACGTTCAAGGTCTGCACTCTGGTTCATAAAATCATTCACTGAGATGCCCCAGCCTACATGTCAGACCTTATTGACTTGCCACCCAGGAATGCTAAAAGATCAGCACGTACGTTCCTGAATCGTCATTTCCCCAGCTGTAAAGGACTAAAATACAGACTAACACATGCATCTAGCTTTTCCTACATGAGCACGCAGCTGTGGAATGCATTGTCAATTGACTTGAAAACAACTTACGACCTAATCAACTTTCGAAATCACTGAAGACTTTTCTGTTCAACAAGGCATACCACAATCTATATAAATAAAATCCCCCTCAGACATTCTGAATCCCCCTCAGACGTTCTGAAGCTCACCTCACTCCAACTGTGGCTCCTGACCTAGGCTATTCAGACTCCCGCACTCAGCCACGCCCATCTGCGCCCTAGGCCACGCCCCATCTGGACATAAAAAGCACTCTCAACGTTCCATTGACCACTGACATCAATGAAGCCAGTTCGTTTGTTCGAAGCTCTGTAGCACAGTCTGTGGGCCCTGCCCTCGCGTCAAACGTAATGACGTTGAGGGCGGAGCACATTCAAGGAGCCAATCAGCAGCCGAAAGCAGGAGAGAGGGCGGAACGACGAAGAGGAGGCGGGAGAGAGGGCGGAATGTGGAAGAGGAGGCGGCCCGGCAGCGCTTCTACACACTACGAGGAAAACCTGGCTAGCGCCCGTTTCATTTCTTTCCGAAACGGGCCTTTTTTACTAGTGATCCATAAAAGGAACTGTAACGCATCAACACTTACCTGATATTCTAAATGTTTTCTCCCTATACCTGATTGCTAATTCTGTTATGTTATTCGTGTTCTTATGTAATACCAATTGTATCTTTTTCTCTGGAATGGCGAATGCCATGACGGAACATTGTAAGCCACATTGAGCCTGCAAATAGATGGGAAAATGTGGGCTACAAATGCAACAAATAAATAAAATAAATAAATAAATAATCATGCAAACACCAAGCAAGTCTTCTAAGATCACCGCCACAGATGGACAAAATGAACCTGATATTTTTAAAAAGCTCTTACATTTATGCTCCTCCTAAATTTGTACCCTATTTTCAGCCCAACCTAGGAGCATAACTTTCTATTTATTTATGATATTTAAACCCACATTTTCCCGTACAATTGTGAGCTCAATGTGGTTAACAAGCTGAGAAGAAGTCATTACAAAATATGAAACAAAGCTTAAAAGTTATGCTCATAAATTTGGGCCTGTCGTTAATTTGCCCAGATTTAATCAGCTTAATTTATGAGCCAAATGCTGAAAATCAGTGCTAAGCTCATAACTTCTTTTCCCCACCCTGAATCCAGCTGTTACCTCCCACTTGTTATGCTCCTAAATTTAAGAATTTAGGGGTAAATATTCAGCTGGCAGTGGTGAGTGTTTTGCTGACTACTGCTGTGCTGGTGTTATTCTCGGATATTCAATACTGGGCCGTGTCTGGGCTTCAGCATTGAATATCCAGTTTATAAGGTGCCGGCTAACATATAGCTGATTAAGTCGATATTCAGAACTTAAACAGCTATGGGTTACCGCATAAAGGAGCCCCTTTACTAAGCTGTGGTAAAAGCTAGATGCGAAGGCGGTAGAAGGAGAGGACATGAAATGAGATTGAAGGGGGGCAGACTCAAGAAAAATGTCAAGGAAGTATTTTTTCACAGAGAGAGTAGTGGATGCTTGGAATGCCCTCCCGCGGGAGGTGGTGGAAATGAAAACGGTAACGGAATTCAAACATGCGTGGGATAAACATAAAGGAATCCTGTTCAGAAGGAAGGGATCCTCAGGAGCTTAGCCGAGATTGGGTGGCAGAGCCGGTGGCAGGAGGCGGGGATGGTGCTGGGCAGACTTATACGGTCTGTGCCAGAGCCGGTGGTGGGAGGCGGGACTGGTGGTTGGGAGGCAGGGATAGTGCTGGGCAGACTTATACGGTCTGTGCCAGAGCCGGTGGTGGGAGGAGGGGCTGGTGGTTGGGAGGCGGAGATAGTGCTGGGCAGACTTATACGGTCTGTGCCAGAACCAGTGGTGGGAGGAGGGGCTGGTGGTTGGGAGGCGGAGATAGTGCTGGGCAGACTTATACGGTCTGTGCCAGAACCAGTGGTGGGAGGTGGGACTGGTGGTTGGGAGGCGGGGCTAGTGCTGGGTAGACTTATACGGTCTGTGCCCTGAAAAGGACAGGTACAAATCAAGGTAAGGTATACTCAAAAAGTAGCACATATGAGTTTATCTTGTTGGGCAGACTGGATGGACCGTGCAGGTCTTTTTCTGCCGTCATCTACTATTATGTTACTATGAGTACTACACTAGCAGTGGCGGCTGTTTTTAAGTAAGTTTGCACTTGCCATGTGGCCATTTTAGAGGGAAGCACTTACCACCAGCCATTGAGGTGGCGGTAAGAGCTCCCATGTTAACCTGGCGGTAAGTGGGCAGCATGCATCACTACCCGATTACCGCCGGGTACAAACCGGTGCCACAAAAAAATATTTTTTTTTTTTTGTAGCGCTGGATATGATGAGCACTGGAGGTGGGAAATACCACCGGGCTGCTGCAGAAGCCTGGCGGTACTTCCCTTTTAGCGAAATTTAATGTAGACAAATGCAAAGTGATGCACATTGGGAAGAATAATCTGAATCATAGCTATCTGATGCTAGGGTCCACTTTAGGAGTCAGCACTCAAGAAACAAAATCCTAGGTGCCAATGTAGACAATATGCTGAAATCTTCTGCCTATTGTGTGGCGGCGGCGGCCAAAAACTCAAACAGGATGGTAGGAATTATTAGGAAAGGGATGGTGAATAAGACCAAGGACATTATGATGCCCCTGTATCGCTCCATGGTGCGACCTGACCTTGAGTACTGTGTTCAGTTCTGGTTTCCGTTTCTCAAAAAAGATATAGCAGAATTAAAAAAAGGTTAAAGAAGAGCGACCAAAATGATTAAGGGGAAGGAACTCCTCCCATATGAGGAAAGGCTAAAGAGGTTAGGACTCTTCAGCTTGGAAAAGAGACGGCTGAGGGGGGATATGATTGAGGCCTACAAAATCCTGAGTCATGTGGAACGGGTGGAGGTGAATTGATATTTCACTCATTTAAAAAGTACAAAGACCAGGGGATACTCAATGAAATTGCACAGAAATACTTTTAAAACAAATAGGAGGAAATATTTTTTCACTCAAAAAATTGTGAAGCTCTGGAACTCGTTGCCAGAGGATGTGGTAACAGCTGTTAGCATATCTGGGTTTAAAAAAAAAGTTTGGACAAGTTCCTGGAGGAAAACTCCAAAGTCTGTTATTGAGATGGACATGGAGGAAGCCACTGCTTGCCCTGGGATTGGTAGCATGGAATTGGGTTTCTGCCAGGTACTTGTGACCTGGATTGGCCACTGCTGGACGCAGGATTCTGGGCTAGATGGACCAGTATGGCTATTCTTATGTTATGTCTGTCTTTAAGTATTTTTTGAATTTTAAATAAAAACAGTACATAAATAAATAAAATGAGTGCTAGAATATAAAATGGCCTAGGAATACCCAGATGCCAAGAAATAGAAGGAAGAGCATACTGGTGTTTGAATTAGGGTCCTGTAGCAGGACTGAAACTGGCCAGATTAGGTGGGTCTTATGGTTCTCATCTGCTGCCATATTCTATACTTCTAGGTTCTGTTGGTATAGATTCAGCCTTACACATTATCTTATACCTCATTCATTGTTTGGCACAGAAATCAGGTTATTGTACTGCTGGTTTGATGGTGTGGATTTCTCTCCAGCGAGATAACCTCAGGTGTTGCATAGCAACTATTCTGTATTATTCACACTGCAAATTTCCCTTTTAAATTCTAAAGATATGGTAGAAGGTGGAAATGCACTTTTGAGGAACTGAAAAGACAGAAGTCCCCTTTCACCAAACACCTGCTAAATCTGAAATATGTCTTTGAATTTCTTTCAGCCACTTTACCCCTTTCATTGCGCATTTACTCTCAGATACTTCCAATCGAGGGTTTGAAGAGTTCAGCACTAGGAATCTGTGATGTGAATATTAAATGTCACAAATATTCAGAAAATGTCATGCCCAGGAAAATAAAATATTCACCACAAATTTTAATGGCAGCATGCCACAAAGAACTAACACAGTAGATGACGGCAGAAAAAGACCTGCACGGTCCATCCAGTCTGCCCAACAAGATAAACTCATATGTGCTACTTTTTGTGTATACCCTACTTTGATTTGTACCTGTCCTCTTCAGGGCACAGACCGTATAAGTCTGCCCAGCACTATCCCCGCCTTCCAACCACCAGCCCCGCTTCCCACCACTGGCTCTGGCACAGACCGTATAAGTCTGCCCAGCACTATCCCCGCCTCCCAACCACCAGCCCCGCCTCCCGCCACCGGCTCTGGCACAGACCGTATAAGTCTGACCAGTACTATCCCTGCCTCCCACCACCAGTGCTGCCTCCTGCCACCGGCTCTGGCACAGACCGTATAAGTCTGACCAGTACTATCCCCGCCTCCCACCACCAGTGCCGCCTCCCGCCACCAGCTCTGGCACAGACCGTATAAGTCTGCCCAGCACTATCCCCGCCTCCCACCACCGGCTCTGGCACAGACCGTATAAGTCTGCCCAGCACTATCCCCGCCTCCCAACCACTAGCCCCGCCTCCCACCTATCTTCCATAATGCAGGAACACTCCTGCATTCGTGCTTATATGGATCCAGAAACAAATACCCATGTCCAACTCCTCTTCATTCTCCTAAAATGCAATGTCAGAAAGTTATTAGGTGGCATAACTGGTCCCGCATATTTATGGAGTACATGGCCCCTCCCCACAATTCCATTGCATTGATCCCTGTAGATCCCACACATCTGCTGAATATTTGGTATGGAGTGAATACAAAACCGAAAGGTTAATAGCCAAGACTGCATGCATATATTCGTGGAAAATGTGGACCTCCCAAAATGCACCTTATTATAATCCTTGTAAAGTAATAACAGTAAATGACAGCAGATAAAGACTAATGGTTAGTACAGTGGCTGAGAACATGGGGAACTGGGTTCAATTCTCAGTGCAGCTGCTTGTGACCCTGGGCAAGTCACTTAGGGGTCCTTTTACTAAGCAGCGCTAAAGAGGTGGCTGGCGGTACTGTGGGTATGTGGGTTTCCTACACACTCCGGCCACCTCTTAATGCTATTTTTGAATTGACAGCATTAATGGCCAGGCACTAAGTTCCAAATTAGCACCTGGCCATTTATTTATTGGGATTTAATAACTGCCTTTATGAAGAGATTCACCCAAGGTGGTGTACAGCAGGTGCAATTTAACATAAAACAATAGAAAATGACCAAGTATAAACATAAATATAACAAGGGGTGTTTTCACTAAGCTGCAAGAAAAAGGGCCCTGTTTAATTGTTTTTCCCACGCGCCAGGGCCCTTTATACCGCAGTGAGTAAAATTTCCTCCCCCCCCCCCAAAAAAAATGGCCACGTGGTAAAATAGTTCTTTACAGCATAGCCATGCGGCGGGGAGCACTTACCACCACCCATTGAGGTGGCGGTAAGGGCTCCCACGGTAACCCGGAAATGACCGATTACTGTCGGGTTAGCACCGCGCTACAAAAAATAATTCACAGAGCATCGGAAATAGTGTGTGCTCGAGTTGGAACTACCACTGGCGGCTGCGTTGAGCCAAGAGTAGTTCTGGGATAGCTTACCGCCGCTTTGTAAAAGGGCCCCTAAATTGGGTAAACTTGAAAAGAGCAAACTGAAACCTAATAATTGAACAACTATGAAACAGTATCAAGAATATACATTTAACAGAATTTTTAGTAGGCGTAAGGGCTCATGAGCTCATCTGGTGTTAATTTGGCAGGAAGCACCAATATGGGCGTGCTGATTACCCCCCCTCCCCCCGTGGTAGAAAATAGAAAATTATTTTCTACTGTGGGAAATAGCGTGTGGTAAACACAGAACTACCACAGGGCACCTGGGGGTGCCATGCAGAACTGCTGCCCTACTGCGCCTTAATTAAAGGGCTTTTTAATCCTCCATTGCAACACATAAAAAACACAGATTGTGAGCCCACTAGGGAAACAGAAAGTATCTGCATATAATATATATAAACCACTTTGGTTGAACCCACAGAAAGGCAGTATATCAAATCCATGACCCTTTACCTGCACAGTCCATCCAGTCCACCCAACAAGGTGCCCAGAGCCACATTATTTTTATGGCTGCAGAATAGTCACATTCATTATCAATACATGATCCAACAACATTGCTGACCAACATCTTACTCGTCAATTTCAACCCTTACATATCTTCCCCAATCCCCACTGATACGTGGAGGGGCATTTTCGAAAGGGACATCCAAGTTGCGATTTGGACGTCCTTGCAAAACAGTGAAATCCAGGGGCGGGGAAACCCATATTTTGGAAACAAGATGGATGCCCATCTTTCGTTTCGAAAATACCATCAGAGACATCCAAATCCTTGAATTTGGATGTCCCTAGACATGGATGTTTCTGACTTTCGGCGATTTTCAAAACCAAAGATGTCCATGTCAAAAACGGCCTAATGCAAGCCATTTGGTCATGGGAGGAGCCAGCATTTGTAGTGCACTGGTCCCCTGACATGCCAGGACACCAACTGGGCACCCTAGGGGGCACTGCAGTGGACTTCATAAATTGCTCCCAGGAACATAGCTCCCTTACCTTGTTTGCTGAGACCCCCCAAAACCCACTACCCACAACTGTACACCACTACCATAGCCCTTATGGGTGAAAGGGGGCACCTATATATGGGTACAGTGGGTTCATGGTGGGTTTTGGAGAGCTTGCTGTTCCCTCCACAAATGTAACAGGTAGGGGAGTATGGGCCTGGGTCTGCCTGTCTGAAGTGCACTGCAATACCCACTAAAACTTCTCCAAGGACCTGCATAGGCTGTCATGGACCTGGGTATGACATCTGAGGCTGGCATAGAGGCTGGCACCCACAAAAAGCATTTTTAAAGATGCTTTTTGAGGGTGGGAGGGGGTTAGTGACCACTGGGAGAGTAACGGGAAGTCATCTGGTCATTTCGGGCACCTTTTTGTGCCTTAGTCGTAATAAAAACATGTCCGGGTGAAAATGTCCAAGTGTTCATCAGGGACGTCCTTGTTTTTTTCAATTATGGATCAAGGACGTCCAAGTGTTAGGCACGCCCAAGTCCCGCCTTCGCTACACCTCCAACATGCCCCCTTGAACTCTGGCTGTCCTTGCGACGGAGTGCAGTTGGAGACGTCTTAAATCGGGTTTCGATTGTATTGATTTGGACGTCCCTGGGAGAAGGACGTCCATCTTCCAATTTATGTCGAAAGATGGTCGCCTTCTCTTTCGAAAATGAGCCCAATAGTAACATAGTAAATGACGGCAGATAAAGATCTGTACATTCCATCCAGTCTGCCCAACAAGAAAACTCATTTTACATGGTATGTGATACTTTATATGTATACCCGAGTTTGATTTGTCCTTGCCTTTCTCAGGGCGTAGACCATAGAAGTCTACCCAGCTCCCGTTTTGTTTCCCAATTACTGGCTTCGCCACCTAATCTCTGCTAAGATTCCGCGGAACCATTCCTTCTAAACAGGGTTCCTTTGTGTTTATCCCACGCATGTTTGAATTCCATTACCGTTTTCATCTCCACCACCTTCTGCAGGTGGTGGAGATGGCACCTCCACTCACAGTGTATGACGTGAATGTAATAGAAAATACCCATATTTGATTCTGATTGTCTTTGCCATTTACAGGACACAGACCGCAGAAGTATGACTGGCACTGCAAATGTCCTGTGGAGGAATGAGACTGCACTCCGCCCAAGAAGAAGCTACCCCCCGAGTGGAATGCGCTTTAAGCACAGGCGGCACAACATGGCCCTTCAATAAATAGGCTGAAGCAATAGCCGCCTTCAACCATCTAGCAATTGAAGACTTAAAAGCGGCCGCACCTTTCTTAGGCCCCCCATGCAATACAAATAGTGTATCAGAAGTCCGGGATTCCTGTGTGTTTCGCAAGTAAACACGCAAAACCCGACGGACATCCAATTTCGCCAAGCGACGCTGGGAGGAATCCCCCGATCTATTTCCCAAGACCAGCAAGGAAATCACCTTATTCACATGAAAAGCGGAAACCACTTTAGGCAAAAAAAGAAGGCACTGTTTTCAAGGAAACCTTTTCCTTGGAAAAAGACAAAAAAGGCTCTCTACAGGACAGCCTGGAGCTCCGAAATCCGCCGAGCTGAAGTAATGGCTACCAAAAACACTGTCTTCAGAGTAAGATCCTTCAGGGTACACAACTTCAAGGGTTCAAAAGGAGCACCCACCAATACTTCCAGAACTAAGTTCAAATCCCACGGCGGGACCAACAGGCGAAGCGGCGGACGTATCAGCTTAACTTCCCGCAAAAAAACAGACAACATCCGGAGAAGACGCCAAGGAATAACTCTGGACCTTCCCTCAAAAACAGGCCAAGGCTGTCACTTGAACTTTCAAGGAGGACAACGATAGTCCCCTATCCAAATCATCTGTAAGAACTCCAAAACCTCCACAACTGAAGCGCGAAGAGGAAGGTAAGACCGATCTTGACACCAGCTCTCAAAAAGTCACCATACATGCACATAGGCCAACAAAGTAGACCGCTTCCTTGATCGTAACATCGTATCAATCACTCTGGGAGAAAAACCTTTCTTTCTCAACCTGTGCCTTTCAAGAGCCAAGCCATAAGTGAGAACGGAGAGGGATCGGGCATCTTGATTGGACCCTGAACTAACCTGACCTAGTCCCCTAACGGGAGCGGCTTTTCCACAGCCAGCCATACCAGATCTCCGTACCACGGACGGCATAGCCAGTTCGGAGCCACCAGAATCACCGAGCCCGAGTGATGCTCAACTCACTGAAGTACTCGACCCACTAGCGACCACGGCAGAAACACATACAGCAGCTCCTGAGAAGGCCATGGGAGAACCAATGCATTGATCCCCTCGGAGCACGGATCCCTCTGTTGACTGAAGAAACGAGGGACCTAAGCATTGGCGGCCGTCGCCATGAGATCCAATGTTGGTAGACCCCATTCCATCAGAATGCAGTCGAAAACCGAACAATGAAGCGACCACTCTCGGGGGTCTAGCGTGTGTCTGCTGAGAAAATCCGCACTTACGCTGTCTACCCCGGCCATGTGTGTCGCTGAAAGATCCTGAAGATGCAACTCCGCCCAGCACATCAACTCTGCTGCCTCCTCGGCCACCGCCCTGGTGATTGACATAGGCTACCGCTGTCGCGTTGTCTGACAAAACTCTGACGGCTTTGCCGACGAGAAGCGAAAGAAAGCACTGAAGCACTAACTGGATAGCCTGCGTCTCCAAGCGGTTGATGGACCATCGTGCTTCCTCCAGCGACCAACGTCCCTGAGCTAACTGACCGAGGCAGTGTGCCCCCCAGGCTTGCATCCATGGTAACCACTACCCACTCTGGAGGGTCCAACGGCATGCCCTTCACCAGGTTGGACGTGTGAAGCCACCCATGCAGACTGAGGTGGGGAGCTCTTTTCAGAGGAAGGCTGTCCTCCAACTCCTCAGACTGTGGAGACCACTGGTCCAGCACAGCAAACTGTAACTGCCACATATTTATTTATTTGCTGCACTTGTATCCCACATTTTCCCACCTATTTGCAGGCTCAATGTGGCTTACAAAATGTTACAACGACATATACATATTATAGAATAAGAATTTCAGAATATAGATACAGATAGGTACATAAGAATATCATAGCAATCATATTAACGGAATAATAATTTTGCAATTGTTACAAATAAGAGTGCATAAGTAAATCACATTGGAATAGAAGTGGATTGATATATAAACATAACATAATGATATCAGGACAAGATATAATATTCAGTCATGAGGATGTTATTAAGATGAACAAATAGGAGAGCTCCATAACAGTTGCAATAGGAATAATTTGGGAGTCGAATCATTATATGGAATCTTTGTTGTACGCCTTTATGAATATGCGCTCTGGCCCAAGGAACTACCTCTAACGCTGCCGCCATCAAGCCCAGCACCTGAAGATAGGAACGAGCTGTCGGAGCCTTCTCTGCACACAGACGATGGACAAGATCCTCCAGCTTGGCAACCCGAGAAGGAGTCAGGAACACACGACCTCACAGAGTGTCGAAACGCACCCCCAGATACTCCAGGGACTGAGACAGAAGCAAATGGCTCTTGGCCAGATTCACTACCCAGTCTAGCAACTGTAGAAAACTTACTACCCGCTCGGTTGCTTCCTTGCTCTCCGACTGAGATTTGGTCCGAATCAACCAGTCATCTAGGTACAGATGAACCAAGATCCCCTGCTTCTGCAGAGCTGCTGCAACAACCACCATCACCTTGGAAAACGTGCGAGGTGCCGTAGTGAGACTGAAAGGCAGCGCACAGAATTGAAAATGCTTCCCCAACATAGTAACATAGTAGATGATGGCAGAAAAAGACCTGCACGGTCTATCCAGTCTGCTGAGGAGGAAGGAGGTGTTTTAGAGAGCTCTGCTGACTTCCAGTGGAAAGGGAGTGAGACCTAGCTCCCTCCCCAAAGATGAGGAGGGTCCCTGGGGAGAAGGCCTCAGGAAAGTCCCAGGCTATGGGGCCTCCTGGGGCCCGGGACCAGAAGGCCGAAAGGAGTGGCTCTCTCCCTGGTTTGACTACCGGGAGAAGGGAAAGGAGTCCAGTGGACCGAAGGGAGAAGCAGCCCAGTGGAGGCCACCAGAGCATTTCCCCCTCCATGGCCCAGCTTGCGGAAGGTAAGCGAGAAGACAGTGGAGGGGGGAGGAAGATAGTACAGGCCCCAGAAGGGCGCTTCCAAGGAAGGGAGAAGGAAGAGGCGATGGAAGTTTGCCAGAAGCCTTTGCTGGAGGCAGCTGAGAGTGAGAGTGAGGAGAGTGGATCGTCAGATGAGGAGTTCCTTGAAGTGAGCTATGACCCTGATGATCCAGCAAGTAGTGTGGTAAATATTGTAAGACGAATTAAGCTGGTGGAAAAAGAAGTAGTGGAGCTAGGAAAACGTCTGAAAATGGCAAGAACTATGTGTAAATTTGCCCCAGCGGAGCACAGACAAATGTATGTTAAAGAGGAAGCCCGGATATCAAAGTTGTTGGGGAAAAAAGAACACTTGTTGAACTGTTTAAAAAAGGGCTCTGTGAATCCTTTGAGGGAGCTCTATGTTAACCGAGAAAGGATGGCTTCAATACCACAGTCTGGGGGTTCAGGAACACTACAGTTGCAGCAAGCTTCAGTGTCTTCAGCAGCATTAGACTCAAAAGAGTTGTCTGGGTTCAGAGGTGACCCCACTTTAAAATACATGAGACAGTTGGCAACACAGTCTAGAGCACTTACCCAGCAGCCAGAGGATAAGGAGGCAGCGGCAGGACATGGCTCTGAGGTGGGGGCTGGAGTAGAGATCCTACCTGTGGAGGGGAGGACAGAACTCAGTAACTTTTCAAAACTCCAGATAATGGAGGCAGCAGAGGGAGACGCAGGTAGCAGCCTGTTTTCTACAGAGGTGGTGGTCGAAGTCTCAGAGGGCTTACCTGCAGTTGTGCAAACAGCAGAGACAGTTGCCGTGAAGGAGGCCCTGTTGGAAAAGGGTCAGCAGAGGCAGACTCCGGTATTTTTGGCTGGGTCTGCAATGACTGAAGTGGAAACCGAAGCAGCATGGCATCTGGAGAAGCCCCGCCCACGAAGTCCGGGAGCAGGGGAGGTCTTCCCTGAGCATGGAGTAGCTGGCGGTTTACAGGAGAGGGGTCGGAGAGAGAGGAATAGGAGCGGGCAGCAGCTGGGAGCTCATTTGACCAGCTGTCCATTACAAGAGGTGAAATCGGGGGGTGCTAACAGCCAGCCTGTGGCGGAATCAGGAACAGACAAGCCATGCCCCCGGGAAGCGCCAGCCATTGGGAGAACGCAGGAGGGACTGCACCAGAAGCAAGGGGGAAGTAACCCGATTGTTGAGAGACTTTCGTTGACTACAGAAGTGGACATGGCAAGTCTAACAGATGTGCAGCAGGTGGTGGAGCAGACCTGCCAGCAGGACGGCTGGGAGCGAGGAGCCAAGGGGAGCGGCGGAGTTCCGGAGGCTTCGCCCCTGGTGCCGGAGGTTGGAGGGAGTTCGGGGGCAGAGCGAGCAGGGAGTCTGGTATCGCCAGCTGCAGACCTGACTGGGCAGGTGCCAGAGTATCGCCAGGAGACAGAGGAGAGGAGGCGATTAGCCCAGAGGCTGGAGCCTGCAGTGGCAGGGACGAGCAGGGATGTTCCAGGAAGTGGAGATGGGCAGGACAATCAGTTGGAGGCAGCCCAAGCCGCAGAACTGACTATGGACGTTGCTGGATGTTTGTCTGAGAGGGAAGGGGACGGGGGACAACGGGAGGGGGAGGGGGCGGTGGATATTGAGGAAGGGAGAGGGATGAGGGGAGGGGCAGAGGGACAGAAGGGGGGGGAGGCAGAGGGAAGGGCTGGAACAAGTGTGGAGGGGGGGCGGTGGGGGCTGGGGTCCAAGTCCTTTGCGGCAGTAGTCCAGGGAGGGGGAAGGAGGGAGGGGGGGAGATCGGGTGGTTTTGAGGGCCCAGGGAGGGGTTGGGGGGGAGCGGGGACAGGGGGTGGACAGCTGCCTAAGCGGCGAAATGTGGTACAGCTCAAATGGATAGGGGAGGGGGCAATGCCCTCCAGGGATCGGGTCTTGAGGCTGGTGATGGGGATGGGGTTTATACCCGAGGACTTTTACGCGTGTATACACCCCATCAACATCCCAGAATATGACTTGAGCTTCATGACCCAGAGGGGGATGGAAATATTCTGGGAAAGGTACGAGGGGGTGAGGGGAAAGGGGGAGTGGCGGGACCTCAGGGCCATTCCAGTCAGCAAGCCGGACCTGGTGCAGATCACCCTGCTCGTGAGAAATGAGTCTATCTCTGGGGCAGATTTAGCCTACTGGCTACAGAGGTACGCGGAGCTGAGATCCCCACTTACAAAGTTACCGGATCCAAGCAGGGTTTGGGCAGGAGGTTGGGGAGCCCTGGTCAAATTGAGACAGGAGAGCCATGTGGTCCAGCACATTCCTTCGGCTGCCTTTATCGGTCGTGACAGGATACTGTGCTTTTACAAGGGGCAGCCGCGGCAGTGCTTCAGATGTGGTTCGTTTAGGCACTTCAGCATGTCATGCCCAGTGGTAAAGTGTGGAAGATGCGGGGATCAGCATGCCACAGAGGACTGCACCGCGATCAGGTGCAACCTCTGCGGCGGGTTAGGCCATGCATATCGGAACTGCCCTAGGGCGGCCCATAACGAGTGGGATATGTGGGGGAAGGGACGGGGAGGGGGGGTAATGGAGGAGGGGATAGGGCAGGGGGTGATAGGCAGGGAGGGGCAAGGGGAGGAGAAGGAGGGGATGCAGGAGGGGGGGCGGCAGGGGGCTGGGTCAGGAGTGGAGCAGGGGGGAGAGGGGGAGTGGGTACAAGTGCCACAGAGGAAAGGGAAGTTTCGGAGGGGGGGGGAAAGTAGGGGTGGGCAGGGAGGGGTCGCTGCAGGGGAAGAGGGGGGGGAACAGATTTCAGGTGTTGGAGGAGGAGGAGGAGGATAGGGAGGTTGGGAGGGAGGAGGAAGAACAGGGGAAAGGAGAAGAGGTGGAGTTAATGGAGGAAGAGGGGGCGGCAGGGGGGATTGGAGAGGGCAAACGGAAATATGAGGAAGCACTGGAGGAGGGTACTGGTGGTAGGAAGAAGGGCGGGAAGGCTCTGGGGGGAGGGGGAGGGGTGAGGGAGGAGGAAGAGGGAAGGAAGGGAGGGAGGGGAAAGGGGAGTAAGAGGAAAGCTGAGGGGGCCGGGCAGGTGGTGAAGGCCCAAGTGCAGGCTTGGGGGGACAGAGTGGAGCTAGAGGAGGATCTGGAGGACTTGGAGGACTTGGGGGAGGTGGAGGACTCGGAGGAGGAGGTAGGGGGCGGGGGTGAAGAGGGGAGAGGGAGGGATCAGGGGGTGGGTCCGGATAGAGCAAAGAAGAAAGGAAGGAAGAAAGGGGGAGGGGGGGGGTAAGGTGCAGACAGGACGGCTGCAGGGGGGGGAGGGGGATCTGGCAGGGGATGATGTAGACCGCATAGCAGAGGACCTGCTTCAGGGTAAGAAGGGGGTATCCCAGGAGATAAGGAAAGAAGTTGGGAGTGAGCAGACCCGTGACTCGCAATGAGGATGGCAGGCTTAGTGTTGACATTTGCCACGCTGAATGTGGCCAGCATCGCCTCTCCGAAGAAGCAGTGTTTAGCGTATGACTGGTTCGCGAGGGTCCAAGCAGATTGCTTCCTGCTCCAGGAGACTCGGCTGCGGTCCATTGAGGTGATCAGGCGGGCAAGGCGGGCCTGGAAGTGGGGTCCCTCGGTGTGGGGGTTGGCGGGGGAGAGGTATGGTGGGGTGGGGATCTTATTTAAGTCCCACCGGGTGAATATTCAGCGAGTGGTGGAGCTGGGGGTGGGGAGATGTCTTGTTGTGGATGCGATTTGGGAGGATAGAGCACTGAGGGTGGTGAATGTGTACGGGCCCCAAAGCAAGAAGGAAAGGGTGCTCCTCTTTGGGAAGATCAAGCCCTACCTATACACTTCGCGCCAAGTAGTCTGGGGGGGAGATTTTAACACCATATTGCGGAAAAAGGATAGTGGGGGACGATCGGTACAGGTGGGCTATGATGGGGTGAGGCTGGCAGGGATCATGCGGGAGGCGGAGCTGGTAGACGCGCATGTGGCCTTCTGTGAGGAACAGGAGGGGTTCACGTTCTTTCGAGGGCAGTGTAAAAGTAGAATCGATAGATTCCTGGTAAAGAAGGGGGTTTGTCTGGGGGGTCCACGAACCGTGGACGTGGACTTTTCAGACCACCACATGGTCCTCCTTCAGGTGGGGGGGGCGGCAGCGCAGAGGCCAGGGAGGGGGTTATGGCGACTAAATTTAAAGTGGTTAGGTAGCGAGCAGGTGCGGGAGGAGTACCGCCGGTTTTTGGAAGATCAGGTGTCAGTGCAGGGGGCATTTCAGTCATTGGGGGAGTGGTGGGATACAGTGAAAAGACGAACGCGGGGATTCTTTCTCAGACAGGCGAGAAGGGAGGGGAGGGAAAGGACAAAGTTGGGCATGGCAATAAAGAAAAAGAGGGACACATTGATTTCACAAGGGGGGAGGGAGGAAGAAATACATGATCTCCAAGCACTCCTGGAGCAGGTACAGTACAACCGCTACACCTCCTTGGTGTATGAGCGGGACTTCGGGAAAATGTGTAGCCCGGACCCCTTCGCATGCTGCCGGGAGCGGAGGGCGCGCAGGGTGATGGAGGGGGTGCGGGATGCACAGGGGGTCCTGCAGGACACCAAGGAGGGGATTCTGGGGGCAGTGAGGGACCACTTTGCGGCGTTCCTTTCAGCCCAGCAGATTGATATGGAGCAGATGGAGTGTTATGTGGAAGGAACCCCGGGGATAGGTCACGGGGGACCCCAGCTTCAGGCCCTCTTGAACCCGTGGACAGAACAGGAGGTGGAGGAAGCCATCGGGGCGCTCCACAGGAAGACCTCGCCGGGGCCGGATGGGCTAACAACTGAGTTCTACCAGGCCTTTAAGGAGCAGCTGGTGCCGATCCTGGTGAGGGTATGGGGGGCAGCCCAGTTGGAGGGTTCCTTGCCTAGTTCCTTGACAGAGGCGGCTCTTATCCTACTAAGTAAGGGGAAGGACCCGGCGATGCTGGCCAACTGGCGGCCTATAGCACTGCTTAATACGGATCGAAAAATCTTCGCGCGAATGCTATTCCAGAGAATGAGGCAGGTGTCTGGGGATTTGCTAGCAGCCTCGCAAGCATGTGGGGTTAAAGGGAGAGGGGTCTTGGAAGCTGCAGCGTGGGTGCGGGAGGGGGTAGAACGCAGTAGAGTGGGAGGGCATGGTAGGCTGTTGGTAACACTCGACCAGGAAAAAGCGTTTGATAGAGTGCAGTGGGGTGTCCTATGGAGCATTCTGGAGCGCTATGGGTTTCCGAAGGGTTGGATAGAGCAATTACAGCTACTCTATCGGCATGCGGGGTGTTTTCCCCTGGTTAACGGGTGGAGAGGGCAGGGGTTTGAGGTAGGGGCAGGGGTCCGACAGGGGTGCCCACTCAGCCCGCTGTTGTATGCATACGCCATCGACCCTTTTATAAGACGGCTGGAGAAGGGGGGGGCGGAGGGGCTGGAAGGGGTGGAGGTGGGGGACAATAACCAGTTAAGGGTCGTGGCGTATGCAGATGACGTTACAGTGTGGGTAGCGGACCAGAGGGAGGGAGGTAGATTGCAGAACCTGATCCAGGAATACTCGCAGGCAACAGCGTCGCAGGTCAATTTTCAAAAGTCCAATAGCCTGTGGGTTGGGGATCAGGGGCTGCAATTTGAGTTGGGAGGTAGGTTTCCTACAGCTGTGGAACGTATACGGGTCTTGGGAATATACTTCGAGAAGGGGGATTATAGGCTCTACAACTGGGATAGGTGTCTCCAAGAAGTGAAGGGGAGGGTGGATAGATGGAAGGGGTGGAAAATGACCATGGGGGAGCGGGTACAGCTCATCAAGGCACACTTAGTTCCTTTGTTTCTGTTCGTCAGTTACATCTGCCTGCTGCCGGAGAGCCGGTACGCGGCCTTGTATGGGGTGTTCTTCCGGCTGCTCTGGGGCAACAGGACGAATCCGGTAAAACGGAATGTTACCTATCTGTCTAGGAGGGAGGGGGGGGTGGGCATGATAAACCCAGTCCTGTTTTTCAGCGCTTTGTTCCTGCAGTTCAATCTGGGGAGGGCGGTAGGGCGGGAGCCACCGGGGTGGGCTAGGAGTGTCCTGCAGTGGTGGCCGAGATATTGGGACCTATGGCGGGAGGGGGGGAGGGTAGTGGCACTGCGAAGGGGGGCTCCGGGGGGGGTGAGTTATTGCAAGACCCTAGTGAAATTGGTGAGGGTGTGGGGGCTGACGGTGGGGGAGGTGAAGGCAGGACAACGGGGGGTCTGGATGGACAGAGTACGGGCGCAGGTGTTCTCAGCTCCTCTGGCGCTGAGGGACGCGCCGGCCCCACGGATGCAGCAGGGGTTACGGTTGATTGCTTCGAACCGCATCCCGGTGAAGTATAAAGACCTGGCGTGGCTGTCCTTTCACGGTAGACTGTACGTCCGAGGAAATTTGAAATATCGCAATGTGCGGGATAGAGGGTGCCCACGGGAGGAATGTGCTGGAACTGAAGAGACGATGGAGCATTTCCTGGTGAGGTGCCCATTTACAGTCCAGGTCTCTGACCGGGTTTCCTCGTTGCTGCAGATCCCCAGTTTCCGCAACTACAGCTATGCGGACTGGGTGTATGGCCCAGAGGGTGGAGAGGGACGCGGGGATCCGGTAACACGCTTTCTGATTTCGGTGATATTGCGGTACTGCCTCTGGATGGCGCGCTGCAGGGTGTCCCTGTACCAGGAGGTCCGGCCGGCGGAGGTAGTCAGCTGGGATGTGGTAAGGGCGGTGCAGGAAGCGGCGAAGTGGGAAAGGGTGGAAAAAGGGGTGGGGGTGGCTTCGAGGTGGTGGAGACACGTGAGGCTTAAGCCGCCATGAGGGGACATGCTTCACAGGGGATTGTGTGCCAGTTGTCTGAAGGGGTTGTGGGGGGTCGGGGGGGGGGGGTTGATCCATTGTATTATTGAGGAGGGGGTGTACATAGATAGGCAGACCATGTCTAGCTAGGAGCCTGGGGTTTGATTTGCATGTCCGGTTTTTTTCTTTGGTCTTTCTAATAAACAGTTTCCACTGTACTATTGAGGAGGGGGAGGGGGTGTACATAGATAGGAGGACCGTGTATAGCTAGGGGCTTGTTTTTGATTTGTATGTTATTTGTTTTTAGTTTTTTCCAATAAAAAGAGTTTTCCAGTCTGCCCAACAAGATAAACTCATATGTGCTACTTTTTGTGTATAAATTACCTTGATTTGTATCTGTCGTTTTTAGGGCACAGACCGTATAAGTCTGCCCAGCACTATCCCCGCCTCCCAACCAGCCCCCCCACCACCACCGGCTCTGCCACCCAATCTCGGCTAAGCTTCTGAGGATCTATTCCCTCGGAACAGGATTCCTTTATGTTTATCCGAAGGAAACGCTGATGTGCCGCTCGAATGGGAATGTGCAAATAGGCCTCTGTCAAATCCAGGGAAGTAAGAAACTCTCCTCGCTGAACCGCTATGATAACCGAGCGCAACGTCTCCATCTGAAAAGAAGGCACCTTCTGAGACACATTGGCTCTCTTGAGATCTAAAATGGGTCGAAAGGAACCTTCTTTTTTGGGCACCACAAAATAAATCGAATAACATCCTGTCCCCCATTCTCGCCGAGATACGGGAAGAATGGCCCCTAGAGCGATCAGCTGAAGCAAAGTGTCTCAAATCACGCCCGCCTTGCGTCGAGAATGACAAGGAGACTCTAGAAAGGAATCAGGAAGAGGGTATTCGAACTCTAGCACACATCCGTCGTGAACTACCTCTAAAACCCACTGTTCTGATGTGATCTGGGTCCACCTCTGACACGTACCAGAGGTTGGACCTCGCCCCCTCATTGAGAGGGACGGGTAGAACCGACTCCCCTGGAAACGGAGTCACAGCCTCCACCATGAAAGGACTGAACCCTCTGAAAAAAATGACCTCTAGCCACTCCGCTTGACCTTCCCGATCTGAACCATCTGACGTCATGAAAACGGCCACATGTCAGCGCCCCTCGCCCACCAGACTTAGGACGGAGTTCAGGGAGACACGGAACCTTAGCATCTCCAAGACCACGTACCAGTTTCTCCAGCTGTTCCCCAAAGAGCAAGGAACCCTTAAAAGGAAGGGAACATAATTTGGACTTAGAGGCCGCATCCGCGACCTAACCACGTCAAAGAGCCCGGTGGGCTCCAACCACCAAGGCCATGTTCTTGGCTGACGCCCGCAGCAAATCGTAGAGAGCATCAGACAAGAAAGAGGAGCCCATCTCTAACTTGGCCAAAACTTGAACCCAGGAGGCCATATCAGACCCCGGATCATCCAAGAGCTTTTAAGCCCAACGAAAGCAAGCGCGGGCTACAAGGCCCCCACAGACCGAAGCCTGTAGAGCCAGAGCCGAGAGATCAAAACTACGCTTAAGAAAAGATTCTAGTTTCCTGTCTTGAGGATCACGAAGGGCAGCTCCATCATCTACCGGAATGGCCGTAGCCTTAGTGACCGCAGTTACTACAGCATCCACCGTGGGCGGTTTTAGGGATTCCCTGTCCTCCTGAGGTAGAGGGTAAAGCTTAGCCATGGCACGGGAAACTTTACAAGGAGAATCAGGAGACAACCATTCCTGAAACACCATCTCCCTCAGATCTTTGTTCATCGAGAAGGACCGGGCAGAACGCCGGATGCCCTTAACCAATGGATCTACCTGTTTCACCTCCCCCACAGGAGCTTCAAGGGAATCAAACTTTAAGGTAGAGGATACCTGATCAATCAACTCAGCCAACTCATCCCGCTGAAAAATTCTCACCACTGAGGGGTCCTCTCCTGGCAAGGCACTCTCCTATTCCTGGCTAGACATTAAAGGATCCATTTCTCCAAGATCACAAATGTCCTCCTCAGACCCCTGAGGAGAAAAAACTTCTGCATCCTCTGTCCACTCTAGGCGCGGCCTCTTTGGAAGAACCAGACCGGATAAAGTGACTGGCGATTCTAGCTGCCGAGGTCCCAATTTCCAGGCCTGATACAGAGACCAGATGAAATCCGGGGGAGACACCATGGAACTGGAGCCTTCATTCGCCATAGAAGAGCCTGGGAAACAATTCTCCCGTGCTAAGACGACCCCACAGAGCAGGCAGGATCCAAAACGGTGGCGTTTCCCGCCAATAACAGAACCACCACTGACACTGCCAGCAACACGCTCGCTTCACCCGAATCGGCCCTCTTCGCGGAGCAGAAGATGGCGGTTTTGGCTTCTCCGCACAAGCGACACTGAGAGCCCGGCGATTCCAATCCGCGCCGCAAACAGAAACGGCAGCGCAACAACTTTCCCGACGACATCCCAGCCGAGAGCAACTTACCGCCACAGACCCCCCCCCCCCCCCCCCCCACAAGAAGCAGGCCAAACCGGAGCTTTCTTTGCTGACTCTGTTCACTTTGCTCTTTTGGGGGTTTTTTAACTATCTTTATTTGGACCCCGCTGCAGCAGGCTGAAAGGCACTCAACGCTCCCATCCAAAGGCAGAAGCTGAGGCACAAGGCTGCCCACAAGGGAGAGCAGGGCAGGGGGAGGGACCCGGCCACCCGGATGTGACACCCCATGGGGTAAAACGGAGCCCCAGCGGACCCACACCCCGTAAGCACCAAACAGAAAGGGATCACCAGTATAGGGTTTGACTTAAATTAATTTCTTTTTTTAAGAAAAGAACTAATAGAGAAAAATAACCCCCCTAAGGGCCTACCAGACCAGACAGACTGCACATCTACCCTCTGCTGGAGACTGAGAAATACTGGATGGCTAGGGTTCTGCACAGGATACATATACAGTGTGCAAACGTCAGTGTTTTTCGGTCTCCCTCTGCTGGTAGGAGTGCATAACCCAAGCGTCTTGGCTGGTCTGGAGGGTCGCTGAGGAATAGGCACCTACTTTGTTTATAGAATACTAGCATAACCTCATTCAGACAAGACAATGGGTCCCCCAACTGCTCAAACTCGCATCTGAGTCCACTCCGGTGACTCCAGATCCACTCTGCACACCATGGCGCAATGGCCCTGAGTGGCAAGTACACACATTGAAATAATTATCTTTAAGGGACCCCTTATCTTAACTACTGTCTTACCGACGCACTGCTGTCAAGTGCTCCATCTCATAGATGTACCTCAACTTATGCAACCATTTATGCACTAAAGGAACTCCCAGTTCTGTCCAGGATGCCGCAATCACCAGCCTTCCCGCAATTAGGTTCTGGCTATGAAGTGTCTAGGACTGCTTCTCTTTCACAAAAAGGTCCCAGAATCCCACAGTACTTGGAGAATCGTAAGCAAGAGAAGTTGAAATTGCAACCTTTCCAGTAAGCCTTCACTTTAGGGCACATCCACCAGATGTGCATCATTATTCCACGATTAACAGAGCCCCACCAGCAAGCTGGAAGAATGGAAGAATACCATTTATTTTGCCTATCAGGTGTTAAATGCCAGTCCTTTTTCACATCCTACAAATGCAGTGTTGGAGAGACAGGTCAGATGCTTAAGAAAAGAATCAACCTACACAGACACCATATTAAACACCACAAAGCTAACCAGAGTCACACATCTGTGGGAGAGTACTTTGTCAGACCAGGGAACTGCATCAATGACTTATGGTGAGGATACTAAAAGGACACTTTAAAATAATCCAGGAATGGAAGATCTTTGAAGTTAAAATGATGAAATATTTTGACACCCACCAAACAGGACTTAACAAAGATCTGGGTTTCCTATCCTATATAATAAAAAGCACCTCCAACGTTCTCAAGCCGAGAAAGTGAAGCCTGAAGCATTTGTGCTCACTGTATAAGGCTGTATCCATCCCCTGAATTGACGTCACCGTGCTTCTGGGTACATCAAACGCCTCAATAACCAACCGCACGACAGCAGCAAGAGGCCCCGCCCCTGCCACCCTCACCGCAACACCACGCCCCCCCCAGGTCGCTGCCACCGCTGCTCACCCCTCCACCACCGCTCCTCCCCTCTACCCCCCCAAGGTAATCCAACAGCCCCCCCCCAAACTGCCCCGAGGTAGCTCCCTCCCTCCGAGTGTCAGTCCCCCTCCCTCACTCCCAGATCCCCGAGTTTCATGGTCTCCCTCCCACTTCCAGGATCACCTCTCCCTCCCAGTTCCAGGATCCCCCCTCGCTCACAGTTCCAGGGTCGTCGTGACTCCCTTCCTCCCTCCCTCCCAGGGAGGGGTGGGTGATCCTGGAACTGGAAGACCCTGAAACTCATGGATCTGGGAGGGAGGGAGGGGGACCCTGACACTTGGAGGGAGGGAGATACCTCGGGGCAGTTTGGGGGGTGGGACTGTTGGATCACCTTGGGGGGGTGGAGGGGGGAGCGGTGGCTACCTTGGGGGTGGTGGAGGGGTGAACGGCGGCAGCGGCGACCTGAGGGGGGTGTGGCGTTGCAGCGAGGGCGGCAGGACAGGGGGCTGGCACTGGACAGAAGGAAGGGAGGCATGACGACCCTGGAACTGGGAGACCCTGAAACTCGGGGAACTGGAAGGGAGGGAGGGAGACCGACCCTGAAACTCGGAGAGAGGGAGACCCTGAAACTCGGAGGGAGGGAGGGAGACCCTGAAACCCGGAGGGAGGGGACGACCCCGGAATTGGGAGGGAGGGGAGGAGGGGGAGGGGGGACCCTGGCACACACTCATCTCACACACACTCTCTCTGTCACACACACACACACGCACCTTCACTCTCTCTCACACACTCTCAAACATACACACTCCGAGGAAAACCTTGCTAGCGCCCGTTTCATTGTGTTCAGAAACGGGCTTTTTTTACTAGTCACCTTATAAACCATAAAAATTATACTGCTTTGTCATCCACTGATTACCCATCCATCTCTGCTTGTTTCTCAACCCCCCACCAGAGTGTCATTGGAATGCTTTTATTTTATTTTTTTATTTATTGCATTTGTATCCCACATTTTCCCACCTCTTTTATGTTTCACTTTTATATTCTGACATTTGCCAGCATTTGTTCATTTCTGATCCAAAGAAGAAAGTATTGCCTTTGAAAGCTAATAAAAAAAATGTATTGTTAGTCCAATGAAAAAGGTATCATCATATATTCTGTTTGTTTTGTTTTTACTACCTTTAAAAGTTAACTAACATGGCTACCACACCACTTTACTCACATCTGTTGTTTGAATTTACCCTCTTTGACACCTTGGTCTCGACTCTGTTTAGTTTTCTCTCTGGATTCTCATTCTTTCTCTTTTAAAACTTATTTATTCTCTTTACATTTTTTAGCATTTTCTTTCTTTTTTCCTCCATATGTGTATGTCTATCTCTTTCACATGCAGGCTGTCTTTCCACAGCTTGTTAACTTCTCTCACTCCTCCTGCAGCTTCCATCCCTCTCTTTACCCCTTCATTTCTTTTCCCTCTACAGTGATCCCTTCTCTTCTTAGAACTCTTTTCTCAGTCTGTCTCCCTTATGAGTTCCACATAGCTTCTCCCAGTTGTCCATCTGCTTCTAACTGTGGCTCTCCCTCACCCTCTTTTCCTGTATCACAGCCCATGCCCCCTGTCGCCCAACTTACATTCCCTTCTCTTTTCACTCTGCTCTGCTGTAGAGAGCTACATGGGAATGGGGATTCCCGCAGGGATAGAAGAAATTGCCATGGGATTCCGCAGGAAGGGCGATGAAAATGATAAAGGGGATGGGATGAAGTCTCTATGAGGAAAGGCTAAAGAGGCTAGGACTCTTCAGCTTGGAGAAAAGGCGGCTGAGGGGAGATATGATAGAGGTCTATAAAATAAAGAGTGGAGTGGAAAGGGTAGATGTGAAGCGTCTGTTTACGCTTTTCAATAATACTAAGACTAGGGGGAATGCAATAAAGCTACAATATAGTAAATTTAAAACGAATCGGAGAAAATTTTTCTTCACTCGTGTAATTAAACTCTGGAATTTGTTGCCAGAGAATGTGGTAAAGATGGTTAGCTTAGCGGAGTTTATGGACGGCTTCCTAAAGGAAAAGTACATAGACCATTATTAAATGGACTTGGGGAAAATCCACTATTTCTAGGATAAGCAGTATAACATGTTTTGTACTTTTTTGGGATCTTGCCAGGTATTTGTGACCTGGATTGGCCACTGTTGGAAACAGGATGCTGGGCTTGATGGACCTTTGGTCTTTCCCAGTATGGCAATACTTATGTAGGAATGTAGTCAACATCTATAGAGACTCCAGAATGAGGCCTGGAATACACTGAGAGAGACAACTGGAGCACCAGAATGAGACTTGTAACTTATGAAGAGAGGCAGTTGGCACACCAGAATCTTGAAATGCCCAGACATGCAGCAGTAACATCAGACTGAGGCCTGGAACACTCATTGGTTGAATAGTGAATATCATTATTTTTTTTAACAACAGGAGGTCGATGGTCGCTGTGATTGAGAGGGAAAGGAAGGGAAATGGGACTTGATATACCGCCTTTCTGTGGTTTTTGCAACTACATTCAAAGCGGTTTACATAGTATATACAGGCAAGATTTTTGGGATCTTGCCAGGTATTTGTGACCTGGATTGGCCACTGTTGGAAACAGGATGCTGGGCTCGATGGACCTTTGGTCTTTCCCAGTATGGCAATACTTATGTACTTTGCATAACCCTAGTAGCGCTTTAGAAATGTTAAGTAGTAGTAGTAGTACTTATTTGTACCTGGGGCAATGGAGGGTTAAGTGACTTCCCCAGAGTCACAAGGAGCTGCAGTGGGAATCAAACTCAGTTCCCCAGGATCAAAGTCCACTGCACTAACCACTAGGCTACTCCTCCACTTTTTTTTTTAATTACGGAAGGTTGTTGGGGGGTTGAAAGGAAACAGAGGGCTGCGAATAAATAATAGCATGGACTCCTGCAGGTACAGGAGGGGATAGAATGGATCTTCTAGTGGGTGAAATTTCTGTCCTCTGCGGTCCCTCTGACAGCCTATGTCTTTTCTCTCAGACTCTCTTCCCTTCACACCTATTATCCTCCTCCCTCTTCCAGCATTTGCAACCTGTTTTACTATTCTCCCTCTCCCGCAGTTCAGCTATTGGTTTCCTTCTCTATCCCCTTTCCCTTCCCTCCCTGCTAGGATTCCTTTTTTTCTGGAATGGATCTTCTAGTGGGTGAAATTTCTGTCCTCTGCTGTCCCTCTATGTCTTTTCTCTCAGACTCTCTTCCCTTCACACCTATTATCCTCCTCCCTCTTCCAGCATTCGCAGCCTGTTTCTTATTCTCCCTCTCCCACAGTTCAGCTATTGGTTTCCTTCTCTTTCCCCTTTCCTTTCCCTCCCTGCTAGGATTCCTTTTTTCTGGAATGGATCTTCTAGTGGGTGAAATTTCTGTCCTCTGCGGTCCCTCTGACAGCCTATGTATTTTCTCTCAAACTCTCTTCCCTTCACACCTATTATCCTCCTCCCTCTTCCAGCATTCACAGCCTCTTTACTATTCTCCCTCTCCCACAGTTCAGCTATTGGTTTCCTTCTCTATCTCCTTTCCTTTCCTCCCTGCTAGGATTCCTTTATTCTGGAATGGATCTTCTAGTGGGTGAAATTTCTGTCCTCTGCTGTCCCTCTGACAGCCTATGTCTTTTCTCTCAGACTCTCTTCCCTTCAATCACACCTATTGTCCTCCCTCTTCCAGCATTCGCAGCCTGTTTCCTACTCTCCCTCTCCCACAGTTCAGCTATTGCTATTGGTCTCCTTCTCTATCTCCTTTCCCTTCTCTCCCTGCTAGGATTCCTTTTTTCTGGAATGGCTCTTCTAGTGGGTGAAATTTCTGTCCTCTGTTATCCCTCTGACAGCCTATGTCTTTTATCTCAGACTCTCTTCCCTTCACACCTATTGTCCTCCCTCTTCCAGCATTCGCAGCCTGCTTTACTATTCTCCCTCTCCCACAGTTCAGCTGGTTTCCTTCTCTATCCCCTTTCCCTTCCCTCCCTGCTAGGATTCCTTTTTTCTGGAATGGATCTTCTAGTGGGTGAAATTTCTGTCCTCTGTTATCCCTCTGACAGCCTATGTCTTTTCTCTCAGACTCTCTTCCCTTCACACCTATTATCCTCCTCCCTCTTCCAGCCTTCGCAGCCTGTTTCCTATTCTCCCTCTCCCACAGTTCAGCTATTGGTTTCCTTCTCTATCCCCTTTCCCTTCCCTCCCTGCTAGGATTCCTTTTTTCTGGAATGGCTCTTCTAGTGGGTGAAATTTCTGTCCTCTGTTATCCCTCTGACAGCCTATGTCTTTTCTCTCAGACTCTCTTCCCTTCAATCACACCTATTGTCCTCCCTCTTCCAGCATTCGCAGCCTGTTTCCTACTCTCCCTCTCCCACAGTTCAGCTATTGCTATTGGTCTCCTTCTCTATCTCCTTTCCCTTCCCTCCCTGCTAGGATTCCTTTTTTCTGGAATGGATCTTCTAGTGGGTGAAATTTCTGTCCTCTGCGGTCCCTCTGACAGCCTATGTCTTTTCTCTCAGACTCTCTTCCCTTCACACCTATTATCCTCCTCCCTCTTCCAGCATTCGCAGCCTGCTTTACTATTCTCCCTCTCCCACAGTTCAGCTATTGGTTTCCTTCTCTATCCCCTTTCCCTTCCCTCCCTGCTAGGATTCCTTTTTTTCTGGAATGGATCTTCTAGTGGGTGAAATTTCTGTCCTCTGCTGTCCCTCTATGTCTTTTCTCTCAGACTCTCTTCCCTTCACACCTATTATCCTCCTCCCTCTTCCAGCCTTCGCAGCCTGTTTCCTATTCTCCCTCTCCCACAGTTCAGCTATTGGTTTCCTTCTCTATCTCCTTTCCTTTCCTCCCTGCTAGGATTCCTTTATTCTGGAATGGATCTTCTAGTGGGTGAAATTTCTGTCCTCTGCTGTCCCTCTGACAGCCTGTCTTTTCTCTCAGACTCTCTTCCCTTCAATCACACCTATTGTCCTCCCTCTTCCAGCATTCGCAGCCTGTTTCCTACTCTCCCTCTCCCACAGTTCAGCTATTGCTATTGGTCTCCTTCTCTATCTCCTTTCCCTTCTCTCCCTGCTAGGATTCCTTTTTTCTGGAATGGCTCTTCTAGTGGGTGAAATTTCTGTCCTCTGTTATCCCTCTGACAGCCTATGTCTTTTATCTCAGACTCTATTCCCTTCACACCTATTGTCCTCCCTCTTCCAGCATTCGCAGCCTGCTTTACTATTCTCCCTCTCCCACAGTTCAGCTATTGGTTTCCTTCTCTATCCCCTTTCCCTTCCCTCCCTGCTAGGATTCCTTTTTTCTGGAATGGATCTTCTAGTGGGTGAAATTTCTGTCTTCTGCGGTCCCTCTGACAGCCTATGTCTTTTCTCTCAGACTCTCTTCCCTTCACACCTATTATCCTTCTCCCTCTTCCAGCACTCACAGCTTCTTTAATATTCTCCCTCTCCCACAGTTCAGCTATTGGTTTCCTTCTCTTTCCCCTTTCCTTTCCCTCCCTGCTAGGATTCCTTTTTTCTGGAATGGATCTTCTAGTGGGTGAAATTTCTGTCCTCTGCTGTCCCTCTGACAGCCTATGTCTTTTCTCTCAGACTCTCTTCCCTTCAATCACACCTATTGTCCTCCCTCTTCCAGCATTCGCAGCCTGTTTCCTACTCTCCCTCTCCCACAGTTCAGCTATTGCTATTGGTCTCCTTCTCTATCTCCTTTCCCTTCTCTCCCTGCTAGGATTCCTTTTTTCTGGAATGGCTCTTCTAGTGGGTGAAATTTCTGTCCTCTGTTATCCCTCTGACAGCCTATGTCTTTTCTCTCAGACTCTCTTCCCTTCACACCTATTATCCTCCTCCCTCTTCCAGCATTTGCAACCTGTTTTACTATTCTCCCTCTCCCGCAGTTCAGCTATTGGTTTCCTTCTCTATCCCCTTTCCCTTCCCTCCCTGCTAGGATTCCTTTTTTTCTGGAATGGATCTTCTAGTGGGTGAAATTTCTGTCCTCTGCTGTCCCTCTATGTCTTTTCTCTCAGACTCTCTTCCCTTCACACCTATTATCCTCCTCCCTCTTCCAGCATTCGCAGCCTGTTTCTTATTCTCCCTCTCCCACAGTTCAGCTATTGGTTTCCTTCTCTTTCCCCTTTCCTTTCCCTCCCTGCTAGGATTCCTTTTTTCTGGAATGGATCTTCTAGTGGGTGAAATTTCTGTCCTCTGCGGTCCCTCTGACAGCCTATGTATTTTCTCTCAAACTCTCTTCCCTTCACACCTATTATCCTCCTCCCTCTTCCAGCATTCACAGCCTCTTTACTATTCTCCCTCTCCCACAGTTCAGCTATTGGTTTCCTTCTCTATCTCCTTTCCTTTCCTCCCTGCTAGGATTCCTTTATTCTGGAATGGATCTTCTAGTGGGTGAAATTTCTGTCCTCTGCTGTCCCTCTGACAGCCTATGTCTTTTCTCTCAGACTCTCTTCCCTTCAATCACACCTATTGTCCTCCCTCTTCCAGCATTCGCAGCCTGTTTCCTACTCTCCCTCTCCCACAGTTCAGCTATTGCTATTGGTCTCCTTCTCTATCTCCTTTCCCTTCTCTCCCTGCTAGGATTCCTTTTTTCTGGAATGGCTCTTCTAGTGGGTGAAATTTCTGTCCTCTGTTATCCCTCTGACAGCCTATGTCTTTTATCTCAGACTCTCTTCCCTTCACACCTATTGTCCTCCCTCTTCCAGCATTCGCAGCCTGCTTTACTATTCTCCCTCTCCCACAGTTCAGCTGGTTTCCTTCTCTATCCCCTTTCCCTTCCCTCCCTGCTAGGATTCCTTTTTTCTGGAATGGATCTTCTAGTGGGTGAAATTTCTGTCCTCTGTTATCCCTCTGACAGCCTATGTCTTTTCTCTCAGACTCTCTTCCCTTCACACCTATTATCCTCCTCCCTCTTCCAGCCTTCGCAGCCTGTTTCCTATTCTCCCTCTCCCACAGTTCAGCTATTGGTTTCCTTCTCTATCCCCTTTCCCTTCCCTCCCTGCTAGGATTCCTTTTTTCTGGAATGGCTCTTCTAGTGGGTGAAATTTCTGTCCTCTGTTATCCCTCTGACAGCCTATGTCTTTTCTCTCAGACTCTCTTCCCTTCAATCACACCTATTGTCCTCCCTCTTCCAGCATTCGCAGCCTGTTTCCTACTCTCCCTCTCCCACAGTTCAGCTATTGCTATTGGTCTCCTTCTCTATCTCCTTTCCCTTCCCTCCCTGCTAGGATTCCTTTTTTCTGGAATGGATCTTCTAGTGGGTGAAATTTCTGTCCTCTGCGGTCCCTCTGACAGCCTATGTCTTTTCTCTCAGACTCTCTTCCCTTCACACCTATTATCCTCCTCCCTCTTCCAGCATTCGCAGCCTGCTTTACTATTCTCCCTCTCCCACAGTTCAGCTATTGGTTTCCTTCTCTATCCCCTTTCCCTTCCCTCCCTGCTAGGATTCCTTTTTTTCTGGAATGGATCTTCTAGTGGGTGAAATTTCTGTCCTCTGCTGTCCCTCTATGTCTTTTCTCTCAGACTCTCTTCCCTTCACACCTATTATCCTCCTCCCTCTTCCAGCCTTCGCAGCCTGTTTCCTATTCTCCCTCTCCCACAGTTCAGCTATTGGTTTCCTTCTCTATCTCCTTTCCTTTCCTCCCTGCTAGGATTCCTTTATTCTGGAATGGATCTTCTAGTGGGTGAAATTTCTGTCCTCTGCTGTCCCTCTGACAGCCTATGTCTTTTCTCTCAGACTCTCTTCCCTTCAATCACACCTATTGTCCTCCCTCTTCCAGCATTCGCAGCCTGTTTCCTACTCTCCCTCTCCCACAGTTCAGCTATTGCTATTGGTCTCCTTCTCTATCTCCTTTCCCTTCTCTCCCTGCTAGGATTCCTTTTTTCTGGAATGGCTCTTCTAGTGGGTGAAATTTCTGTCCTCTGTTATCCCTCTGACAGCCTATGTCTTTTATCTCAGACTCTCTTCCCTTCACACCTATTGTCCTCCCTCTTCCAGCATTCGCAGCCTGCTTTACTATTCTCCCTCTCCCACAGTTCAGCTATTGGTTTCCTTCTCTATCCCCTTTCCCTTCCCTCCCTGCTAGGATTCCTTTTTTCTGGAATGGATCTTCTAGTGGGTGAAATTTCTGTCTTCTGCGGTCCCTCTGACAGCCTATGTCTTTTCTCTCAGACTCTCTTCCCTTCACACCTATTATCCTTCTCCCTCTTCCAGCACTCACAGCTTCTTTAATATTCTCCCTCTCCCACAGTTCAGCTATTGGTTTCCTTCTCTTTCCCCTTTCCTTTCCCTCCCTGCTAGGATTCCTTTTTTCTGGAATGGATCTTCTAGTGGGTGAAATTTCTGTCCTCTGCTGTCCCTCTGACAGCCTATGTCTTTTCTCTCAGACTCTCTTCCCTTCAATCACACCTATTGTCCTCCCTCTTCCAGCATTCGCAGCCTGTTTCCTACTCTCCCTCTCCCACAGTTCAGCTATTGCTATTGGTCTCCTTCTCTATCTCCTTTCCCTTCTCTCCCTGCTAGGATTCCTTTTTTCTGGAATGGCTCTTCTAGTGGGTGAAATTTCTGTCCTCTGTTATCCCTCTGACAGCCTATGTCTTTTCTCTCAGACTCTCTTCCCTTCACACCTATTATCCTCCTCCCTCTTCCAGCATTTGCAACCTGTTTTACTATTCTCCCTCTCCCGCAGTTCAGCTATTGGTTTCCTTCTCTATCCCCTTTCCCTTCCCTCCCTGCTAGGATTCCTTTTTTTCTGGAATGGATCTTCTAGTGGGTGAAATTTCTGTCCTCTGCTGTCCCTCTATGTCTTTTCTCTCAGACTCTCTTCCCTTCACACCTATTATCCTCCTCCCTCTTCCAGCATTCGCAGCCTGTTTCTTATTCTCCCTCTCCCACAGTTCAGCTATTGGTTTCCTTCTCTTTCCCCTTTCCTTTCCCTCCCTGCTAGGATTCCTTTTTTCTGGAATGGATCTTCTAGTGGGTGAAATTTCTGTCCTCTGCGGTCCCTCTGACAGCCTATGTATTTTCTCTCAAACTCTCTTCCCTTCACACCTATTATCCTCCTCCCTCTTCCAGCATTCACAGCCTCTTTACTATTCTCCCTCTCCCACAGTTCAGCTATTGGTTTCCTTCTCTATCTCCTTTCCTTTCCTCCCTGCTAGGATTCCTTTATTCTGGAATGGATCTTCTAGTGGGTGAAATTTCTGTCCTCTGCTGTCCCTCTGACAGCCTATGTCTTTTCTCTCAGACTCTCTTCCCTTCAATCACACCTATTGTCCTCCCTCTTCCAGCATTCGCAGCCTGTTTCCTACTCTCCCTCTCCCACAGTTCAGCTATTGCTATTGGTCTCCTTCTCTATCTCCTTTCCCTTCTCTCCCTGCTAGGATTCCTTTTTTCTGGAATGGCTCTTCTAGTGGGTGAAATTTCTGTCCTCTGTTATCCCTCTGACAGCCTATGTCTTTTATCTCAGACTCTCTTCCCTTCACACCTATTGTCCTCCCTCTTCCAGCATTCGCAGCCTGCTTTACTATTCTCCCTCTCCCACAGTTCAGCTGGTTTCCTTCTCTATCCCCTTTCCCTTCCCTCCCTGCTAGGATTCCTTTTTTCTGGAATGGATCTTCTAGTGGGTGAAATTTCTGTCCTCTGTTATCCCTCTGACAGCCTATGTCTTTTCTCTCAGACTCTCTTCCCTTCACACCTATTATCCTCCTCCCTCTTCCAGCCTTCGCAGCCTGTTTCCTATTCTCCCTCTCCCACAGTTCAGCTATTGGTTTCCTTCTCTATCCCCTTTCCCTTCCCTCCCTGCTAGGATTCCTTTTTTCTGGAATGGCTCTTCTAGTGGGTGAAATTTCTGTCCTCTGTTATCCCTCTGACAGCCTATGTCTTTTCTCTCAGACTCTCTTCCCTTCAATCACACCTATTGTCCTCCCTCTTCCAGCATTCGCAGCCTGTTTCCTACTCTCCCTCTCCCACAGTTCAGCTATTGCTATTGGTCTCCTTCTCTATCTCCTTTCCCTTCCCTCCCTGCTAGGATTCCTTTTTTCTGGAATGGATCTTCTAGTGGGTGAAATTTCTGTCCTCTGCGGTCCCTCTGACAGCCTATGTCTTTTCTCTCAGACTCTCTTCCCTTCACACCTATTATCCTCCTCCCTCTTCCAGCATTCGCAGCCTGCTTTACTATTCTCCCTCTCCCACAGTTCAGCTATTGGTTTCCTTCTCTATCCCCTTTCCCTTCCCTCCCTGCTAGGATTCCTTTTTTTCTGGAATGGATCTTCTAGTGGGTGAAATTTCTGTCCTCTGCTGTCCCTCTATGTCTTTTCTCTCAGACTCTCTTCCCTTCACACCTATTATCCTCCTCCCTCTTCCAGCCTTCGCAGCCTGTTTCCTATTCTCCCTCTCCCACAGTTCAGCTATTGGTTTCCTTCTCTATCTCCTTTCCTTTCCTCCCTGCTAGGATTCCTTTATTCTGGAATGGATCTTCTAGTGGGTGAAATTTCTGTCCTCTGCTGTCCCTCTGACAGCCTATGTCTTTTCTCTCAGACTCTCTTCCCTTCAATCACACCTATTGTCCTCCCTCTTCCAGCATTCGCAGCCTGTTTCCTACTCTCCCTCTCCCACAGTTCAGCTATTGCTATTGGTCTCCTTCTCTATCTCCTTTCCCTTCTCTCCCTGCTAGGATTCCTTTTTTCTGGAATGGCTCTTCTAGTGGGTGAAATTTCTGTCCTCTGTTATCCCTCTGACAGCCTATGTCTTTTATCTCAGACTCTCTTCCCTTCACACCTATTGTCCTCCCTCTTCCAGCATTCGCAGCCTGCTTTACTATTCTCCCTCTCCCACAGTTCAGCTATTGGTTTCCTTCTCTATCCCCTTTCCCTTCCCTCCCTGCTAGGATTCCTTTTTTCTGGAATGGATCTTCTAGTGGGTGAAATTTCTGTCTTCTGCGGTCCCTCTGACAGCCTATGTCTTTTCTCTCAGACTCTCTTCCCTTCACACCTATTATCCTTCTCCCTCTTCCAGCACTCACAGCTTCTTTAATATTCTCCCTCTCCCACAGTTCAGCTATTGGTTTCCTTCTCTTTCCCCTTTCCTTTCCCTCCCTGCTAGGATTCCTTTTTTCTGGAATGGATCTTCTAGTGGGTGAAATTTCTGTCCTCTGCTGTCCCTCTGACAGCCTATGTCTTTTCTCTCAGACTCTCTTCCCTTCAATCACACCTATTGTCCTCCCTCTTCCAGCATTCGCAGCCTGTTTCCTACTCTCCCTCTCCCACAGTTCAGCTATTGCTATTGGTCTCTTTCTCTTTCTCTTTCCTTCTCTCCCTGCTAGGATTCCTTTTTTCTGGAATGGCTCTTCTAGTGGGTGAAATTTCTGTCCTCTGTTATCCCTCTGACAGCCTATGTCTTTTATCTCAGACTCTCTTTCCCTTCACACCTATTGTCCTCCCTCTTCCAGCATTCGCAGCCTGCTTTACTATTCTCCCTCTCCCACAGTTCAGCTATTGGTTTCCTTCTCTATCCCCTTTCCCTTCCCTCCCTGCTAGGATTCCTTTTTTCTGGAATGGATCTTCTAGTGGGTGAAATTTCTGTCTTCTGCGGTCCCTCTGACAGCCTATGTCTTTTCTCTCAGACTCTCTTCCCTTCACACCTATTATCCTTCTCCCTCTTCCAGCACTCACAGCTTCTTTAATATTCTCCCTCTCCCACAGTTCAGCTATTGGTTTCCTTCTCTATCCCCTTTCCTTTCCCTTCCCTCCCTGCTAGGATTCCTTTTTTCAGTTCCTCTGCCCCCTTCATAGATCCTCCACCCTTCCCCTCAGCTCATTTCTTTCTCTATCCCTCTCTCAGCAACTCTTTCACCTCCTCAGGGAATCTACCTCTCCCTCAGCTGAGCCTCATTCCCGCCCTTTGTCTCTCTCTCCCTCTCTATGGTAGACCACCGAAAACAGGAAGCTTCTCTGGTACTCCAGGAGCTTTCTCTATGGTATTGCAACAGCTTTCTGCTCCTCCTCTAAGCCCATTGGTCAGACATTCCTTGGCCAGCCAATAGGCAGCAGAGGATGCGGGAGCAGTCAAGAAGGTTTAATAGACAGGAGTGGAAGTGAGCCTATCTAGTCCACTGAAAGCAAGAAGCCAATTTGGTTAATCTCTGTTTCCACTCTTCCGCGCAGCCGTCATTGCCATACACTCAAAACAAAGCAAGCAAACCTATGAGCTGCTGCCTGCATCCACCTTGTTGTTCTTTATTGTTGCTCCATCTGTAAGTTACCTTCTAAAGCTGTTTCAGTTGGATAGGAAGTTTCTTTAAAGGTGGAGGAGAAAAGAAATAACAATTGAATATCACTAAAACAGCTTCAAAAAATGATTGTAGCTGGTAGAAATACCCTATGTTTGGAACAACCTTCCCGAACCCTTACGCCAAGCCCCCTCCCTGCCCGTCTTCAAGTCTTTGCTTAAAGCCCACCTCTTCAATGCTGCGTTCGGCACCTAACCCTTACCGTTCAGTGAATCCAGACTGCCCCAATTTGACCGCCCCTATCGGACCGACCGTTCACTTGTCTATTAGATTGTAAGCTCTTTGAGCAGGGACTGTCCCTCTATGTTAAATTGTACAGCGCTGCGTAACCCTAGTAGCGCTTTAGAAATGTTAAGTAGTAGTAGTAGTATTACATATAGCAGTGATTTAACCAGAGCTGAGATTGTGATGTCATAATGCCTCATTCCACCAATGCCTAAGAGCCAACCTCATCAGTGATGTCACAATGGCTTGATTGTCCTATATTTGTCTCACTCTTATCTATTAGATTGTAAGCTCTTTGAGCAGGGACTGTCTCTCTTTGTTAAATTGTACAGCGCTGCGTAACCCTAGTAGCGCTCTAGAAATGTTAAGTAGTAGTAGTAGTATTACATATAGCAGTGATTTAACCAGAGCTGAGATTGTGATGTCATAATGCCTCATTCCACCAATGCCTAAGAGCCAACCTCATCAGTGATGTCACAATGGCTTGATTGTCCTATATTTGTCTCACTCTTATCTATTAGATTGTAAGCTCTTTGAGCAGGGACTGTCTCTCTTTGTTAAATTGTACAGCGCTGCGTAACCCTAGTAGCGCTCTAGAAATGTTAAGTAGTAGTAGTAGTAGAAATACCAATTATAAAGTCTGTAGTTTGAGCTCATTTTTCTTCAGTGTTCTATACAATACAGATGGCAGATTCAGTCAGGATCTCCTGTTTCCTGTTGTAATCTGCCTTGGGAAGCCTGGTGTTATAAAGATGAAGGAATATATTGAAACTGAATGAACGTAGAATTAAACTCTCCTTTCGTTGGGGCACATGGAATCACATCTTCATCTGCTTTGTAGAAGTTTACCTTTTAGATACACAAATGGATTATTCTGTTTTGGTTTTATAAATCAAAATATAAATACATATTTTGTTTCATGCAGATCTCTTTTGTTTAAATATAATAGGGCTATAAGTCTCTAATGCAGCCCATTGATTTTCTTACATTTTGTTCTTATCTCTATCTGGTCGATAATAAAAGGTGCTCATTGTGAACACTATCCACCCTAAAAGGTTGTTTTGTGGCTGTGTATGAGGAATTGTGATATTGAATAAATAAGCGCATGACACAGTTCCCGCACGGGCGACTCAAATAAATTGAGTGCCCTCGGTGTGGGACCTGGAGTAACTGATTGGGTAAAAAATTGGTTGAATGGTAGAAGACAGAGGGTAAATGGCGTTTGCTCTGAAGAAAAGGAGGTCGTCAGTGGAATACTGCAGGGATCGGTCCTAGGGCTGGCTCTTTTAAGGTCTTTGTGAGCGATATTGTCTGGTAAGGTTTGTCTCTTTGCGAATGATACTAAACTCTGCAACAGGGTGGACACCCTGGAGGGTGTGAATGACATGAGTAAGGACCTAGTGAAGCTAGAGGAATGGACCAATATTTGGCAACTAAGGTTTAATCCCAAAAAAATGCAGGGTCATGCACTTCGTTTGCAAAAATCCGAGGGAACGGTACAGTATAGGGGGTGAAGTGCTTCAGTGTGTGAAGGAAGAGCGGGACTTAGGGGTGATTGTGTCTGATGACTTTAAAGCTTTCAAACAGGTAGAAAAAGCGATGACCAAAGCCAGAAGGATGCTTGGGTGCATAAAGAGAGGCATGACCAGCAGGAAAAAGGAGGTGATAGTGCCGTTGTATAAGTCTCTGGTGAGGCCCCATTTGGAGTACTGCGTGCAGTTCTGGAGACTGCACCTAAGGAAACAGGATGGAGTCGGTCCAGAGGGCGGCTACGAAATTAGTAAGCGGTCTTGAATGCAAAAATTATAGGGACAGGCTTAGGAACCTCAACATGTATACGCTGGAAGAGAGGAGGGAGAGAGGAGACATGATAGAGACGTTTAAATATCTCAAGGGCATTTATGTACAGGAAGAGAGCCTTTTCAAATGAAGGAGAGCTCTGGAATGAGGGGGCATATGACAACGTTAAGAGGGAATAGGCTTAGGAGTAACCTAAGGAAGTATTATTTCACAGAAAGGGTGGTGGAGGCGTGGAATGGCCTCCCGGTAGAGGTTGTGGACTCTTCCAGAATTTAAAAAGGCATGGGATAAGCATGTGGGATCGCTTAGGAAGAATTAGGGATTACAGAGGATGGGCAGACTGGATGGGTTATATGGCTTTTATCTGTCGTCATGTTTCTATGTTTGTGTCCCTTGTCAAGTATTCTAAGTTTATATAATCCTGTCAAGAAATCCAGTTAATATTTTAACTTATTAGTGGAGCATAACCAAAGAGGCATGGTATGGTCGTGTTTTCAATATGGTAATACTAGAGCCCAGGCTAAGGAACAGGTTATTTTGAGTTAGTCTTCACTGGACCAAACTTGCTTTCCTTGTGCCATCACTATCCAGCAGGTAGGCAGTGTCTTAAAATGTGGAGAATAAAGGATTTTTTTTAACATTTATATCACACATTATCCAAAGTAAAGTTGGGTTCAATGTGGCTTACATTTGAAAATACAGTGAGACAGAATAACAGAATTCAGTTATATTATGGGAACAAATAGATGGATATGTCTGAAACATTTAACAAAGTTGAGATTAGCATATATACCCAACTGGGCATTTAAAAGTTTGTCCTTTAATGATGCCACATGTTTAAAAATCATAGCGATAAGTATAGGCAATTATTCAAAGATTATCACATGCACACACCAGAACAGGCACCCATCACATTGCAAAAGTAAACAAAAACTTCTACAGAGTGCATCCAAAATTTAATTTTTATTTCCATCTTTCAAAATTCCAGACAGCTACAGATCAGCAGGACCCAAAGCACTCCAAAACAAGTAAAGTCTGAAATAACACAGTTTATAACAAACCATGTGTATGTAAGGTTTGGATAAACAATTTAAAACAATCAAAGTTTAAAGCAAATGCCCATATGTAATATGTGGTAGCAATCATGAAACAATGATAGAATATTCACATAGCAGGCAGCCTGAGCCAACAGGTTTATTTTCCAGTGAACATAATTAACTTTGTATGAATTGGCAGGAAAGATTAAAGCGGCTAGGAGAAAAGACAGCTGAGGGGAGATATGATACAGATCTATAAAATAATGAGTGAAGTGGAAAGGGTAGACGTGAAGCGTCTGTTTACTCTTTCCGAAAATACTAGGACTAGGGGGCATTCAATGAAGACACAAAGTAGTAAATTTAAAATGAATCGGAGAAAATGTTTCTTCAGTGAAGCGTCTGTTTACGCTTTCCAAAAATACTAGGACTAGGGGGCATTCAATGAAGACACAAATTAGCAAATTTAAAATGAATCGGAGAAAATGTTTCTTCACTCAACGTGTAATTAAACTCTGGAGTTCGTTGCCAGAGAATGTGGTAAAGGCGGTTAGCTTAGCGGGGTTTAAAAAAGGTTTGGATGGCTTCCTAAAGGAAAAGTCCATAGACCATTATTTTTGTAGCACCAGTGCGTACCTGGTGGCAGTTGGGCAGGATACCGCTGGGTTAGCACGGGATCCCTTACCGCCGTCTCATTGGGTGGCAGCAAGTGCTCCCCCCAAAATGGCCATGCGGCAAGTGGTTCACTTACCTCACGGCCATTTCTTTTTCCAGCAAAAAAAGACATCCTTTTACCTGCTGCGGTAAAAGGGGGTCTCAGCGTGCATCAATAACACGCGCTGACACTAGCGCAGACCCCCTTTTACCATAGCCTAGTAAAAGGACCCCTTAATCCTTGCTACTTTCTCCTATTAAGTATTTTTTAGTTAAATCAGGTAAGGTAGTTTGCAGTTGAGATCTTTTATCAGCCGGCAGTTGTTCTTTTGAGAGCCATCAGTTTCTTGGCTTTATACAGAGCTAGTATTTACATCCTGTTAGTCTGACAATGAAGAACTCAGCCAATATAAGTCTGGTTGACTAACCAGCTCATTTTCGAAAGTGATCGCCGGCCATCTTCTGACACAAATCGGGAGGTGGCCGGCGATCTCCTGAACCTGGCGAAATCGGTATAATCGAAAGCCGATTTTGGCCGGGTTCAACTGCTTTTCGTCACGGAGCTGGCAAAACATCAAGGGGGCGTATCGGTAGAGTAGTGAAGGCGGGACGGGGGCGTGCTTACAAGATGGCCGGCTTTGCCTGATAATGGAAAAAAAAAAGCCAGGCTTGACGAGCATTTCACTGGCTTTACTTGGTCCCTTTTTTTTCACGACCAAGCTTCAAAAAGGGGCCCCAACTGACCAAATGACCACCGGAGAGAATCGGGGATGACCTCCCCAGTGGTCTCCAACCCCCTCCAACACAAAAAAAGAACTTTTTTGCTAGCCTCAAATGTCATACCCAGCTCCCTCACAGCAGTATGCATGTCCCTGGAGCAGTTTTTACTGGGTACAGTGCACTTTAGACAGGTGGATCCAGGCCCATCCCCCCCTACCTGTTCCACTTGTGGTGGTAAATGGGAGCCCTCCAAAACCCACCCAAAACCCACATGTAGGTGCCCCCCTTCTCCCCTTAGGGCTACGGTAATGGTGTAGAGTTGTGGGGAGTGGGTTTTCAGGGGGGGGGGTTGGGGGCTAAACAAGGGAGCTATGCACCTGGGAGCTATTTTTTTTTTTTTTTAATTTTTAGAAGTGTCCCCTAGGGTGCCCGGTTGGTGTCCTGGCATGTGAGGGGGGCCAGTGTACTACAAATGCTGGCTCCTCCCACGACCAAATGCCTTGGATTTCGCCGGGTTTGAGATTGCCGGCATTTTTTTCCATTATGGCCGAAAACCGAGGCCGGCCATCTCAACCCCGGCGAACTCTGACATTTGGCCGAGCCCAACCGCATTAGTGAAGAAAAAGATGGCCGGCCATCTTTTTTGAAAATACGGTTGGCGCTGCCCACTTGCGGCATCGGCGCCAGAGATGGCCGGCCAGCTATTTGGCCTTCGCCTTTCGATTATGCCCCTCTATATGGTTACCACTGATACCAGCACTATTTCACTAATCAGCCAGGGCCATTGTCTCTTCTTTTCCACTGGGGAAGCTAATTACTCCATGATACACACAGTGCATTCCTTGCTGTCCCTGTTTTCAACTTTGTTTCTTTGTTAATATTCTCCTGGTTAAAGTATACTGTGATAAAGTCACCTCCAGGATAGTTGGGTTAAGGCAGTTTCAGTCTGAAATACAAGTCCCAGAAGGCATTGCAGGCAAGGAGCCAGAGGGGGGAGATGAAGAACCCGGACTGGACTCCTAGCTGCAATCAGGGAAGACATGGGGGTAAGCTGGCAGGTTGTGTAGAGCGGCTGCCACTAGGCAGAAAGAGTTAGGAAACCCTGTGTGCAGGAGCTCATCATTGGTCTCATTAGTCTAATGCTCAACTCAGCTGGTATGGGTGTGGGGAAGCTAATGGAAGGAGAATGATTGGTGGTGGTAGCTGAAGCCAGGGATTGATTAGGCAGGTGGGAAGGAGTCCCAGGGGTTCAGTTCAGTTCAGGAGAGAAAAGCAGAAGACGAGAAGAAGTTTGCAGGCTGAAAACCCTTGGGCAGGGAAGTCCCTAAAGTACTGAAGCAGGCTGAAATTCCTTGGGTGAGAGGAAGTCCCAAAAGTATTGAATTCACTGTGAAGCTGATGCAGGGGAAAACCCTTGGGTAGAAGGAGTCCCTAAAATATTGAACTCTCCTGAAGGTAAAAAGGATAGAAGGTAGAAACTGCTACTTGGTGACTGAACTGTGATGATGAACTGAAAGAACTGTTTGTCTTGGGAATTGAATTACTGTTTATTGTGCACTGGATAAAGAGCCCAGACTGGAGCCTGTAAGCCTGTATTGAATCCGGGTATGTGCTATGCTGCTGTTGGAACTGTGTACTAGAAACCTGCATGGAATAAAAGTCCTTAAGATTGAAGGTACTGGTGGACATCTATTTCTTCGTTGTACCGGGAGCCTGTGGCTGGAGGAGATTGTTCTATCTTTGGCTGCACAAGAGAGGTACCTGGTTACAATACATGTAGCAGCCCTATTGGTCCTGGGGTGCTGGATCAGCAAAGTGTGGAGATGTCCTGGGAAGGGGCAATGGAGGGAGGAAGGGTAGAAATGAGGAAAGAGAGAGGGGAAATGTATGCTGCTGGGGGTGAAAGAGAAGCAGAGAGAAAAACAAAGATACTGGGTAGGAAAAAAAAGAGAAAAAAGGATTGAAGCACCTGGGAGAGGAGAAAAAAAGAGAAAGTTATTGGGGAGGGGGAGAAAAAGGTAGGGCTGGTAGCATCTGGATATGAGGGGGGAGGAGAAGAGAAGAGGTTATGTTGCCAGGAGTTGGAGAAGAAAAGGAATTGTTGAGTAGAGGCTTGAGGAGAGAGAGAGAAAGAGAAGACACTGCTGGATAGCGTTTTGGGGAGAAGGTAGGGTCTGCTGGACAGGGGTTTGGACAGAGAGAAAAGGGGCTGCTTGACAGAGGTTCAGGGAGTAAATAAAGACCTGAACAGTCTATCTAGTCTGCTAAACAAGTCACATTCATATTCAGCTCCTTGTGACTCTGGGCAAGTCACTTAACCCTCCATTGCCCCATGTAAGCCGCATTGAGCCTGCCATGAGTGGGAAAGCGCAGGGTACAAATGTAACAAAAATAAAATAGATACTATTGGAGATTCTACATGGAATGTTGCTACTATTGGAGATTCTGTTGCTACTATTTGAGATTCTACATGGAATGTTGCTATTCCACTAGCAACATTCCATGTAGAAGCCTGCGCAGCCACATTGGTGATCTGCAAGGGCCAACTTCTAATGGAATAGCAACATTCCATGTAGAATCTCCAATAGTAGCAACAGTGGAGGAGTGGCCTAGTGGTTAGGGTGGTGGACTCTGGTCCTGGGGAACTGAGTTTGATTCCCACTTCAGGCACAGGCAGCTCCTTGTGACTCTGGGCAAGTCACTTAACCCTCCATTGCCCCATGTAAGCCGCACTGAGCCTGCCATGAGTGGGAAAGTGCAGGGTACAAATGTAACAAAAATAAAATAGATACTATTGGAGATTCTACATGGAATGTTGCTATTCCACTAGCAACATTCCATGTAGAAGGCTGCGTAGGCTTCTGTTTCTGTGAGTCTGACGTACGTGCAGGACGTCAGACTCGCAGAAGCCTGCGCGGCCACATTGGTGATCTGCAAGGGCCGACTTCTACATGGAATGTTGCTAGTGGAATAGCAACATTCCATGTAGAATCTCAAATAGTAGCAACAGTGGAGGAGTGGCCTAGTGGTTAGGGTGGTTGACTTTGGTCCTGGGGAACTGAGGAACTGAGTTTGATTCCCACTTCAGGCACAGGCAGCTCCTTGTGACTCTGGGCAAGTCACTTAACCCTCCATTGCCCCATGTAAGCCGCATTGAGGCTGCCATGAGTGGGAAAGCGCGGGGTACAAATGTAACAAAAAAAATTAATGATTAAATCAACAATCCAACAATGTTATTAACTAACAATATTTTACTCGCTAAATTCAACTTTCAGATGTCTTCCCATCCTCCACTGAGATACACAACACCCACACTTATAGCATATGATACTACTACTACTACTACTACTTAGCATTTCTATAGCGCTGCCAGGGTTACGCAGCGCTGTACAAGTTTAAAGATGGGGAAGGACAGTCCCTGCTCAAGAGAGCTTACAATCTAAAGGTAACAAACTATGTAGTAAGTGTAGGTATCATGAATGGAGAAGGTGGTTATGCGCCAAAAGCAAGGGAGAAGAGATGGGCTTTGAGTAAGGACTTGAAAATGGGCAGGGAGGGCGCATGGCGTATGATGATATGAATGTGGTATCTGAAGCTGGTCTGGGTTTTTTTTTTTTTTTTTTGCTATTTTGAGAACATAGACCGTAAGTCTGCCCAGCTCTGGCCCTACTTCCCCAGTGCTGGAGTTGCTGTCAAAGCATCACAGACATAACAGCTATGAGGTCATTGAAGTTGTGTTTTGATACCATACTCTTTCTATTCAGGGATCCTCTGTGTTTATCCCACACATTTTTGAATTCTGTCACCGTTTCTGGAAGAGAGAGAAATCACTGCCGGCCAGGGATTTGGGGAGGGAGAGAGAGAAATGCTGGAGAGGGGTTGAGGAAGAGGAGAAGGGGCTACAGGCAATGGGTGAGGAGGGATTTGAGGCTGCAGCTGCTTCAACCGAAGAGGAAGGGAGAGCTATGCCAGATCGGCCATTGGTAATTCAGAAGCGAGGTATTATTACTCTGAACATCTAGCCAAGGTGCAGAGAAAGGCAATCCTGGCACTGCAGAGAGGGCACAGAACATTGTGACATCATGTAGCATTTTCACAACTGCCCTGTCATTGCTTAGTAGTCAAAACTATATGCAAATTTCCTTAGCAAAGAAGGAAACAGGCATGATGATGAAATCTTCACATATTTCCTGGTTTGCTATACTTAGAATAGAGAAGTAGCCTAATGGTTAGAGCAGAAAGCAGTGGGGATTCCATCTTGGCGTAACCAGAAGAAAATATTTATATTTTTTAAACTCAGGCCCTGGGGGCTCTGGAAAGGTGATCTGGGGGTTGAGTCTGTGGTCCGCCGAAGCACCAATGTTTTAATTAAAATTTAAGTGGGGAGAACCAGTGGTGACCCGGGAAGGGTCTAGTTAATAAAATATTTATTCTGCCCGAAATCAGGACCTGAATGGGATCGTGCATGCGCGAATGCACGCGCATGTGGTGTACTTTAAATTAATTTTAGCCCAGTGTTTCCTGGGAGAAGAAAGGGGGAGTGTGTGGGCTTTTTGGCGACCCCAATGACCCCAGATCGGTGCAAAATTGCGCGCATGCTACTACTACTACTACTACTATTTAACATTTCTAAAGCGCTACTAGGGTTACGCAGCGCTGTACAATTTAACATAAAGGACAGTCCCTGCTCAAAGAGCTTACAATCTAAAGGACAAGTGAACAGTCAGTCCGATAGGGGTAGTCAAATTGGGGCAGTCTGGATTTCCTGAGAGGTGAGAGTTTGCTGCCGAAGGCAGCATTGAAGAGGTGGGCTTTGAGCAAAGACTTGAAGATGGGCAGGGAGTTATAGAATACTAGTGTAAGTCTGTATTTGCGCACCTAACTTCAGGCCTGATCACGTACACCAGTTCAATGGCTGGTTAACTTTGGGCAGCTAGACACATAAATGCTAGTGTTCTATAACCCACATGTGAAATGGCCTGAAACGCCCTCAACCAGCCCATGCTCAGTGTGGTCTAAGGAGACCTGCACTGACACAATATAAAAACTATTAAATATTAATTTTAAAAGCATGTATTGTGTATCTGGATTTTCAAAAGGCGTTTGACAAAGTACCACATGAAAGACTCCAGAAGAAATTGGAGAGTCATGAGATAGGAGGTAGTGTTCTATTCTGGATTAAAAACTGGTTAAAGGATAGAAAGCAGAGAGTAGAGTTAAATGGTGAGTATTCTCAATGGAGAAGGGTAGTTAGTGGGGTTCCCCAGGGGTCTGTGATGGGACCGCTGCTTTTTAACATATTTATAAATGATCTAGAGATGGGAGTAACTAGTGAGGTAATTAAATTTGCTGATGACACAAAGTTATTCAAAGTTGTTAAATCGCAAGGGGATTGTGAAAAATTACAAGAGGACCTTACGAGACTGGGAGACTAGGCGTCTAAATGGCAGATGACGTTTAACGTGAGCAAGTGCAAAGTGATGCATTTGGGAAAGAGGAACCCGAATTATAGCTACCTAATGCAAGGTTCCACATTAGGAGTCACCGACTAAGAAAGGGATCTCGGTGTTGTTGATGATACGTTGAAACCCTCTGCTCAGTGTGCGGTGGTGGCTAAGTAAGCAAATGGAATGTTAGGTATTTTTAGGAAAGGAATGGAAAACAAAAGTGAAGACGTTATAATGCCTTTGTATCGGTCCATGGTGCGACCGCACCTCGAATATTGTGTGCAATTCTGGTCGCCGCATCTCAAAAAAGATACAGTGGAATTAGAAAAGGTACAGAGAAGGGCTGCGAAAATGATAAAAGAGATAGGATGACTTCCCTATGAAGAAAGGCTGAAGCGGCTAAGGCTCTTCGCCTCCACCTACCCTCCTCTCTTCCTTCCCGTTCACATTAATTGATTTGATTTGCTTACTTTATTTATTTTTTGTCTATTAGATTGTAAGCTCTTTGAGCAGGGACTGTCTTTCTTCTATGTTTGTGCAGCGCTGCGTACGCCTTGTAGCGCTATAGAAATGCTAAATAGTAGTAGTAGTAGTCTCTTGTAATCAGAGGTGATATTGTGATGTCATAATGCCTCAGTCCACCAATAAGAGCCAACCTCATCAGTGATGTCACAATGGCTTGATTGTCCTATACTTGGCTCACTTTTATTACATAGCTCTTTGAGCAGGGACTGTCTTTCTTCTATGTTTGTGCAGCGCTGCGTATGCCTTGTAGCGCTATAGAAATGCTAAATAGTAGTAGTAGTATATGATAGAAATCTATAAAATAATGAGTGGAGTTGAACGGGTAGATGTGAATCGTTTGTTTACTGTTTCCAAAAACACTAGGACTAGGGGGCATGCGATGAAGCTATAAAGTAGTAAATTTAATACAAATCAGAGAGAATTTTTCTTCACTCAACGTGTAATTAAGCTCTGGAATTCGTTGCCACAGAATGTGGTAAAGGCGGTTAGCTTAGCTGGGTTTAAAAAACAGGTCTGGATGGCTTCCTAAAGGAAAAGTCCATACACCATTATTAAATTGACTTGGGGAAAATCCACTCCTTATTTCTGGGATAAGCAGCATAAAATGTATTGAACTTTTTCGGGTATTTGTGACATGGATTGGCCACTGTTGGAAACAAAATGCTGGGCTTGATGGACCTTTGATCTATCCCAGTGTGGCAATACTTATGTACAAGAGTTTTAATGATAGTATTCAGGTGTGGGAAGCATGTAGCTGTGTGCTATGGGTTTATTTGTGCTCCAGCTTTATGCAAATTAGTCCGTTTTTAGGAAGTTCTAATTTATTTGGGGGCATGGGCGTAATTTGACTGTTTCATTTGGGGGGGGGGGGGGGTGACGCCGGTAATTGGGGAAACAAAATGGGAGCTGGGCAGACTTCTATGGTCTATGCCTTGATCATGACTGAATAGATAGGAATGGGCTGGAGTGTAAATTTTAAGGGGCTTCGACGTTAGCTCCAGAACTTAGTACAAGAAGAGTTCTGGGTAGACTTCTACGGTCTGTGCCCTGAGAAAGGCAAGGACAAATCAAACTTGGGTATACATATAAAGTATCACATACCATGTAAAATGAGTTTATCTTGTTGGGCAGACTGGATGGACATATATGTGGAACACAGACAGTCCCTCATGTGATACAAAATAGGGAACCACAAAAATATGCCCATAAAAACTGAAATGCAGATTTCTTCAAGAAAGCCAGACTCTGTAAGAAGTGCAAATACTGGTAAAAGAGAAAATGAAATGTATTTTATCCTGTACTCTGCAAAATACAATAGGAAAAAAATGTACATTTCAGAAAGCAGGCACATCTTAGTCCTTAAAAAGCATTAAATAAAAAGAATGTTTTCTTTTCTACCTTTATTGTCTGAGCATTCTATTTTTCTAGGGCGGGACCACAGGAACAGCTGAAACACAAGCGAAAGAAAAAGCTGTCGGAAGCGGCGTCCCTGCGTGCAGGAGGTAAAAACTTTTAATCAGCCAGCTCTCACGAAGGGGAGGGCCAGAGAGGTGGGGAGTGGGAGGGAGGGTCCTGAAACGAAAGAGGTCAAGAACGACGGGGGGGGGGGGGGGGGGGGGGGTCCTGAAATGACACAGGAGGGGAGGGATTACTGGAAATCCACTGGAAGGGGAGGGGCGGGTCCTAGAACTGGAAGTGGAGGGGGGTCCTGGATCAGGGGGTAGCGGGGGGGGGGAAGGGGGTCCTGGAACTCGGAGAGGGGGGGAGAGGCGGAGTGGGAAGGGAAGAGGGGGGATGGGAAGAAGTGGGAGGGGGTCCTGGAACTCGGATGGGAAGAAGTGGGAGGGGGTTCTGGAACTCAGACAGGGGGGGAAGGGTGGAAGGGGGAAGGGGAAGGGGGTTCCGCAAACTCTCGGTCTCATACATGCTCGGTCTCACAAACAGTCTGTGTATCGCACACATACTCTCACACTCGCTCTCACACACACTGTATCTGTGTGAAACACACTCTCTCTCACACACACTGTATCTGTGTGAAACTCACTCGCACACACTGTCATTCTCACACACACACACTCTCTCTCTCACAGACACACTCGCACCCAGTCTCTCTCTCTCTGTCACACACTCGCACAGTCACTCTCTCACACACACACTCTCTAAAACATACACACTCCAAGGAAAACCTTGCTAGCGCCCATTTCCTTTGTGTCAGAAACGGGCCTTTTTTAGTAGTATATATATAAAGCATCGTATATCAAGTAAAAATGAGTTTATCTTGTTGGGCAGACTGGATGGACAGTATTGGTCTTTTATCTGCCATCATTTACTATGTTACTATGGTACAGAAGGGTAAACCAGCCTGGGAGCAGAACAGGAAAGAACCTGCTCAGTTCCAGAGGCAGCAGCTCAAAAAAGTGCAGGTTTGGCAGAAAGGACAGACGGAGAGGTCTGATCCTGAGGGAGTGGAACAGCTTGCTGCAGAAACAGCGCTACAAGCTCGGCCTTGGATTGTTCTGCTAGAAAGGATGGGTATTGGACTGACTACTGATAGTATTGTACTGGCACTAAAACTTCTGAAAGTATCCTGAACTGTTTATTGAAGAAAAGCGTTAAGTTTAGATTGATTGCCTGTTGCAGCCTTCAAGTAAAGTTGTGTTTTGCTTTAAACAGAAAGCCTGAGTGGGCAGCTTTCTATGGAGTGAGAGTCAGGGGCGTAGCCAGACACCCAATTTTGGATGGGCCTGAGCCCAAGATGGGTGGGCAGAAGAACTCCGCCTTGTCCCACAAGTGATTTGGTCTCTCCCTCTCTCGCCTGCATGCCGTATGGTCTCTCAAACATTCCCCCTCCCTTGCCTACCTTTTAAATAGCAGATTTTCACCGACAGCGAGCAGCAACTTATACACACTGCTCATGTTGGCCCGCCTTCCCTCTGATGTAACTTCCTGTTTCCGCCTAGGCGGGAATACATCAGAGAGAAGGTTATGGGGCCAGTGCAGGCAGTATGTATCAGTCGCTGCTCACTGCAAGCAAAGATCTGCTATTAAAAGGTATGCAAGGAGGGACAGTTGTTGAGCGTTTTTGGCTGGTGAGACTTGGGGATCCATTCCAGCCACATCATAGGTGTGCTGATACTGGGTGGGCCTGAGCCGAAAGTGTGTGGGCCTGGGCCCACCCAAGCCCACCCTTGGCTAGGCCACTGGTGAGAGTAAAGTTATTTTGCTCCCAGACTGATAAAGAAAATAAGTACAAGTGGGCTTAAGACCCTACGGCCTAACGAAATTATTCTGGCCCCGGCCTGTGCCCAGCTCAATGAAATAAAACTTGTTTGTGTACCTGACCAAAAGAGCTGTGTGGTGAGACCAGGGTTACACATACCTATGTGGCCACATAGGTGTGTAAATGACCTCTTTCTAAAATACCGACTGGTGAACAACTACACGCTTTTGAGATGATATTTCACATTGCAATGGAGGAGTGGCCTAGTGGTTAGGGTGGTGGACTTTGGTCCTGGGGAACTGAGGAACTGAGTTTGATTCCCACTTCAGGCACAGGCAGTTCCTTGTGACTCTGGGCAAGTCACTTAACCCTCCATTGCCCCATGTAAGCCGCATTGAGCCTGCCATGAGTGGGAAAGCGCGGGGTACAAATATAACAAAAATAAAATAGATACTATTGGAGATTCTACATGGAATGTTACTACTATTGAGGTTCTGTTGCTACTATTGGAGATTCTACATGGAATGTTGCTATTCCACTAGCTTTACTGAAAAAATTAGGACAATACCACTATCTTTGAAACAAATGAAATTTTACCAACTGAAGTGGCTCAATCAATAAACATTTGCTCATACAACTTATTGTTTGAACTGTTTTTGACTATTTAACTTTTTTTTGCCTTCTTTTTTTTCTTTTTTTCAGAAGGAAAAAAGCCTCTGTATTCCCGTTTTCAGTGCATAATAATGCCTGTCTACTGGGATAAAATCTTCATTGGCTTAAAAAAACCTTCTATTATTTTTAATAAACACACTGTAACGTTATGACAACACTTATCTTTTAGTGTCGTCCTTGCCATTGCAATTTAGTTTCACTTTAAATTGCAACGGCAAGGACGACACTAAAAGATAAGTGTTGTCATAACGTTACAGTGTGTTTATTAAAAATAATAGAAGGTTTTTTAAGCCAATGAAGATTTTATCCCAGTAGACAGGCATTATTATGCACTGAAAACGGGAATACAGAGGCTTTTTTCCTTCTGAAAAAAAGAAGGCAAAAAAAAGTTAAATAGTCAAAAACAGTTCAAACAATAAGTTGTATGAGCAAATGTTTATTGATTGAGCCACTTCAGTTGGTAAAATTTCAGCTATTCCACTAGCAACATTCCATGTAGAAGGCTGCGCAGGCTTCTGTTTCTGTGAGTCTGACGTCCGTACGTGCAGGACGTCAGACTCACAGAAGCAGAAGCCTGCGCGGCCACATTGGTGTGACTCTGGGCAAGTCACTTAACCCTCCATTGCCCCATGTAAGCCGCATTGAGCCTGCCATGAGTGGGAAAGCGCAGGGTACAAATGTAATAAAAATAAAAAATCAAGTATAACCACTAGTGCTACGTGGACTCAACACCATTCACATTTCATATTTCAATTTTATTTGATATACCGCTAAATCAAAAAATATCTGTGGTTTACAATTTTAAAAATTAATTGAAAAAGGCAGAATAGAAGCAAGACCTGGCGTGGCTTACTACTACTACTACTACTACTACTATTTAACATTTCTAAAGCACTACCAGGGGTGCGCAGCGCTGTACAATTAACAAAGAAGGACAGTCCCTGCTCAAAGGAGCTTACAATCTAAAGGACAAAAAAGTGCAGTCTAGATTTCCTGGATAGAGGTACAATGGTTAGGTGCTGAAAGCGACATTGAAGAGGTGGGTTTTGAGCAAGGATTTGAAGATGGGCAGGGAGGGGGCTTGGCGTATGGGCTCAGGGAGTTTATTCCAAGCATAGGGTGAGGTGAGGCAGAAAGGGCGGAGCCTGGAGTTGGCGGTGGTGGAGAAGGGTACTGAGAGGAGGGATTTGTCCTGTGAGCGGAAGTTACGGGTAGGAGCGTAAGGGGAGATGAGGGTAGAGAGGTAGTGAGGGGCTGCAGATTGAGTGCATTTGTAGGTTAGTAGCAGAAGCTTGAACTGTATGCGGTCGAGAGGGGTGAAAATTTCCACTCAGCCATCTCGCTGGCACTCTCATACACAGAGGAGGGGGCGGAGAGGGTGTGGAAATTTTCACCTGCACTATATAATGAGGCAAATTTCCGTATCTATTTAAGAGAAAAATGGTTAGAATATCAAACCTTCAATGAGGACCCTGAGACAGATGCAACCACGTATTGGGAGGCCTCTAAAATAGTGTTGAGGGGCCACATACTGGCATACACCAGTGGTGTAGGAAGGGGGGCGGGAGGGGCGGTCCGCCCCGGGTGCACGCGCTTGGGGGGTGCCAGCCCCGCTGGTTCCCTGCTCTCTCTGCCCCGGAACAGGTTACTTCCTGTTCCAGGGCAGAGAGAGCAGGGAACCAGCGGGGCCGACGCAGCTCCGAGCGACGTGCACTCGGGGCGGATCGATCCTCCCGCAGGTAAGAATGCGGTCCAGGGGGGTTGCGCAGCGGCGACCCGCCCCTGGTGCCATTAGCCCTCGCTACGGCACTGGCATACACAGCAAGTCGAAAGAAAAAACTAGAGGCCGATTTGTTCAAATTATCTCAGGAGTATCAGTCCCTTCGGAGGCTACATGTGTGAAACCTAGATAAAACTCTGCAGGGGAAGCTAGGGGATCTGCGTAGGCGTATAGATCAAACACTTATTAGTAGAGCAGAAAAAGATATATATTATCAAAAGTTTAGATTGTTTCAATGGGGAAGCAAAGCAGGAAAGCTAATGGCGAACTTAGTGCGACCTTATAAAAAAAGGCAGGTTCTTGTGGCTGTGAAGGACAGTGAGGGGAGGCATTATTTTCAGGAACAGCAGATACAACAATTCGTTAAGTATTACCAAACATTATATGAGGCAAGGGACTATGACAGAGAGCGAAGAGATTAATTCTTCCAAGACATCTCACTGCCTAAGTTCACTCCAAATCATCTGCAAAATATGAATAGGCCTATCGCCACAGGGGAGGTCAGACAGGATATAAAGGCGCTCAAGTTGAGAAAAGCCCCCGGACCATATGGATTTGGGCCTGAATATTGTAAAATTCTGTCCGATCTGGTAGCTCCCCCAATGGTTGGTATGTATAATAGCTTGGGTCGAGAGGGGACGGAACTTGCACAAAATGTGGCACATATCATATTGTTACCCAAGCCAGGGAAGGACCCATTGCAGATGGGATCATACCGTCCCATCTCGTTGCTTAATCAAAACATCAAATTATTAGCGAATAATAATGGCAAAAAGAATGCCATTCCTGGGATCATACACGAGGACCAGGTGGGTTTCGTTCCTGGTAGATATGCTGCGATGAACCTTACACGGTCGCTGGCAGCTATCCAAGTATATAGAGGGAGGGAGGGGGGGGGGGAAGAGGCCATAGCGGGACTTGACATGGAAAAAGCGTTTGATAGCATATCATGGCAATTCTTGTTTTGGGTAATGGGGCAATATGGTTTACAGGGGCGGTTTGTAGACTGGGTTAGGGTACTGTACTCCAAGCCAAGGGCCCGATTATTAATTAACAATATTCTCACAGATAAATTTGACCTGCAAAGGGGCACTAGACAGGGGTGCCCCATGTCGCCCCTTCTCTTCTTATTAGCTATTGAGCCGCTAGCGATCAAGATTAGGAATAACACACAGATCCGAGGGCTCCAGGTGGGAGGACAGGAAAGTCGTCTCAACTTGTTTGCGGACGATATCTTGCTATACTTGGCAGACGCTCCCGCACATCTAGAAACAGCATTACAAATTGTTAAAGATTTTGGGGTCATCTCGGGACTCTGAGTGAACTGTTCTAAGTCGGAGCTTCTGCCACTGGCAGGAAAAGTGAACGCAGCACACTTTACACATCTGTCTATACCACCGGTGCAACATCCGATGCGGTATTTAGGTATATACCTGAGTACCAGCCCCCACAGGTTATGTATCAAAGGAATATCACAGACCAGATAGATAGAATTAAACAAATCTGCCATCAATGGAAAGACCTTCTGGTTTCACTTTTTGGGCGGGTGGCCCTGGCTAAGATGATATTGCTACCAAAGTTGCTATACCCCATTCAAACCATTCCAATCTGGATTAAACGAAAAGACGAGAGGCTATTCCGTTCCCTGCAGAGGGCCTTTGTTTGGGGACAGAAAAGGTCGCGAATAGGACATCAAACATTGATCTTAGATAAAGACTGGGGGGGGGGGGGCTCAATCTTCCAGATTTGAGATTTTACAACGTAGCAGCACTGATGAGGCTAGTCTTCGAAGGAATCAGTGGGAAGTCAAAGTTCACACCAAACGATTGGTGGAGGGGATGGTGTCACCCGTTTGCACTTATCCTCTCCAGGGATGGGCACTAGGTTTAATTGGCAATATTCATTTTTGAGACCATTGCGTAAGGCCTGGACTTGATGGAGAAAGAAGCAAGAGAGAAGTCCACTTGCCTCACCTTTTATGACCATGGTAGGTCTGAGGGGGTTCCAGGCAGGTATGGGCAGATCGGTTTTTCAGCAGTGGACAAAACAAGGGTGCAGTAACATAGGACACTTGTCGTTACCGGGGGAAGAGGAGGAGCTCATGAACTTCACTCAAGTGAAGGAGCGTTGGAAGGTCCCCAATGCCCATATGTTACAATACATGCAAATACGACATTATTGGCAGCAGGAGAAGCATGGGGACAAGTGGAAATTGGGGAAGCTTGATAAGGTGATGAGGGACTTGCCCCGGGAGGGAAACAAACTTTCGACCTGGTATAAAATAGTGAAAATGTCCATACCGGTAGGGGGGATGTTGGGATACATGGACAGGTGGAATGAGGAGCTGAGCACGCATTACTCCCAAGTACACGTTAGGCTACTCTACAAGAATTTATATGAAACTAGTAAAAAAGGCCCGTTTCTGACACAAATGAAACGGGCGCTAGCAAGCTTTTCCTCGGAGTGTGTATGTTTGAGAGAGTGTATGTGAGAGTGACTGTGTGTGAGAGAGAGAGAGTGAATGTGCGAGAGTGTGTGTGTGAGAGAGAGAGTAAGTCTGGGTGTGAGTGTGTCTGTGAGACAGTGTGTGTGTGAGAATGAGAGAGTGTGCAAGTGCTTATGTGAGACACTGTGTGAGAGAGAGTGTGTTTCACACAGATATAGTGTGTGCGAGAGAGAGAGAGAGTGTGTGAGAGACACAGACTCTCTGTGAGACTGAGTGTATGAGACCAAGAGAGTGTGTGAGTTACTGTGTGACACAGAGTGAATGTGATAAAGTGTGAGACAGAGTGTGTGAGACAGTGTGTGAGAGTGAGAGAAAGACATTGACTGTGAGAGAGAGAGTGTGTGTGTGAGACAGAGATGCCCCCCCCTCCCTCCCTCTCTCTGGTGTGACAATGAGAGTGTGTGCAAGTGTGTATGTGAGACAGTGAGAGAGAGAGTGTGTTTCACACAGATACAGTGTGTGCGAAAGAGAGAGTGTGTGTGAGACTGAGTGCATGAGACCAAGAGAGTGTGTGAGTGACTGTGTGACACAGAGAGTGAATGTGATACAGAGTGAGACATTGAGTGAGTGAGAGAGAGAAAGACATTGACTGTGAGAGAGAGAGTGTGTGAGAGAGAGTGTGTGACAGATACCTCCCCCCACCTCTCTGGTGTCAGGCCCCCCCTCCCTCCTTCTCTCTGGTGTCAGGCCTCCCCTCGCTCTCTCTGGTGTCTGAGCGTTACTGTGCAGGACGCTGAGCTCTGGCTGTGCTTCAAGGAACTGACCAATCCTATTTAATAGAATGCACCTCCAACATTCTGAAGCCGAGAAACCTCGTGTGGTTGGTCACTTCTGCTTGTGACGAACCCGGAAGTACGTGATGTCAATTCAGGAGATGGATACAGAGAGCAGGAATGCCTCAGCCATGCAGTCGGCTTCAGAATGTTGGAGGTGCGTTTTATTATATAGGATGGTCAAACCTGCAGAGTGGCAGGAAACCCAGTATAAACTGATTCACAGAGCGTATATCACGAGGAAGCAGGGGAAACCGATGAGCTTGTGGGAGAATGACACTTGTCAAAAATGTCTTGCAGGGATAGGGACATACGTACATAACATTTCTAGAGTGTCCAAAACTGACTTTGTGGAATAGGGTATTTGAAACTTTAAATAAAGTTTTGCATCAAGAGGTGGAGTGGACATACCCAGCCTTGCTCTTGGGAGACCAGGCGGGCTTGATTAAACGGGGATTGACATTCCCGAAAAGACGATTCCTGTATATGTCAGTGCTGGCAGTTAAAAAAAGTTATACTGCAGTTCTGGGTAAACGAGGAACCAGCCCCATATTCCAGCAGGGTGACTAAAGTATCTGAGCTGGCAAAGTTTGAGGGCAGAGTATATGCGCGGTCATCCAACTCTCTTGTTAAACAATATGTCTCTTTATGGCGCAGACTTATGGAAGTGGTAGGATCACAGGACCAAATTTCACCAGACGAATGAGAAGAGGGAGGGTGGGTCGGGGGGGGGGGTCCCTGATAAGGGTGTCAGTATGGGGGTGTGTAAGGTGTGGGAATGGATGCATGTAGGACAGGGGTAATGCTGCCATGTACATAAAATAAAAATGTCAATGTGACGATCTCTGTATTCAAGGTATTTGTAAGGAGGGGTAATATATTAACGATGGAAGTCTGTACAGGATTGGTTTTCTGTTCGATGATGTATTGTAAGGTCTATTGTATTGTACAGTGAGTACTTTGGCACAGTGGTGTCGCACAATGGCTTTAATAAAAAAGAATTAAAAAAAATAAAAAGAACAAGTACAATTTAGTGGCAGCCACGAGGGGGCTGAGGGGGCTTAGGCTCCCTCACTTCAGGCTCAGGCCCCATCCAAAACTGCAGCACCGGATGCCTGGCTGGCTAGGATGCTCAAGCTCTCACCCATGCTGCCTGAGCAGCAGGACGTTGGCGGCGTGCTCTAGCCGTCGATGCCGGCACTTCTGTGCATGCTCAGTTCAATGCATGAACTGAGCATGCACAGAAGTGCAAGAGGCTGCAGCATCCGGCCAGCATTCTCACTGCTCAGATAACATGGGCAGAGACTCTGGCAAAGAGCATCCCCGCCAGCAAATCGAGTTTTGGCTATGCTCCTGGTACAATCAGGTTTGACTACTCCACAAAATAGTGCAGGCATTATCATAGGATAACTGTCACATGAATTATTAAGGATGTACAGAATCAAAAAGCTTTTGGTTTGTTTTTAGACTTTTTTTCAGAATTTTTTTTCCCCCAGATATTTGGTTGCTTTTTCAGTTCTTTTCATTCATTCATTTTATTTAAAAATTTTTAAAAATCTATACACGTTAGAACTTTTTTTATGAACACACATCAATCGTACTCATGTAGTTTCATAAGTTTATACACAGACAATTGATTTTGTGTATACTGCATCCAAACAAACCAAATGCATGCTAATATACATCCTAGGAATTACAAGGATTGTTTGAATGGGAACAGCAGTTATAGATGTTAATAGGTCTCTATGTTCCAGAAGAGCAGTTACAGACATACTTAGTCAATTAGTGGTATTGTCAGGTGCATTTGTGCCTTGGGAACATTTACAGACATTGTCAAGCATATCTGTCCTGGAAATGTAGTTGGAGGCATTGCTAGGTCTGTCTTCTTCACAGAGTAGGTACATGGATTATCAGGCCCATATATCCCATTGCAGCAGCTGCAGGTACTGTCTTGGTCACTTATTCTTATTCTAAGAGAGCAGTCTTCAAAATTATTATAGTCATACTAGTAAAACATGCCCGTTTCTGGAGCAAATGAAACGGGCGCTAGCAAGGTTTTCCTCCCGAACCCACCCCTTCGGCGTTGTGAAGCCACTGACTGCCATTGCTCCGCACCTCGTCAACGCACGCCACCTTCATCTCCTGAGTCGTGAAGCCGCTGACGCCATCGCTCCGCCCTCGCTCTGTGACGCCAATGCTCCGCCCTCGACGTCATCACGTTTGACGCGAGGGCGGGGCCCAGAGACAGTGATTTCGGTGGCTTCACCACCGTGAACCCTACGAACCCGAAGGAAGTGACACTGACGTCAGTGTCCTCAGAACGTTGAGGGTGAGTTTTATTATGTCGGAGGTTTCAAGACATGTTTGTACGTTTGGGAAGCTTGCCAGGTGCCCTTGGCCTGGATTGGCCGCTGTCATGGACAGGATGCTGGGCTCGATGGACCCTTGGTCTTTTCCCAGTGTGGCATTACTTATGTACTTATGTCCTCTACTTGGCTCACTTTTATTACATAGAGCAGTGATTTAACCTATTGTGATGTCATAGTGGCTCATTCCACCAATAAGAGCCAACCTCATTAGTGATGTCACAATGGCTTGATTGTATAGAATGTTTGTACGTTTGGGAAGCTTGCCAGGTGCCCTTGGCCTGGATTGGCCGCTGTCATGGACAGGATGCTGGGCTCGATGGACCCTTGGTCTTTTCCCAGTGTGGCATTACTTATGTACTTATGTCCTCTACTTGGCTCACTTTTATTACATAGAGCAGTGATTTAACCTATTGTGATGTCATAGTGGCTCATTCCACCAATAAGAGCCAACCTCATTAGTGATGTCACAATGGATTGATTGTATAAAATGTTTGTACGTTTGGGAAGCTCGCCAGGTGCCCTTGGCCTGGATTGGCCGCTGTCGTGGACAGGATGCTGGGTTCGATGGACCCTTGGTCTTTTCCCAGTGTGGCATTACTTATGTAATGTCCTCTACTTGGCTCACTTTTATTACATAGAGCAGTGATTTAACCTATTGTGATGTCATAGTGGCTCATTCCACCAATAAGAGCCAACCTCATTAGTGATGTCACAATGGCTTGATTGTATAGAATGTTTGTACGTTTGGGAAGCTCGCCAGGTGCCCTTGGCCTGGATTGGCCGCTGTCGTGGACAGGATGCTGGGCTCGATGGACCCTTGGTCTTTTCCCAGTGTGGCATTACTTATGTACTTATGTCCTCTACTTGGCTCACTTTTATTACATAGAGCAGTGATTTAACCTATTGTGATGTCATAGTGGCTCATTCCACCAATAAGAGCCAACCTCATTAGTGATGTCACAATGGCTTGATTGTATAGAATGTTTGTACGTTTGGGAAGCTCGCCAGGTGCCCTTGGCCTGGATTGGCCGCTGTCGTGGACAGGATGCTGGGCTCGATGGAGCCTTGGTCTTTTCCCAGTGTGGCATTACTTATGTACTTATGTAAGACAGCAGTTACAGACATTAGAAGGGCTTTCTGTTCACAGAGAACACTTACAGAAATTCTTAGACGTGTCTGTCTCAGTGCAGCAGTTTTAAGTTTTGCCAGGGCTTTTTGTTTGAAGAAACACATCATACGCGTTAGTGCAATCTGTCCCAAGACTGAAGTTAATGTTATCAAAGCAGCCTGTCCTAGATTTGAAAACGCACTTACCAGGACAACAGTTAGAGCTGTCAGCCATTGCAGAAGAGCACTTGCCGGTGTGGTCAGAGTCCTTTTATTCTTGCAGAGCAGTTACAAGTTTTATAATGCTAGTACATCCCAGAAGGCAAATGACGTGTGTTTTAACAGGTGCCATCTGATCCAGGAGAGTAATGACAGTGTTGTGAGGACTGGCTATCTTGCTAGTATAATTATTGTCATTATTTGGTCCATTTTGTTTCTAGAACAATTGGTACAGTTATTGGGGCAAGAAATATGAAGCTTATACATTCTGAAAGGTACTTAACAATTGTTATCAGAGATCAGAGGACTTTTGTCTCAGGAAAGGAGTTACAAGCGTTATCAGTACCATCTGTCTTACAAGTGGACATAACAATTATTTTCTGGTTCACTGTTGGCGGGCAGCGCTTACTGTATTTCCCAGGGATCCTCTTTGAGCAGGGACTGTCTTTCTTCTATGTTTGTGCAGCGCTGCGTACGCCTTGTAGCGCTATAGAAATGCTAAATAGTAGTAGTAGTAGTCTCTTGTAATCAGAGGTGATATTGTGATGTCATAATGCCTCAGGCCACCAATAAGAGCCAACCTCATCAGTGATGTCACAATGGCTTGATTGTCCTATACTTGGCTCACTTTTATTACATAGCTCTTTGAGCAGGGACTGTCTTTCTTCTATGTTTGTGCAGCGCTGCGTACGCCTTGTAGCGCTATAGAAATGCTAAATAGTAGTAGTAGTAGTAGGATCCTCTGACCTGGGACAGCATTTATAAGCATTACTGAAGCCTTATCTCCTAGGACAGGTGTCACAGCTATTAGCAAAGCCCTTCTGTTCCCAAACAGCACCTATAAGTGAGTGCTTATCTTCTGAGGGGCTGATAGTGTAAGCTCGAATGTTCACACATGGCTTCCTAATGCAAGTATGACACACACACACATTTTGCTCCTTAATGCAGTAACTAAATCTTGTTTATCTTGTTGGGCAGACTGGATGGACCGGTCAGGTCTTTATCTGTTACTATGTAGTTTATTGAGTTTTTACAGAGGGCTTAGCAGAACAGTTCCAAGTAATGTCAAATATGCAATAAATACCCAAGTCCCCCACTCCCTCCCCCCCAAAGCCAGATGGTTGACGTGACAGAAGGCAGAATCTAACCGGTAATGAAATTCTGACCTGGTGGAGCCTTTGCCTCATGGAATCCAGGCTGGCTGCTACCTTATTTAACTGCCAGCAGAAACATTAACACCACATTGATCAGGATGAGGAACAGCAGAATAACAAAAACCACAATTCGCTGGGTGTCTGGATTCATATTACAACGCAGGAAGGCATGTATTGTGCTCCATTTCTCCTTGCTCTTCTCCGCTCCTTTCGCCATGTCCTGAGCCGCAATCTCTGCTCCTGCTGGCCAGGGTCTAGACAACAAAGCATTAATATCCGCAGTGGTCCGGGCACTGCAAAGCCTTGGTAGTGTGCAGTGGCGTGGCAGCAGGCAATGTCAGTGTTCTCAAAAGGCCTTATTACAGCAAAGCAGCACCCAACTAAGGACAGCACTATATCTAGTCAGAGGGGCAGAGACGCTCCTTCTGTTCTCAGCCCCAGCGATGGAAGCATCACATTGCCTAAGCAGAAAGCAGAGGTCTTCCTAATGGCTGTCCAGACAGCCAATCTGCTGTGAGCCAAACATGCTATCCAGGATAGATGCAGACCCTAGCAACCAGAATCTCATGGAGGAAGAGGAGAAAGGATGCGGCACTGAATATCTGAATATTTTTCAGCAGTGGGGGCCAGTATGCTAAAAGAATTGTGACTGGACCTAAGGAGAGTAATTTTCAAATGCACTTGTGCTTTACCCCTGGAATGGGCTTTAATAAAATTACCTGTCTGATATGTAAATAAACTAAGTTTGTAAAATCTGAATGCATTGCATCATTTCTGGGGGCAGGATTGGGGAGAGGTTTTCACTCACGTGCATACACTTTTATGGTTAAAAGGAAGTGGGAAGTGGACCAATGACTCCAGGGAGACGGGATATGCTGTTTTACTTTTGACAGACTACACAGAGACTTTAAAGTATCTGTTTCAATCATTCAAGACCACCTAACTTTCAGACGATTCCTAGTACCAGAATCATTTAAGACTCCTGAAGCAGGCCTGTGGCCAAAACACGGTACTGTGTCGAGTCTGTGAATAAAGTGGTACTTTATACATCAGTATCCCGTCTCCCTGGAGTCATTGGTCCACTTCCCACTTCCTTTTAACTGTTGTTTTCTCGTGGGAGTTAGTGTTCATCCACCTCGGTGGATCACCTCCTCCTTGACATACACTTTTATGTGCATTAATTAATCTGGACAATTTGAGGACAATTCTATGTATGTGCTGAATGTTCAGTGTTACATCTGTGTCAAATATTTGGCGCAGAAAAAGCTTTCTTATGGACATAAGGCACCAAAACACAGCAGAAATGGAAGTTCTACATGAAAACACGTATGCGCCCATTTACAGAATAGATTGCAAGTGTTCCCTGCGGATCTGCAAAGGGGTGTGGCCAAGGGAGGGGCATGGGTGGGCTAGGGGCATTCCCTCAAAATGTGTTCTAGAATTCAGGGGATCTGTGCACAACTTAACCCTCCATTGCCCCATGTAAGCCGCATTGAGCCTGCCATGAGTGGGAAAGCGTGGGGTACAAATGTAACACAAAAAAAAAAAAACTTGCACACTGGGATTGACACCCTCACACTCAAAGTTGAGTACGAATCCCAGTGCTGCCTGCTATTCCATAAAGGGTGCTGATCCCTGAACGCTCATTATAGAATACCGTTCAGTGCCAATTTTTTTTGGCACCGCATTTTGAGCATCGTTCCTAGAATTTCCCCCTTTGTGTGTTCTAAAGAGAAGGTGCATCAGCAGGCATGTGCTGACCTCAAACCAGTGCCCCAAAGCTTTGAGGGCCTCAGTGTTCCAGGAGGAGTTATTCTGCCTCCTTGAGATCTGCTTCCAGCTCTCCTATGGCTAGTAATCCTAGTTCCTAATATTCTGATTGGCCCAGCTGAAAACCAGCCCAAGGATTGGCTTGAATGTTTCTGTCATCCCTCTGGACTTCGTACCCCATTATTCTTGTCTAATCCAGCTGTCCTGTTCCTAAGGCTCTGCTCCTGGTTCTAGTTTATTGATGCCTTAGGATTCTACTGTGTTGTCTTTTTCCTTGGACATTGCTTCCTGTTTCCCATTTGTACTGTGCACACTTCTTGAAGGTACAATGACAATAAACTTGGGCAATTCTTGATTCTCATCTAGTGCTTGTCTAGCATTCAAGTCTTGGGTGTCTCTATCTAGTAACTGCCTAGGCGCCAGCCAAGGACTCTGTGACAGAATCAACCAACTATAAAGTTATAAAAGTACTTAACAGAGGGCCAGATGCATCAACCAAACGTAAAATAATCTAAAACGTAAAAGTCCTTACCGAATTTAGCAGAGTTTAGCAGAGTTTAAAAAGGGGTTGGACGGTTTCCTAAAGGACAAGTCCATAAACCGCTACTAAACGGACTTGGAAAAATCCAAAATCCCAGGAATAACATGTATAGAATGTTTGTACGTTTGGGAAGCTTGCCAGGTGCCCTTGGCCTGGATTGGCCGCTGTCGTGGACAAGATGCTGGGCTCGATGGACCCTTGGTCTTTTCCCAGTATGGCATTACTTATGTACTTATGTAATTTGAAAAAACGAAGAATGCACTAAAAAAACAAGTCGCACATGTTCGGTGCGGTATTGCAAAGTAGAATGCATTAAAGAATCGTTAAACTGGTGAAATCCCCGTTGATAATCTGCCCGTAAAGCATGCGCAGAGCAGCCAAGCATTATGCTGGCTGCTCTGCTCATGCCACAAACATAAAAAAAACAACCCCCCCCCCCCAAAACAAACATGTCCTTTATGGATGGCCTTGCCCCCGCGCCCCACCCGAGGTCGCCGCTGCTCCCCGCTTCCCCCTGCATATAAAAATCAAAACTTAAGGCTGCCCGTCTCCCCTCCCTTCCTCTCTTTCCCAGCTCCGCCTCCCGCCATCCTCCGCCCCCGTGCCCCACCCCCGCCGCCCCCCCTGAGGTCGTTGCCGCCGCTCCTCCCCTCCACCAGGCCCCCCTCCGTCTTACCGGGCCTGCGCAGCACCTCTCACCTCTGTGTGAAGGCGCTGCACGGGCAAGAAGAACAGCTGATGCCTCTTCGCAGAGTCTTCGGGCGTCCCTCCTTTCCTCCTGGGCCCGCCCCGTCTGACGTAAGTAACCTATTCTTGAACTCATTCTTATTGTGGAAGACTGTCTTGGAAAAAATCCCTCAAGTTCTTGCTCCTGCTCTTGCAATTAACATCAAGAAAATTGAGGGGTCCAGATGTCTTGTATTGTGAGAATTAAATAAAAAGAAAAGAAAGAAAACTGAATTTACTTTCTTTTGTGTGCCGCTGCAGCTAAAGTATTTGGGGTTTTTTTTTGTGTGTGCGTGTAACAGGATACCAAAATATGTCTTCCTTGCAGTACCATGAAGAACATTATAGGTCCTTGCTCCAGATTAGTATACTACCGCTTTTCCATTACAATAGGTCAAAGTGGATAACAATACAAAATGTTAACATAAAATCAAAACAAGGAAAAAGAAAGCAATATATGATAGAAAAGAAAACATTCGCTCAAAACAATTAGATAAAAGAAACCAACAGCTAAAACCGCAATGTAGTGTATGCAAATCTGACAGCAACAAGCTTGGCAAAATCAATAAGAACTACATAGTAACGTCATTTAGGGCACTTTTTTGGGACTTGGTCGTGAAAAAAAAAGGTCCAAAGAAAGTGACCTAAATGTTCGCTAAACACAGCTAATTTTTTTCGATTATCGACGAAAGCTGGCCATTTCTGTCCGGCCCATAACCACGCCCCAGTCCCGCTTTCACCACGCCTCCGACACGGCCTCCTCAATTTTGGCCGGCTCCGCGACGGAGTTCAGTTAAATGCGGCCAAAAATCGGCTTTCAATTACACCGATTTGCCCGCTTTAGAAGATGGCCGGCCATTTCCCGATTTGTGTCGGAAGATGGCTGGCTATCACTTTCGAAAATAAGCAGGATAGTAACATAGTAGATGACGGCAGAAAAAGACCTACATGGTCCATCCAGTCTGCCCAACAAGATAAGCTCATATGTGCTACTTTTTGTGTATACCTTACCTTGATTTGTATCTGTCATTTTCAGGGCACAGATGGTATAAGTCTGCCCAGCACTATCCCTGCCTCCCAACCACCGGCTCTGGGATAGACCGTATAAGTCTGCCCAGCAATATCCTCGCCTCCCACCACCGGCTCTGCCACCTAATCTCAGCTAAGCTTCTGAGGATCCATTCCCTCGGAACAGGATTACTTTATGTTTATCGCACGCATGTTTGAATTCCGTTACCGTTTTCCTCTCCACCACCTCCCGCGGGAGAGCATTCCAAGCATCCACCACTCTCTCCGTGAAAAAATGCTTCCTGACATTTTTCTTGAGTCTGCCCCCCTGATAGGGAAGAAGCTGGAAACTACAGGCCGGTAAGCCTCACTCGGTTATTGGAAAAGTAATGGAAGCGATGCTGAAGGAAAGGATAGTAAATTTCCTAGAAACCAATAAGTTGCAAGATCCGAGACAACATGGTTTTACCAAAGGGAAATCGTGCCAAACGAAATCTCATTGAATTCTTTGACTGGGTGACCGGAGAATTGAATCAGGGACATGCTATAGACCTAATCTACTTAGATTTCAGCAAAGCCTTTGACACAGTTCCCCACAGGAGGCTCTTAAATAAACTTGACAGGCTGAAGATAGGACCTGACATGGTGAACTGGATTAGGAACTGGTTGACGGACAGATACCAGAGGGTGGTGCTTAATGGAATTCACTCGGATGAGGGAAAGGTGAGTAGTGGAGTGCCGCAAGGATCGGTGCTGGAGCCGATTCTGTTCAATATATTTGTGAGTGACATTGCCGAAGGGTTAGAAGGTAAAGTTTGCCTTTTTGCAGATGATACTAAGATTTGTAACAGAGTGGACACCCGGGAGGGAGTGGAAAACATGAAAGAGGATCTGCAGAAGCTAGAAGAATGATCTAAGGTTTGGCAATTAAAATTCAATGCGAAGAAATGCAAAGTGATGCACTTAGGGAATAGAAATCCATGGGAGACGTATGTGTTAGGTGGTGAGATCTGATATATACAGACAGGGAGAGGGATCTTGGGGTGATAGTATCTGAGGATCTGAAGGTGACGAAACAGTGTGACAAGGCGGTGGCCTTAGCTAGAAAGTTGCTAGGCTGTATAGAGAGGTGTGACCAGCAGAAGAAAGGGAGTGTTGATGCCCCTGTATAAGTCGCTGGTGAGGCCCCACCTGGAGTATTGTGTTCAGTTTTGGAGGCCGTATCTTGCTAAGGATGTAAAAAGAATTGAAGCGGTGCAAAGAAAAGCTACGAGAATGGTATGGGATTTGCGTTACAAGACGTATGAGGAGAGACTTGCTGAACTAAACATGTATACTCTGGAGGAAAGGAGAAACAGGGATGATATGATACAGACATTCAAATATTTGAAAGGTATAAATCCGCAAACGAACCTTTTCCATAGTTGGGAAAGCAGAAGAGCTAGCTCTGTTAATGGCTCTAACATGCTCCCTGTCTCCTTGGCTCGTAACCTTGGAGTCATCTTGATTCCTCTCTCTCCTTCTCTGCACACATTCAACAGATCGCCAAAACCTGTCGTTTCTTTATCTACAACATTAGCAAAATCCGCCCCTTCCTTTCTAATTATGCTACCAGAACCCTTATCTACACCCTTGTCACCTCTCGCTTGGACTATTGCAATTTACTTCTCACTGGTCTTCCGCTCAGCCATCTCTCTCCTCTCCAATCTGTCCAAAATTCTGCGGCATGACTTATTTTCTGCCAGAATCGTTATACCCACACTAGCCCACTCCTCAAGTCACTTCACTGGCTCCCTGTCTGCTTCCGCATACAGTTTAAACTCCGCTCTCTGGACAAATCTCTCTTGTCGTCTCCCTTCTCCTCCACTACTAACTCCAGGCTTTGTTCCTTTTCCCTCGCGGCACCTTATGCCTGGAATAGACTTCCTGGACCTGTACGTCTAGCTCCATCTCTACCTGTTTTCAAATCCATGCTGAAAACCCACCTTTTCACTGTTGCTTTTGGCTCATAGCCTCTACTCATTTGCCCTCCCCTTGTTCCTTCCTTCCTTCTCTCCCAGTACTTCCCTCACCCATAACTGTCTTGTCTGTCTGTATTGTTTAGATTGTAAGCTCTTTTGAGCAGGGACCGTCTCTTTGTGTCAAGTGTTCAGCACTGCACGCAGCGCTGAACACCTGACACAAAGAGACGGTCCCTGCTCAAAAGAGCTCACAATCTAAATAATAATAATAATAATTGAAGGGGGGTAGACTCAAGAAAAATGTCAGGAAGTATTTTTTCACGGAGAGAGTGGTGGATACTTGGAATGCCCTCCCGCGGGAGGTGGTGGAGATGAAAACGGTAACAGAATTCAAAAATGCGTGGGATAAGCATAAAGGAATCCTGTTTGGAAGGAATGGATCCTCAGAAGCTTAGCAGAGATTGAGTGGCAGAGCTGGTGGTGGGAGGCGGGGCTAATGGTTGGGAGGCGGGGCTAGTGCTGGGCAGACTTCTACGGTCTGTGCCCTGGAAATGGCAGATACAAATCAAGGTCAGGTATACACAAAAAGTAACACATGTGAGTTTATCTTGTTGGGCAGACTAGATGGACCATGCAGGTCTTTCTCTGCCGTCATCTGCTATGTTACAATCTTTACTAAGCTAAGTACCCCTTGAGATTGTTGCCTTTTGAATTTGGCTTGAACGGGGCAAGCTAGACTAATACATTGTTACCAGGAGGTTTTTTGCCCATGATGAAGAAATCCCAGCCCTCTTAATTTAGCACTGTGCAGAAGAGGCGCTTCTTGAGGCTTTTTCCTCCTTGGTTCTCCTATGCTTACTTTAATTAGAGAACTAGTAAAAAAGGCCCGTTTCTGACACAAATGAAATGGGCGCTAGCAAGGTTTTCCTCGGAGTGTGTATGTTTGAGAGAGTGTGTGTGAGAGTGACTGTGCGAGAGTGTGTGTGTGTGACAGACAGAGAGTGAGTCTGGGTGCGAGTATGTGAGAGAGTGTAATGAGTGTGTGTGTGTGAGAATGAGAGTGTTTGTGAATGTGTATGTGAGACACAGAGACTGTGAGAGAGTGTATTTCACACAGATACACTGTGTGAGAGAGAGTATGTGTGACACAGAGTGAGAGACTGTGTGCGTTACACAGACTCTCTGTGAGAGTGAGTGTATGAGACCGAGTGTGTGAGACCGAGAGTGTGTGAGAGTGACTGTGATACAGTGTGATACATAGTGTGACTGTATGAGAGTGAGAGAGAGAAAGACACTGACTGTGAGAGAGTGTGTGTGTGTGTGACAGAGATACCTCCCCCTCCCTATGGTCTCAGCACTCCCTCCTCTGGTCTCAGGATCCCCTCCCCCCTCTCAGGTCTGAGGACCCCCTCCTCCCCTCTGTAGCAGAAGGTGGATTTTGAGTGTGGCTTAGTTATTGTTTTGTTGGGGTATGTGTGAGTTGCATGAGCAATCAGTGCTGCCATATTGGTGTTGGGGGTTTGTCGGGGGGGAGGGTACCGTTGTTCCACATAATTGTATGTCTTTCTGTTGTTTGTGGAGGGGTTGGGGGGTCATAGGGTGTGTGTGGGTGATTGAGGTACATAGGTGTGTGTATGAGTGAGAGAGTTGCTGTCTGTGCATGGCAGAGTGTGTGTGTGTGTGTATGTGTGTGAGAGAGATGTAGATTTTGCATTTGACAGTTTTGGGTATGAGGCCGTTTATGAGGAAGGTTGCGACTGGATTTTGGGTGGGGGGGGGGGGGTGAGTCACATGGGGTCTGTAGGTGTGTGAGGGTGTGTGAGAGAGAGAGATGTTGAATTTCTCCGTTACACTTTCTGTATTGACAGGGTTGGGGGAGGGAGTGTGTGTCTGTGAGTGAGAAAGAGAGATGTTGTGTGTGTATGGCAGTGTGTGTATGTTGGTGTGGGGGGGGGGGTTGTGAGTTTGGTTGTGTGTATGAGTGTGGCTGATTTTGCATATTATTTATTTTATTTTATTGTTGTTACATTTGTACCCTGCGCTTTCCCACTCATGGCAGGCTCAATGCGGCTTACATGGGGCAATGTTATGGAGGGTTAAGTGACTTGCCCAGAGTCACAAGGAGCTGCCTGTGCTTGAAGTGGGAATCGAACTCAGTTCCTCAGGACCAAAGTCCACCACCCTAACCACTAGGCCACTCCTCCACTGTTGCTACTATTTGAGATTCCACCAGCAACATTCCATGTACAAGTCGGCCCTTGCAGATCACCAATGTGGCCACGCAGGCATGTGCAGGACGTCAGACTCACAGAGACAGAAGCCTGCGCAGCCTTCTACATGGAATGTTGCTAGTGGAGTAGCAACATTCCATGTAGAATCTCCAATAGTAGCAACATTCCACGTAGAATGTCAAATAGTAGCAACATTCCAGGTAGAATTTCCAATAGTATCTATTTTATTTTTGTTACATTTGTACCCTGCGCTTTCCCACTCATGGCAGGCTCAATGCGGCTTACATGGGGCAATAGAGGGTTAAGTGACTTGCCCAGAGTCACAAGGAGCTGCCTGTGCCTGAAGTGGGAATCGAACTCAGTTCCTCAGTTCCCCAGGACCAAAGTCCACCACCCTAACCACTAGGCCACTCCTCCACCACCCTAACCACTAGGCCACTCCTCCACTGTTGCTACTATTTGAGATTCTACATGGAATGTTGCTATTAGCAACATTCCATGTAGAAGTTGGCCCTTGCAGATCACCAATGTGGCCGCGCAGGCTTCTGCTTCTGTGAGTCTGACGTCCTGCACATACAGAAACAGAAGCCTGCGCAGCCTTCTACAAGGAATGTTGCTAGTGGAATAGCAACATTCCATGTACAATCTCCAATAGTAGCAAGATTCCATGTAGAATCTCCAATAGTAGCAACAGAATCTCAATAGTAGCAACATTCCATGTAGAATCTCCAATAGTAGCAACATTCCATCTAGAATCTCCAATAGTATCTATTTTATTTTTCTTACATTTGTACCCTGCGCTTTCCCACTCATGGCAGGCTCAATGTGGCTTACATGGGGCAATGGAGGGTTAAGTGACTTGCCCAGAGTCACAAGGAGCTGCCTGTGCCTGAAGTGGGAATTGAACTCAGTTCCTCAGTTCCTCAGGACCAAAGTCCACCACCCTAACCACTAGGCCACTCCTCCACTGTTTATTTATTTGGGCGGGAGGGAGTCTGGTGGAGCTGGGTAAGTTGTCTGCATTTGCTCTGGGGTCTGGCATTGCAGCTCAGCCTCTCCTCCTTTATAGCAAGACTTTTTTTTTTTCTTTTAAAAAGAAGGGGGCGGGGAGGTAGGAAGAAGGCACTATGAGCTCCTATACTTGCTTGACACCCATGGTGTAATATTGTAGTTGCTGTATAGTACACAGAGAGAACACTGTTAAAGCAAAGTCCCTGGACGTTTCCCCCCCCCCCCCCCCCCCCCCATTCAGTACAGTTAGCAACACCTAATGATGGCTGCACTTAGGCTCCCGGAACTAAGCTTCAACCTGCTGTTCTCTCTCGGGGATGCCGCCTAGCGCTTTACTTGAAACGCCGTCGTCAGCGCGGGAGACAGAACCGAGGTCACGTGCACACTGTTGTTAGTGATGACCATGGTTCCCGGAGAAGTTCAGCGTACGGGATAGGACGGCTTTTTAGCAAAGTGTCGTTGGGCCAGTGTTGCCAGATGGGTGGGTTTCCCACCCAATTGGGCTGGTTTTTAAGCCAGGATGCTGGAAATTTTCGAAGGCTGCAGGCTGCGGGAATTTGGGCTTCTTTTTCGTTGCAGCTGTGCGGGGTTTGCGCTTTTTTGGGGGGCTTCTATTGGTCCAATTTGGTCCAATAGAAGCTTTTCCGGGGTAGGGTTAACATCAGGGGCGGGGTTAATGACATCAGAGGTGATGTCAGGGGCGGGGCTAACGATGTCAGAGGTGACGTCAGGGGGCGGGGCGGTGATGGGGCGGGGCGGTGACGTTGGAGGCGGGGTCGGTGATGTTGGGGGCGGGGTTGACTTTGGGTGGGTTTTGGGCTGGTTTAGGGCCGATTTGGGGTGGGGAAAATTTTTCCCATCTGCCCACGCTGCGTTGGGCTGTGCCTTACTGATTGCTGCTTTATTCTCTCCCACACTTTTGATTTTGGGGAGAAAGAAGTAAAGCGATATTTTTTTTTTTCCTGAACTTCTTCTCGCCTTTCTCTTGTGTTCTGCATTTTCCCGGGGCAGTATGAAGATCGGGGATGACAGCTGCGCTGAGTTCAGGGGGGGGGGGGGTGCGGCGGTGTGCGGGTGGTTCGGGAGGTTGGCTGCGAGTCTGTAGCAATTCGTAGGCAGGAGTAGGGAAACCCGCTCTGCGGGTTTCCCTACTCCTTCCCCCTGCCTGGGTCACAGAGTGCGTTGTCCTTGGGGGGTAGGCTCACGGACAGCATCTCCCCGGCTCTGAAGGCTGCGGCCTCCTCTGCGGCAGCTCCCCGGATGCTTCCGTGTCTCGCGCACCCTCCCCCGCTCGGCTCCTGTCCGTGGCCCGTGCCCCCTGTCACGCAGCAGGTTCTGAGTCTCTCGCGCTCTGTCGTGTGCGCACGCGTCTGCGCCTCCCTCAGTCGGTCCTTCTTGCTGTCGCCCGCCATCCGCGTTCTTCGATCCGATTCCCTTCCGCCCTCGACGTCATCACGTTTGACACGAGGGAGGGGCACAAAGACATGGTGAGTTGGATGGCTTCACCACCGCGAACTAAGGAACCCTTCAGGGAGTGAGCTGATGGCTTCAGAACGTTTAGGGTGCGTTTTATTAGTAGAAATATATGTGCTCCGCCCTTGACGTCATAACGTTTTGACGCGAGGGCGGGGCACACAGTCATGGGGGAACAGCGGTCTACACAACTACGGAAGTGGGCGGAGCTTCGGGTTCATTAGAACGTTGGAGTTGCGAATTATGTCCGGATGGGGCGTGGCTGACGGCGGGTGTATGAGTGAGAGTGAGTGGTGCTGACAGCCTACAACAGTACAGGGCTTCCGTGTTTCCCTGCCACAAAGTGAGCTTCAGAATTGGAGGTGAGAATTATTTATATAGATGTCTATAGGTTTACCACTTTGATTTTACATTTTGGAAAAGTAGGTTTTTGATGGAGAACTATAATTGTAGAGAACAAACCAGCAGATCAGTATAATATCCAAAAAGACTTTATTGAGGATACCGTGTATGAAACAAATGCCCGACACAGGCCGTGTTTCGCCCAACAATAGGGCTGCGTCAGGGGCTAGTCTGTATCTTTCTTAAATAAGATCGGTATCAAATTGTATGTCAAAACAAGAATATAAGGAACCTTCTTCATAAAAAACCAGCAAGAGCAGCATAAAATAGAATATCCTGGATGACGCCAGATAGACAATGAATATTCAGAATAATTCTGCAAAGAACAGCATTGCTAGTCCACAGCAAAAATTTATTTATTCTAAATATTCTAAATTATTGTATTCTGTCCGTGTTCACCCCCTCCCTGTCCCCCCCCCCAATAAAGTTTACTGTTCCACAGAGAATGCTTGATGTTTGTAGGAGAACTATTATGTTATTGGAAACTAGTAAAAAAGGCCCGTTTCTGACACAAATGAAACGGGCGCTAGCAAGGTTTTCCTCGGCTCCGCTGCATGTCCAGTGACCCTCCTCTCCCCCTGCGCCCACTGCAGCCATCCATGTCCAGTGAACCTCCTCTCTCCCATGCCCCCCCCAGCCACCCATGTCCAGCGACCCTCCTCTGGACATGGATCAACCGTGAGGCATGTTCCCCCCCCCCCCCCCCCGGTTCTGAAGTTGACATCATAATGGCTACGGTGATGTCAGCCTGATCTACGGAGCCTAGCAGACCAACTCGGAATGAGCCACGGTCCCAGGCAGCAAGTCAGAACGTTGGAGGTGAGAATTATTATATAGGATATGTTTGCATAGGACAGCGTTGCCAAGCTTTTTTAATTCAAAATTATTGTATTCTGTCCCTCGCCACACACCACCTCCCAGTAAAACAAAAACTTCTAGGACAGCATTTGTAGTCTCCTGCTAGGCCTTGTCCAGAACAGATACACCCCATACAGTGAATGTTTTCTGACCAGGGTGTGACCAGGCTACTGGCATTGGCATTTAAAAAGGAGATAGAGCAGCTTTTAAACTAGAAATGGGGGGAAGGCCGACAGTCGCTCAAAAGTGCGTGATTCGGGATAAGGTATCTTGTAAGGATACCTCACAAACAGGGAAGGTAGGGTTTCTGGATAGTGAGGTTGCACAACAGACCGTGGTAGGCCAGGTGCCCTTAAATATAACTAAAGATCAGAGAAAAGATGGCAAATCAATATTGTCAAGTACTAAGCATCATGCAAATAGGAACAACAAACATACTCTGAAATGTCTATTTGCAAATGCTAGGAGTCTAAGAAATAAGATGGGAGAGTTGGAATATATTGCACTAAATGAAAAATTGGATATAATAGGCATTACTGAGACCTGGTGGAAGGAGGATAACCAGTGGGACACTGTCATACCGGGGTACAAAGTATATCGTAGTGATAGGGTGGACCGGACTGGTGGATGGGTAGCATTGTATATTAACGAGAGCCTTGACTCAGATAGATTACAAATTCAGCAGGACACAAATCACATCCTTGAATCATTGTGGGTTGAAATTCAATGTATAAAAGGGAAAAGGACGGTGATAGGAGTGTACTACCGTCCGCCTCGCCAGGATGAGCAGGTAGACGCAGAAATGACAAAAGAAATCAAAGACGCAAACAAAATGGGAAATGTGATAATAATGGGTGACTTCAATTATCCAAATATAGACTGGGTAAATGTAACATCGGGACACGCTAGAGAGGTACAATTCCTTGATGAAATCAAGGACAGCTTTATGGAGCAGCTGGTGCAGGAGCCGACAAGAGAAGGAAAAATTCTAGACTTGGTCCTTAGTGGAGCGCATGATCTGGTGAGGGACGTTATGGTACTGGGGCCGCTTGATAACAGTGATCATAATATAGTAACATAGTAACATAGTAGATGACGGCAGAAAAAGACCTGCACGGTCCATCCAGTCTGCCCAAGATAAACTCATGTGTATACCTTACCTTGATTTGTACCTGTCTTTCTCAGGGCACAGACCTTATAAGTCTGCCCAGCAGTTTTTCCTGCCTCCCTTTCCACCTGTCCTGCCTTCCATCACCGGCTCTGGCACAGACCGTATAAAAAAGTCTGCCCTCCCCTATCCTCGCCTCCCAACCACTAACCCCTCTTCCCCCTACCTGCTCTGCCACCCAATTGTAGCTAAGCTTCTGAGGATCCATTCCTTCTGCACAGGATTCCTTTATGCACATCCCACGCATGTTTGAATTCCGTTACTGTTTTCATCGCCACCACCTCCCGCTGGAGGGCATTCCAAGCATCCACCAAGTGTCAGCTAACTGCTGTTTTATCAAGGGAATTCTCTAGCTGGGTGGGACCAGGACCAAAGAATTTCCAATTGAATTAACCTTTAAAATTGTCTAAGAATTATAACTTTTTAATCTAAATATTCCCAATAATTACAGCTGTGTAAAATGTTACTTTTGAGTCTCAAATGAATTCAATGCTGTTTTAACAGCCTCTCCTCTCTCTTCCTATCAATCAGAGCTTGGCAGGACAAGATAGAAAGAAAGACAAGGTTTCACAGGGCTAATTAATTAATTAATTAAGCAATAAGCATTAAATTTAAGAGAAGAATCAGGTATCTCACCTCTAGCCTGAAAGTTGAGAAGTTTGGACTTTATTTAATATGATCAGTTTTGATATCAACCTTGGAGTAACTATACACAGGAAGTCAATACGTTAGCGTTTAACTTTAAAAAAGGAGACTATGATAAAATGAGAAGAATGGTAAAAAAAAAAACTTAGGGGGGCAACTGAGAGAGTAAAAACTGTACAACAGGCGTGGACACTGTTCAAAAATAGCATCCTGGAGGCCTAGGCCATACATATTCCGCGAATTAGAAAAGAAAGAGGGAAGTCCAAAAGACAGCCGGCATGGTTGAAAAGTGAGGTGAAGGAAGCTATTAGGGCTAAAAGAAACGCCTTCAGAAAATGGAAGAAGGAACCGTCTGAAAATAACAAGAAGCAGCATAAGGAGTGTCAAAGCAAATGCAAGGCGCAGATAAAGAAGGCCAAGAAGGATTACGAAAAAAAGATAGCATTAGAGGCAAAAAAACATAGTAAAAACTTTTTTCGGTATATTAAAAGCAGGAAGCCGGCAAAAGAATCGGTTGGGCCGCTGAATGACCAAGGGGTAAAAGGGGCGATCAAGGAAGATAAAGATGTAACGGAGCGATTGAATGAATTCTTTGCTTCGGTCTTCACCGAAGAAGATTTGGGTGGGATACCGGTGTCGGAAATGGTATTTCAAGCGGACGAGTTGGAGAAGCTTACTGACTTCACGGTAAACCTGAAGGACGTAATGGGGCAGTTCAGCAAACTGAAGAGTAGCAAATCTCCTGGACCGGATGGTATTCATCCTAGAGTACTGATAGAACTGAAAAATGAGCTTGTGGAGCTACTGCTAGTGATATGCAATTTATCCTTAAAATCGAGCATGGTACCGGAAGATTGGAGGGTAGCCAATGTAACGCCCATTTTTAAAAAAGGTTCCAGGGGAGATCCGGAAAATTATAGACCGGTGAGTCTGACGTCAGTACCGGGGAAAATTGTAGAGGCTATTATTAAAAACAAATTTACAGAGCACATCCGAGGACATGGATTACTGAGACCAAGTCAGCATGGCTTTTGTGTGGGGAAATCTTGCCTGACCAATTTACTTCAATTCTTTGAAGGAGTAAACAAACATGTGGACAAAGGGGAGCCGGTTCATATTGTGTATCTGGATTTTCAAAAGGCATTTGACAAGGTACCTCATGAAAGGCTACAGAGGAAATTGGAGGGTCATGGGACAGGAGGAAATGTCCTATTGTGGATTAAAAACTGGTTGAAGGATAGGAAACAGAGAGTGGGGTTAAATGGGCAGTATTCACAATGGAGAATGGTAGTTAGTGGGGTTCCTCAGGGGTCTGTGCTAGGACCGCTGCTTTTTAATATATTTATAAATGATTTAGAGATGGGAGTAACTAGTGAGGTAATTAAATTTGCAGATGACACAAAGTTATTCAAAGTTGTTAAATCGCGACAGGATTGTGAAAAATTACAAGAGGACCTTACGAGACTGGGAGACTGTGCGGCTAAATAGCAGATGACGTTTAATGTGAGCAAGTGCAAGGTGATGCATGTGAGGTAAAAAGAACCCAAATTATAGCTACGTCATGCAAGGTTCCACCTTAGGAGTTACGGACCAAAAGAGGGATCTGGGTGTCGTCGTCGATAACACACTGAAACCTTCTGCTCAGTGTGCTGCTGCGGCTAGGAAAGCGAATAGAATGTTGGGTATTATTAGCAAAAGGTATGGAAAACAGGTGTGAGGATGTTATAATGCCATTGTATCGCTCCATGGTGCGACCGCACCTTGAGTATTGTGTTCAATTCTGGTCACCGCATCTCAAGAAAGATATAGCATAATTGGAAAAGGTGCAGTGAAGGGCGACTAAAATGATAGCGGGGATGGGACGACTTCCCTAAGAAGAAAGACTAAGGAGGCTGGGGCTTTTCAGCTTGGAGAAGAGACAGCTGAGGGGAGACATGATAGAGGTATATAAAATAATGAGTGGAGTGGAACAGGTGGATGTGAAGTGTCTGTTCACGCTTTCCAGAAATACTAGGACTAGGCGGCATGCGATGAAACTACAGTGTAGTAAATTTAAAACAAATCGGAGAAAATGTTTCTTCACCCAACACGTAATTAAACTCTGGATTTCGTTGCCAGAGAACGTGGTGAAGGCAGTTAGCTTGGCAGAGTTTAAAAAGGGGTTAGACGGTTTCCTAAAGGACAAGTCCATAAATCACTACTAAATGGACTTGGGAAAAACCCACAATTCCAGGAATAACATGTATAGAATGTTTGTACGTTTGGGAAGCTCGCCAGGTGCCCTTGGCCTGGATTGGCTGCTGTCATGGACAGGATACTGGGCTCGATGGACCCTTGGTCTTTTCCCAATGTGGCATCACTTATGTACTTATGTACCTCCTCTTACTCCTCCAGTAGTCACTAACCCCTTCCCACCCTAAATAAAACAACTTTAAAAACTTTTTTTGCCAGCTTCAAATGTCATACTCCGGTCCATCGCAGCATTTTGCAGGTCCCTGGAGCAGTTGTAGTGGGTGCAGTGGACTTCAGGCAGGCGGACCCAGGCCCATCCCCCCCCCCCCCCCCTGTTATACTTGTGGTGGTAAATGTGAGCCCTCCAAAACTCATCCGAAACCCACTGTACCCACATGTAGATGCCCCCCTTCACCCATGAGGGCTATGGTAGTGGTGTACAGTTGTGGGGAGTTGGGTTTGGGGGGCTTAGTACACAAGGTAAGGGAGCTATGCACTTGGGAGCAATTTGTGAAGTCCACTGCAGTGCCCCTAGGGTGCCCGGTTGGTGTCCTGGCATGTGAGAGGGACCAGTGCACTATGAATGCTGGCCCCTTCCATGACCAAATGACTTGGATTTGGTCATTTTTGAGATGGGCGTCCTTGGTTTCCATTATCGGCGAAAACCGAGGTCGCCCATCTCTAAGGTCAGCGATCTCAACATTTAGGTCGACCTAAATGTTGAGATTCGGGCATCCCTGACCATATTATCGAAACGAAAGATGGACGCCCACCTCGTTCGATAATAGGGGTTGCCCCGCCCCTTAACGGGGACGCCCTCGGAGATGGGTGTCTCCGTTCAGTTATGCCCCTCCATATGTTACTATGTTACTCTTTGGGGTTCTACATGGAATGTTGCTACTAATTGGGATTCCGGAATCTTGTAACTCTTTAGGATTCCAGAATCTTCAAAACTTTTAGTACAAGAACAGTGCTGGGCAGACTTCTGCGGTCTGTGCCCTGAGAAAGTCAAGGACAAATCAAACTCTGGTATAAAGTATCACATACCATGTAAAATGAGTTTATCTTTTTGGGCAGACTGGATGGACCATAAGGTCTTTATCTGCCATCATTTACTATGTTACTATATGTTACTATGTATCAGGCTTTGTCCACAAACACACTCTTCCATAAATGGTCTGGCTTCTACCCCACTGCAGCCCTTCGCTTATATTTAATCTAGTCCCCTTTCTAATTAGATTGTAGGGGTTTATTTTCATAGTATTTATTTTAAGAAGAAACTATATTTGTAGGTCGTATTAAAGATATTGATTATCCTCAAGAGAAACACTTTGCATCTTTTTCAGAATGGGATAACATTGAAGGGTCTCAGTTCATGACGTCTGGAAAAGGTTTAAATACGATTTTTTGCTTTTAAGTCAGTAAAAGGCAGGTGAATCTACAAGTCTGACTGTTGGACAGACTGAAACAATACAGGCTGGAATGTGTCAAAAGGGTTATAAAGACCATCATTGAGGAGGCCTCTGGCCTTTACTCTCTGGAAGATGGTGCAAAGAAAGACAAACCCAGGGCACACTTTGAAGAGGAGACACATTAATGAAACCTTCACAACAGACCCATCAGCTAGACTAGCACTTTTTTGTTTTGTTTTTTAAGTATTGCCACACTGGGAAAGACCAAAGGTCCATCAAGCCCAGCATCCTGTTTCCAACAGTGGCCAATCTAGGTCACAAATACCTGGCAAGATCCCAAGAAAGCTCAATACATTTTATGCTGCTTAGCCCAGAAGTAAGCAGTGGATTTTCCCCAAGTTCATTTTAATAATGGTCTATGGACTTTTCCTTTAGGAAGCCGTCCAAACCTTTTTTAAACCCCGCTAAGCTAACCTAACTTTGTAAGACAAGACGTGACCAGTGTCTAATAATCTGCTCGGGGTTGGGAACCACAAACATTGAAGTGAGCTCAGAGGATGCACCCCAGCCAGGAAACACTTCTTGCCAGTACTGATCCTACAGCTCCCTCCCATCCCAAAGAAGTCTGAAGCTGGAGTCTTAACACTCTGCATGAAGAACCCAGTCCTGGGCCCACTGCGCTTGACACTAGTGAAATCTGTGATCGTGACTGCAAGTCGGGTTTATTTTGCTCATCTCTCAAAACTTTAGCCTTTCCCTCCAGGCCAGAGGTTCTAACATTTCAAAGCTTTCCTGAAGGACTCGTATGTTACAGTGAGAGAAGCAACTCTGAGGATACATTTTTATTTTACCTTTCCAGAACGTTTTCTACACGTCTAAAAATTGTTGATGTGGTGTCTCAGTTTCAATCTTGCTGTGCAAGTCAACTGTGGAATTTACGCCATGAAATTCACCAGAACTTGGTCAGTGGCTGTGCAACAATCGAGAAAGTGTGGCCAAAAGTCATATTAATGAAGCCACATCTTTCCTTTATTTGTATTTTAAATTTGTATTCAAATAACTATGCTCATATTAGCCCTCTCCTCAAGTCACTTCATTGTCAACAATGGTGAAAGAAAACCAGGAGTGCTTAAGGAGAAAGCAGGGTAAAGGATGCACAT